>NC_091029.1:1585937-1903125 GCF_041296385.1 Aphelocoma coerulescens | reverse complement strand
CTTCCTGTTCTCATGACACCAGGCACTTTCAGTGTCCTGTCTGCTGCAGTGGGGCCCGTGAAGAAAGCCAGAGAAAATGGTTTAGTGCAAAACCTTGTTACCGATTGCAAAAGTAATAGCAAAATTGTTATGAACCTAAATGGTCCTTAAACCTGGATTTTCACATAAGAGTTAAAATTCCAGAGCCAACAGAGGTGAGGCTCAGTGCAGGATACCCCGGGCAGGGTCTGTTTGCCTTTGCCCGTGCAGGGGAGGTGATTTTTGTTCGGTACGACCACAAAAACCGCGCGTCCGGAACGATCCACCGAGCCAAGTGCTAACGAGGACTCCATTTGCAGTGGAAGCCTTTGAGGAGGTGTCTGACAGCCTGTGCGTCCCTCAGTACAACAAGGACGGGGAGGAGAGGGTGATCCTGTTCCTGAAGATGGCCTCCAGCCACGCCTTCAGCCGCAGCCTGGTGAAGCGCATCCAGGACGCGATCCGCGCCGCGCTCTCCGCCAGGCACGTCCCCAGCCTCATCCTGGAAACCAAAGGCATCCCGGTATGGCAGGAGAACGGCTGCCTACTGTTTTCTTTGTCACCTTGAATAGTAATTAAGGAGCAGTTGTCACTGCTCTTCAAACCCACATACATGGAAATTTTAGCATCTCAAAAGTGTATTCGGGCTTTATAAATAGTTTGTCTATGTTGCCTAGCAACATCTTTTCATCTCCTCTTCAGCTAAGTGTGTTTTTTGTTTTTTAAATGGGTTGCACTTTCTCAGTAATATGTACTTAAGCCCCTTAAAAGAAGATATTAAAAAGGTAATTCAACTTTAGCTTTTCTGGCTATCTGTAAGCATATCTTGGTTTTATTTTCCTGTTATGAGTGACATTCTTAGGAAAGCTGAGAGCACTCAGCAAATTCAGAAAATCACTTTGTAAACCAATTCACTTTTACATCTGTTTAGCCACTTAAATGTAGCTCTACTGCCTTAACTGTAACAGTAATTAAAATGAAATTGTTGTGCTTATTCAGGGGGAGAAATCTGTGTAGCTAAAGGTTCTGCATGCTCAGTCTTTTGGAGCTGTGTTCTGCTAGAGCTCTTTGTATGAACTCTTCAGGTGGAGTGTCTGGTTTTATAGGCCTCTCTGATGTTACAGCCTCCTCAATGACTCTGAGCAGCAGAATGGGGATGCAGAGTGTGGTTTTCCCAAGTCTATTTGCACAAAGACTTGAGTGTGTCTAGAGAAAACACTTGGGACTTCAGAGCCATCATTCGATGCTGATACCCTGTTACTCCCAGTGTAGGCTTCCACGTGGAAGTGCTGTAGGGTTCAGGACTACTCTCTGTGGTCCACAGAGGGACCTGGTCCTGACCTGATGAGTTTTTTTGTTTCAGGATGCTGTTGGCAGATAGTTCCTGGCTCAAAATGTCTTCCTTGCATGAGTGTAGAATCCCCTGAAGTTCCCATTTTCTGGGCTGTAACTCAGCTCCTGCATGGAGTGTTGAACTTGTGGACTGTGTGAATCACCTGAATGTACAGCAGGGAGGTGTTTGGGATGGGCTGCCCCTCGGGAGAGCCTGCTTAGATCATTAATTAGGTCACCCATTGACTGAATTGAGTGAGTTTTAATTACCTTTCAGATAAATGTGCCAGTGGTAAAGTGATAGAAGCCTGTCTCCCATCTTTAAAAGTTTTGATTGGAAGGGAAACTGCCTATTTTCTGCTACTTTCAGAAATGTGTTTGAATCCTCATCTGAAAATACAATCTGATCCTGGCACTGTACTCTGGTAGAAACAGTACAGCTATGCTGAGGTGATTGAGTAACACAAAGCATGGTTTTAATAGGATATTCAGGTCTCAAAAAACATAGTATGAATCTGTCTAGTTCTGTCCTGACCACATAAACACTCTGGCAATCATCCACAGGATTTAGTGATTAAAGTAAACTAATTTACTTTGAACAGCCTGATCTTTTTTAAAGGGGGGAGTTCCCTTGCAGGCCATTGAGCTGTTCTGGTTTCTGGGCTCTTGTGAAAATTAGGTTGCTACTCATTGAGAAGAGATAGAAGTGATTGATTAAGGAGGGCAGGGTTACACATGACTTCAGCAGATCTAATAAGGAAAGGTTTGATTTGTTTTTTTTTTGTATCAAGACAGTATTGCAAGAGTGTGGTGAGGGTTTTCTCACCTGGCTCTGAATGGTCTCCAGTGATGAATGGTGGTGCCTGGAGCTGAGGAGTTTCAGTGGCTTTGGAGGGCAGGACCAGCCTGGGTTCCTCCATGAGCAGATTGGGCAGTGAAGCAGGTGGGGTCCTGTTCCCAGAGCAGGCAGACAGCACTGAGGAGGGATTTGTGTGTCAGCTCCTCAAAGGTGCCATCCCCAAAATGTCTCAGTGGTACCAGCACGAGGAAGGGGCTTGTAAAGCCTTGGTGCCTCCAAAAGCAGAGATCACCCAAATGGGCCTTGGCTGTGTCTGTTCACACTGGAGTAGATCCTCCTTACTGTGTCAGAAGTTACTGCTCTGATCTCAAGAGAAGAATTAGGGGTTTTTTTCCTGCAGTGTCCTTACTTTGAGTCACCCAGTGTAATAGAATTTGTGTGATTCATAAGCGGAGGTGAAGCCTCTGTTGGTTACAGTTTATTTTATTTGTTACGGTTTCTTTTGAAACATTTAACTGTAGAGGATGGCTTAAGCCCAGAGTTTCACTTCACCCTTTTAGAAGAACTGTCCATTTCAGATAAGAAAATCATGATTTTTTTCTCCCAAAACCCAGTGCAGTTAGGCTTTGTTCTTTGAGCCCACCCTTAAAAAATTAAAAATTGTTTGAAAATGGAATGTGTCAGAACATAAAACCAAACATTTTTAGTGTTTATACCATAATTCTGATCTAGTTTTGTTGTTTTATATTGGAGCTTGATCGTGTTCTCACAGAATTGCCAGTAGGAGTAATAAACTGACACAAACTCTTTGAATTCTACCTACTCTTCAAGTGATTTTCAGAAGAAAGTGCTTCAAGTGTAACAAAAGAGAAGGCATTCTGCTAAATTTTGATAGAGTTCTGGAATTGATGGGGGGTTTCATGAATATTTGCATAAAGCTACTACATGAAAAAAAAATGTAATTTTATCTTTGCTGGTTTTGTTTTTCAGTATACAGTAAATGGGAAGAAAGTGGAAGTAGCTGTGAAGCAAATAATTGCAGGGAAAGAAGTTGAGCAGCGGGGAGCTTTCTCAAACCCAGAGGCTTTGGACCTGTACCAAAATATTCCTGAGCTTCAAGACTATTAAAGTCACTTGTCTGGGGGTTTTATTTTTTTGTGACTGTCTTTGTTCTGTATTTGTTTTGTATATACCAATACTGTATGTAAAGAAAAAGCTCTATTTAATACCAGTGGTTCTTTTAAAAGGAAAAAAAATACTTCATGAAGTGCATTATGAAAGGCTTGGGTAAAGCTTAGCTCCCTTTTATTGGTTAAATATGCCATATATTTTGG
This sequence comes from Aphelocoma coerulescens, assembly GCF_041296385.1. Lineage (NCBI taxonomy): Eukaryota > Metazoa > Chordata > Aves > Passeriformes > Corvidae > Aphelocoma > Aphelocoma coerulescens. Next base: position 1,899,642 of record NC_091029.1, on the reverse strand, counting down.
AGGTTTTTTCCAGCCTGGAGGGAGAAACCTGCCTGTTTTGATTTTTATTTATATGAGTGCATCTTTTCTGGTTAGATTTACATCAGCAGCCCATCAAATGGGAGCACCAATAGTTGCAGATAGAATATTTCTTTCATAAAATGTTTTCTTTCTTTTTTTTTTTTAACTGGATTTTTAACAACATTTTGCAATCCATGTGTTTGTTCCCTGTAAGGAATACATGGCAGTTTTAACCCCTTGACCCTGAAACATGCAAGTGTTCTCTGTGTAGTGTGCATTAAGATGTTTTTATAAAGCCAAATCATAATGCACTAAACCCATTTGACCTGACTCAGAATAATTTCAGTCTTGAAGTCTCTCATGGTACCTTTGAGGGTAATTGCTGCTTCATTTTGTGCCGTACCCTTCTCATTGTTTTAAGCTGTTGGCTGAGAGGCTTCTGGGGGCTCAGAAGGTGAAGGGAGCAGTTGCCTCCTCCTTATTCCTGGGGTAACTCCAGGTTATTTCCATGGAATTTTCTGTCGTTGCTCTGGATTAACATAATTACAGTTGAGGAAGATGTTTAGCAAAATGTTCCTTGGTTGAAGTCCTTTATTGGCTCTAAGGTTAGCTGAGGAATTCCAGTGTGTTTTCTTTATTAAAAGCTGATGGGTTTTGTAACCTTTTTTTACTAAATGTCATGTTGAGAGTGAGAGACCCCTTTTCTAGGTCTGTAACCCTCCAGTTTATAAAGGGAAAAATACTGTAATTTAAAAACTGAGCTTGCTAAAACAGTGAAATGGAAGCACTAAAGTGTTTTGTTTTTCATAAAATACAGTTGCAGTAGTTGTACCAACCCTCTGGCATTCAGTGTCTCCTGCACTATTTGAATTTTGTGGGTGAAATATTATTGTACTTACAATTGTGTTGAATGCATTCAGCATTGATAAAGAGTTAATTAAAAGAAATAAATTCTTTATATATATAATTATATATTACATCTCTAAGCTGTTACTGTCTTTATTTTCCTTTTAACTGGGTGTCATGAAATAATTTTTAGATTAGTTTGTTACTGATTTAATGGGTTTAATCCAAGGGCAGCTGAGTACAAAACTTTCTGTGCTGGTACTTTCTCTACTGTACCAAGTCAGGCCATGCTGCTGTGATAAGATAAATACCAAGCACCCATTAGAAAAGTATAAAATGGAGCTACCAAGCTGCCAATAACCTATGATTAAAAGTACTTTTAAATTCCTTCCCCTCCTGGCTTGCTATATATAAATTTTACATTAACTGTGACTTTATATTCATTAAAACTGCATTATATTGTTCTTTAATTCATGCAAAATGTCTGAGGTTTACAAAGCCCACAGATTAAATAGTAATTTTGGGTTATTTCATTAATTAAAGATAGTTTAGAAGCACAGATACATTAAGAACATACACACTGCCTCGAGGCTGCTTTTTTGATCCTTTATTGTGCTGCAAACACTGGAGAAAGTTTCATTAATGGATATCATTTGATCTCTTGTAATTGTCAGATGTTGCAGAGCTTTTCCCAGACATTAGTTACAAACAAAAATAGAGCAATACAGAAGGAAAGCTATGGAAATGACTTTTTATGGCCATAAAGCCCTGATGGGTGCTGCACACTGTGCTGGTGCCTCACCCAATTGAGGGTCTGGGTTTTGGAAGTGCTGGATGCTCCTGGCAGTGATGAGGAGAGGAAGGTGGGTACTTGAAAGGTGGCTGTGGCAGAGCGGGGAGTGCTCTCCACCCTTCCTGAGTGCAGCTTCTCCCCTTCCACATCCTTTCCTCCAACCCTCCAGCGTGCATTTGCCTTTGGCTGCTGCCACAGCGCTGTGAGCAGGGCTCTGCTCCCTCCAGCTGGGGATGGGCCAGAACATCCCTGGCACAAAGGCAGAGAGCTGCAGGCATTGTGCTTTCCAAGGGAAAAGCAGGGAGCATCACTCTGTGCCTGCTTCCTACCCAGGTGTGCTCTCCCCCCCAGGGCTCAGCCATGGCCTAACTGCAACCTCATGGCACCCAAAAATGTGTCCCCAGGGTCTGGCATGGCACTGAGCTCCTGCTGCTGTGGCTGTAGCAGCAGAAACACCTGCAAGCACCAGGCTCTGCTGGGCAGACCCTGCAGGATGTGCCTGGGCCCATGGATTGCTGGCCTGCCTCAGGTTTTACCCAGAAGCACTGGGAGGATGCCTTAGGGCTGCCAGGATGTAGTGGTTGTACCTTGAGTGCATAGCCCTCTTCTTTTTCTTTTTTTTTTTTGGTTGCCTATTTATACCTTGAGGTTCACAGTGTTTTGCCTGGAAAGCTCCATGTGCAGATTTTAGTGGGATGTGTGGCATGCAAATAGAGCTGGCTCTGGAAAGGGCTTTAAGCTCTGACTTAAATGTTCAACAGCAAAGCAATTACAGCAGAGGAACTCCAGGCTAGGTGGCATTTCTCACCCAGTCCTCTGCAAATTTGGGAGTGGCTCTTGAATTACGTGATGGAATCAGCCCATTTGCCCTTGGGAGATATGGTTTTATCACTCCCCTCTTAGAAATGTGCTTTTGTCAGCTCCTGTTAGAGCAGGTACTTCTCCCTCCCTCTGCCTTATGATTTCAATTAATTTCCCTGGTTAGTGGTGGTTCTCAGCGAAATAAAATGAGCTGCTACACAGCAGCCCAAGCAGGGCACAGCTGATAAAATTGTTTATTGTTATGTGCAAGAGCAATGGGTTGTGTGAATTACTTATTCAGTGATTTTAAAAACACAGGTAATTGCCTGATGGAATGCAACTTCCCTGGGGCCATTATTGTCTTTCAGTTTAGTGCATACATATTTAAAAGTATTTCATTTATGAGCAGAGCAGTCACTCACACAGGTAAATGGGTGTTAAAATTAGTTTTAAAATGTGTTAGGAAGGAGTACCAGGGTCCGAGACTGTTCTTGTGACAGAACTGTAGGGTTTTGGGTTGGGGGAAACTGGAGTCTGTAGGGAATGCTCTGATCCACCTTTGAGACCCTGATCAGAGATGTTTCAGAAGATAAAGGCTTTGGTCTTCCTACAGGTGACCTCTGGAGTTCTGCACTGAGCAATTTCTCCACTGCAATCTTTCAGCTTGTTAGTGGTTTCCTGAGGTGCCAGGCTGCTGCCTGGATTTTGTCCTACAAAACTGAGAGGATAAATCCAAAAGTGCTTCATCTTTCTCCTTTCAAGACTGGGGGGTATTTTTACCTCATTTATAACCAGGTCTTAGAGACCAACAGGATGCAACTTAATTTTCTTCTACATCTTTTGTAGAAAGAGGAAACTGCGTGTCATAACCCGTGTTCTCCCAGAAATAAAATCAGGGTGGGAGCTGCTGTGAGCCACGGCCATGATCCAGTGTGGCAGCCTCGGAGCTGAGGGCAGCACACACATTTTCCTTGCTGGGAGTTAGGGGCCTCTTTAGATTCAAATAACAAGATAATCAACATCAGCCTGAGCATTTTGCTCTGCATGCTTTGTGTGCAAAGTGGGAGTGACTGTCACACAGAGGAGAGGGAAGCAGCCTCTGGAATGCTGTCAGGGAGTCCAAGAGTGTCTCGGAACAATTCCAGCTGCAGAACAATGAGATGTCCCAAAGTATTAATGCAGCAGGCTCCAGCTGTCCCCACGACTCCTCACTGTGGCTTCTGATGGCCAGAAAAATTCTCCCAAGAATTGGAGAATTCTCCACCAGCTGGAGATGAACTCGAGTGAGGAACCAGCGCTGGTGGGGGTGGGAAAATCCTCAGCACGCAGTTGTTTAACTGGGTTGTGAAGCACATTAGTGAGAGCTTAATTGGACCTTGTACTTCTTAATTAGAAGACCTTAACGAATTCTTGTCTTACTACTTTTGACAAGTGGTTCTGCAAAGTTCAAGAGGCTTATCAGCATTCAGCCTGGGATTCCAGCTGAAAGGATAACGTCCCTTGGAAAAAAACCATCACCTCCAGGATTGTTAATTAGTTTACAATAGCATATTAAAATATACATCACTAACATGAGGAGGTTTACTCACTAATGAGGAATCTGCTAAAAAAATAGTTTTTCCAGTTTTGTTCCTTCTTCTGTAGATTTAAAGGGAGTTCAGTTTTTGCTGCTGCAGGACAACAGTGCCATTGGTGGGGGTATTTGTAGAATCAGGGAATGGTTTGGGTTCGAAGGGACCTTTCGAGATCACGCAGTTCCACCCCCATATTCTGTTTCTGTTTTACAAAGGGATTGTTTCTAACATTCCCAGGCTATTGAACAACAGCCCGTGCTTTGACAAGGATCAGGAGAGTATTTATCTTCACCTCCTATTAGCTACAAAGAGGTTGAAGCTAAATGGAAATAAATTGTGAAGAAATTGGAAGAAAACTTCGAGAATTTGTGCTGGCTTAACCGACTTGGTTTGAAAGGTGAGCTGAGTTTAAACCAGCGTCACTTCAACCCTCGCCAGAGCCGAAGGAGGTGGCCTTGAGTGTACAAATGTGATACTCAACTGAGAATTTTAATTTGTCTGGTTCTCATGTATAATAAAATACGCTAGATACATGACACTTCATGAATTAATGCAGGAGTATAAAGCATAGGAGAGATTCTTGTTACAGGATTTGTTCTTATAATGCAAATGCCAGGCACGGCTTTAAATGGCCTTGGCTATCTGGAATCATGGAGCCCATTTCACGCTTCACTTCAGGGTTTGTTCCCATTTCCTCAACCTTTTGGTAATGAGAGGGTGTGTGCATGCACGAGGGGAGGGAAATCAGCAAGGAAATGCCCGAACCAGCACAAGCCCATGGAAACCCCTGCGCGTGTGGGAGCTTTTAGCACAGCAAGGGAGGAAGCAGGGGGAGAGCTCAGCCTGGCAGCCCCTGCCCTCTGTCCTCAGCATGGGGCTGGGGAGAGGCATTATTGAGCCCTGCTGGTGCCACTGCAAGGGCTGGCCATGGCCTCTGCATCCTCCTTGCCAAAGCTCCCTCCTGGCCCTGCTGAAGTGGGACCAGAGCCTGCCCTGAGCAGCACAAGCTGCAGGAAGGGCACAGCTCCAGGCTGGCAGGTGAAGAGACACCTGCAAAAATCCCCCAGACCAAGGCTGATGGAAAGGTGATGGAACATGGAGAGCATCAGACAGCTACAACCTCCCACTGCTACCAGGATATGATCACTCCCCTGGTGAAACCTGTAATTACATTAAGAGGACAGCTGGTTCTAATGGCATAAAAATATTGAGACATGACTCCAAAAACAGAGGTTTTCTCCTAATGCAGCTCAAACTAAAACAGGGGAGGGGAATAGAGATTTTGATAGCTCATAAAAATAACTTTTTTTTCCTGAGTCAGTGTATTATCTTAATCTCTGTGAGAGTAAAGCAGCTCTGTGAATGGGAAGAAGAACATTACCCTCGTTGGGATTACGGTGGTTACAGGCAGACAGTGGGATCAGTGCTGAGCTGTTTAATATCTCCAGGGCTGATTCTCCTCCTCCCCACCCTTTGCTCCTCCTGGACCATGTGTGCTTCATCCCTGCCCTGTGCATGTGGCACTTGGCACCACGGGCTCCTGCTGCAATCCAGAACTTGCTTTCAGAGTGCCAGAACCACTGGGAACCTCCAGACATCCAGGAGAAAAGGTCGAACACATTTCCTCCCTGGTTTAAGAGTTTCTGCCTTTATTCCCTGATGAAAAACCTCAGTTACCACTGAGTTCTATATGAACTCATTACTTTCATGTACAAATAGGAGGAAGAGAAGTTTTTAAGCAATGCAGAGTCTGATGTGACAATTCTATTAGGTTTTGGTGGGTACCTGCTTGACCTGTAAACTGAAAGTCCAAGAAGTCACTTTGTGTCTTACCATGGTATTTAACTTAGCAGCACGGGGTGAAAGGAATGAGTTTATTCAGATCTATATAGGAATTGAATGAGACAAAAATAACTGTTTATTAAAAATGGCTCTAATCAGGCAGAGAGCATTTTTCTTTCTGTTCTTCCCCCTTCAGCCCCCACTGGCTCCTGTACCAGGTTTCTGTTTGACAGGACAGAGCAGCTTGCTGGGGTTTGTGAACTCCTCTGCCTGGCCCATGTGCTCGTTTTTCAGGGTTACAAACCCATCCTTAATGGCTGATTTGTATTGTGAAGGTGGAGCTGGGGATGTAACATAATGGCCACTCTGAGCTGCCTCACTAACAGGCTGATTCCTGGATTTAGGATCCCTGGAAATGCCATCTCTGGCATTAAGGTAATTAATAATAAAGAAAATGCCACGTTGATGTGGTTTGGGAATAGGTAATACATCAAGAGCATCAGCTCCTGGGAGGAAGGGTTTTGGTGGGAGAGAGTGACATAATTTACTGCCCCCCTCCCAAACCTCCTGCACATTCATTACGCCTTAAATATTCTCACGCTGAGTTTTTTCCAATGGTCTAATTATAAACTTCATTATAATTGTTCATTAGTTTTATTTTGTTCAATTAGCTTAACAAGTTGCCAAATGAAATACAAGGCTGGCAATTAGCTTGATCTAATTGTAATGAGCCACTCAAACTGGGTCACCAAAAATGTTCGTTTATAGCACTTCTTTTTTCTTTTTTTTTCCAATTGGTGAACAATAACATAAATATTCAGAGCATCTCCTGTTCCAAGGAGTGGAAATTTCCCACTCATTTATTAGAATAGAAAAATAAAAAAATCAATTGTTCTGCTCCTAGTAGTTCAGCAAGGTACTGCAAGGTCCAGCAAGGTAAGCCTGGGTTGCCCTGGCTTACCCAGACCTGGTCCCAGCTGAGTGGGGCCACCAGTCCCTGTCCTGCAGAAGAGTCACTTGAGCTGCCAGGAGAGAGGTCAGCTCTGACCTAAGGTCTGTTTGTCTCCTCAGAATTCCACGGAATTCCATGTTGTAGGGGGTGGTGGCAGAAGGGAGCTGGAAGGACGTCCTGGATCCCACCTGGCCGGTGCCCAAGGACAGCCAGGCCCTGGTGGAAGCTGAAGGGTAAAGCTGTGCTGCCTGAGGAGGGGAAGGTTCAGTGTGAGCTCCTCTGGTGAGGGGTGATGGGAGGCTTTGGGCAGCCCAAGAGCTTGGTTTGAGCCACTCTGGTAGGCTGATGGTGTTGACCAAGTTCAGCCCAGCACAGCAGCTGGTTCTGCTGTGAGTTTTGGATAACCCCGAGTTTCCTTTTTTTTTTGCCAGACTTCACCTTTGCCTCTCAGCGCTCAGATTTGCTCCTGTTAAGCAGCTGCTTAGAGCAGCTCCTGGCTCCTACGGTCCAGTGGTTCTGCAGCCACCTTTCTTGGAAGCTAATTTGGGCAGGAGCGATTATTTGGTATGAATAATTCCTCCTGCACGTCATGTGCATCACATCCGAATCACAGGGACCAGCAGCACCGGGGCGGCTCCTGAGCAAACTGAAGTGGTGGCATTAACAGACTCAGCCCCGGATTTGGATTTCTCGGGGATCTTGTCCTTCATCTGACCGATGGAAGCACGATAAAATATTAAACCAGCACAGAGACTACAACTACCTGTAAGTAATTCATAAAACACCGCTGTGATGGCAACCTGGTGAAGCCACGTGCCGGTCCCAATCCTTACCCCCCTGCAACAGGATATCCACCAAACCCATCCCTGGCGGGCGGATGAGTTCGGTGACCTGTTAATACAACCTCTTAAAATCTCAGCCAGGGACTTTGTTCCATGCAGGAAGGGGGAGAGGAAGGACTCGCCCTGGGGGAAAGGCAAATCCCGCAGCTCCGTGCCCCGCCAGCCGCTCTTTGCTCCGCATCCCCCCCTTGATGCGGCGCTGGCTCCTGGCTCCGGCTCTAATTGGCCTGGTCGCCAGCTGGGACGCGGCGGTGTCAGCGCTCCGCTCGCTCAGCGGGCTCAGATTAAAGACGCCGCCGGCGCAGAACGGGAGAAAATTCACACCTCTGCCTTTCACGCCACAGACAGCTCCACCAGCTCCTCAAACACCATCCAAAGGCATTGTTGGGCTTAATGAAGGCACCCGGCGGTAGCGGCTGCATCTGAAGATGCTGCACGAACGTGTTTTCTTCTCCAGAGCATCCCGATGGCGTTTTCCACTCCGGTCTCCGTGCCCCGACCTGACCCTGGAGAGCCTGAGGGCTTTGTGGATAGAGGGATCCGCTGTGCCATGGGATCCGCCCTGCCTGCGTGGAACAGTGGCACCCGGCACAAAGGAACAATTCCAGAGGCTGGGATGTGTCTGGGTACCCTGGTACCTGTGGGCTGTGACCAGGGGCCAGCAGGACCCGTCCGCCCGGTGTCAGGAGAGGGCTGCGCTTGAATAAGTCCTGCCAAGAGCACCTTTGCTCTTAATTCACTCTGCTCACTTGATATTAGTTTTATTCCTGCTGGGCTTAAATCAGGCAGGGGCAGATGTAAACAGGCTTGTAATAAGCTGCGGAAATCGCAAAAGGGCTGCGTGACACATGGCTTTGCATTTGATTTCAAGTAGTTACAGTCATAATATCCATTAATTTTTGTAGTGCTCCTGGGAGCAAAAGTCTCTCCTTTTCATTAGAGAGACCCGGATTCCTAAAGACCCCGAGGCTCGACACAGCCTGCTTGGCACTCATGCTGTGAAAAAAATCCCTTTGTTTACACAGCTGATGGCCTGGGTCGGGACGGTCCTGGCACCGGGGCCACCTCCCCTGCGTTTTATTTAAGGTTCTGTAACGCTCCTGCTCCGACACCGCAGAGCTCCGCTGAGAGGCGAAGGGTGGGCGGAATGGTTTAAAAAAAAAAAAAAAAAGAAAAGCCAAAAAACGACATATATTCCAGGCAAAAATTTCTCAGTATAAATGTTGAAGCAGAGCGGCGTCACAGATGACAGGTCTTCAAAGCCGAAGCACGAGCTGCGCTCGGGGAGGGAGGAAACCAGGCAGGTCCCTCTGCCTTGATTAGCGAGGCTTTCCAGGCGCCGGCTCGCTCCCTTTCTGTCTCCGGGCTGCCTTTGAAACAACCCCTTTGACGGCTTCAGGCATTTCTTAGTTTAGCTGAGAATGAGCCAACATGAGAGAAGGAATCTGTAAGAGTGACAGGGCCTGTGTGCGTCTTTCATATGCATTTCTGGAGCACAAAGGCTGTTTTAATGAGCAGGCAGGCACGGAGCTCGGTGTGACTCCTGGTTTTAGCAACTCTTCGGTGACGGAGCTACCTGGGAAGTCTCCCGCCTGTGACCTTCATGGAAAACGCTCGATGTTTTGGGCCGAATCTGATTTCCGTGGAAAACCAGGTCCTGACTGCTCGAGGAGTGCAGGCACGGGAGCATCCGCTGGTCCCAATGGCACGAGGTGCTGGGGGCTGAGCTTTCCTCGTCCTTCTCCAGAGTGGCTCGGCTGTGTCCCTCCCATCCCCGTGCCCACATTTTATCCCTGGGCAGCAGGGTGCAGCGCTGGGGGCTGGTTTTTGGCACTTTCGGAGGGAGGGGATGAGAGGGGGCTGGTGCAGCCCGGCCAAGGGCAGAAGCCCCTGCAGCTGCGTGAGGCTGCGAGAGCCGCGGGCTGCGGGAGAAGCGCGACGCAGGCACGCACTGCACCTTCTCCTTCTGCTCGGTTTTCAGGGGTTTTGTTCTGTTTTTCCCCGGGGCTGAGCAGCTCCCAGGCTCCCGTGAGCTCCCTGTGTGAGTTTGGCTTGGTGGAAGCGGGGTTTTCGTGCGCCATCCTTTGAGCCTCCCTGGCTGGAGCCTGAGGGAGGATGAACACCCTTCCTTCCAGCACTTCTGTGCTTCCCGCTGCCTGGGTGTGTGGTCCTGCTCCCCCCAGCATCCTCCTGGTCGCTGACACAGCCCTCCTGCGCTCCCTCCCAGCCTCTGAGCTCACAGAGCCACAGGAGCGTAGCCCTTTCCTTGCCACAAGCACATAACCCATTTCTCTGGCTCTGACCCTGCCTTCTCCCTCTCCGGTGCTTCCCAGCCAGAGGGGGAGAGGAGACTTCGCGCATGGAGTGTGGACCAAGTGCACAAACCCCCTGTCCTCTGCAGGTGGCTCATGGTGATGGCCGGGGTCGCTGGCCAGGGCAGGGGGCTCGGCTGGGTGCCCACAGCTGTGGGCAGTTGCCAGACACTGAGCATTTCCAGCTGGCCCCAGGACGTGGGTTCTGCCAGGCATCCCCCACCTATCCCCTACAGGTGTTTTAAATTACACGGGGAGAAATCAGCCACTCTCCCGCTCAGAACTGTCTTAAACCAATTTAATTAAATACAGGTGAAGAAGGAAGCAGAAATTACGGCAATTCATCACCTTTTAGTCTCTGCAGGTGCTCGGCGGCAGCGGGGCACCACAATTCCCACTGCTCAGCGCTTTTCCTCCTGGGAGTCATTAACCCGCTCCCTTCTGGCGAGCGAAGCCCTCTCCTCCTCTGGGAAGAGGCTTTAAGGATAATGAGTGAGAAGATGATTAAAAGCAAAAGAAAACCACCCCACCAAACCAGCACTCCGATTCAGTTCGTGCCTTGCTCGCAAGTTCGCTCCTGGCGCGGGCTGGCTGAATCACTCACCTGCGATTCACGCCGGCCCCTCGCTGCCAGCGAACAGCGGCTCCTCCCCGCTGCTCCCTTGGGTTCCTCCCTCTGGGAGTGAGGCCGGGTACCAGAGAGGGACAGAACCCCAGAGGACCCCATTTTTTGTATCGGGGCACAATGTCCCAAGGTTGTTGGTAGCTTCCATCTCAGCAGCCCCCAGCGCCCTGCCAGCCTCCATCCAGCAGCCCAGCGATTCATTACCCCAGTGCTTTCCAACGTGGCTAAGTGGATGCAACTAATTTTTGGCAAAATCTGGGCTTTCTCTGACCTGCAGGTAACGCTTTCTTGCAGCTTGCAAGCAAGCAGTGGGCAGACAGGGCCAATGGGACAGCACGGCTTACGATGCTCTAAGTGGAGCAGGATGTCCTCAGGGGCCAGATGGCCCCACTGGCAGAGTTGCTGGCTCACTGCACACAGAAGAGTTAAATCTCAAGCTCCACATCAGTTACAGGACAAGGTATTGCCATTTCTACAAAGCTCTGATCAATCTCTTGTGCTGCGCAGCGCTCCAGGTTTACTTGGGCTCCTTATTCCCTCCAGGAAATCAGTGTCTAAACACAGCTCGGGATCTGGCCTCCATCCTTACCTCCCCTTAATTCCCAGCTGGGTTTTTGCCTCCTAATACCTCAAGACATCTTTAAAATTCTCATTCTTCCTGTTCTCCTAGGGGCATTCCCAAAACCTCCCATCTTTTGACATATGAGTGATGTGAAAATCAACAGCTTTCTGTAACGCTGCAAAGTCTTTCAAGTCTTTCATAACACAGGTTGCCTCTGTGTGTAAAGTCACGCCAGCACAAAGGAAGTGTATCAACATCTCACTGGAATACTTAAAAGAAAATCTCCTTTGGGAAAAGAATTATTTTGAGGATCACATATGGGAGACCCAGATTACGGCACCATGGGCGGCTCTGCTGTCTCGGCGGTGTCTCCTCACGAACCTTTTGATGCTCTCGCACCAGAAGAAGACAGGGAATGACAAGCCATGCTGTAAGCCAGCTAAGGAGCTTGGAAACAGCTCAACAGTGATATGGAAACCAGAAACTCCCAGCAGGAATTGTGCAAATTCAGTCAAGGAGCACTTATTGTCCCGTTGCTTTGATGAGGAAGCTGTGCTGCATCAGCTGTCTATTATTTTGTTGATTTATCTGCAATTCTTTTGTATCTCCCAATAATCCCCTTCTGTTTTTTTCAGGCCTCCTCTTGTAACCTCAGCGAGGCAAATTAATCCTGGTTGCCCCTGTAGTTGGTGACCAGCTGGGTTTCCAAGGGGTTTGCTCCCCGCTGCTCCCCAAAACACCTCAGCACCCTCAATAGCCCCTGTCATGGGAGCAGCTGCTGTGCTGTGGGCTCACCCCACAAGGTACTTTCTGACCTGGAAAATCCCTAATTCTGATGCATTTTTCCTGTGATAACTTCCCTTTTACCTGCTAATTTGTTCACAGTCCCTCACGTTCAGCCCAAAGCTCTCAAAGGGGTTTATTACTGTTTGTATTTGCTTTTTTATGGTTTGTTTCTTGCAACACAAACAAGGAAAGCTGTGGGAAGGAGAGAGGGCACTGCCAGAGCAACCATCCTACAGTCTGTAGACACCACCTAATACATGTTTTCACTTCATTTTTACTAGAATATTACCTTTCATTAAAAGGCAGTAAAAGCATTAAAGCATTTTGTAGGGGAGGGAGAAAATCTTGTGGCTTTATTAGGCTGAGAGGCCCACAATGGATAACTACAGCTTTACTATCTGTCCTAAGAACCTGTGTGGGGAGTAAGTTTTGGAAGAACCAGACTCGTCCTGCATGGAACGAATGGGATGGGGGATGAGCACCTCTCAGATTCCACCTGAGTCTCTGGAATTGGGATCGCTTCCTTGTCAGCACTTTGTCAGTCTGCAATATTTCTCACTTCGGATTTTCTTTCACGTGTTGGATATAAAATCCCACTTTAAAACGTGCCAGCAGTGATGGAGTAAAGTCTAAATGCTTTGTGGTGCTGCCCTAAAGGTGAGGTGAGGCCCTTGGCTGTGTGCAGGGTTTGGGCTGATGAGGGGGACAGAGTCCCATGTACCCCATCCGAGGGTCTGCGCTGGGTTTGAGCTGCACGAGGGAATTGTTTCCTTCTTCCCTGTGCACCCCATAACTCCCCTGAGCCCTGCGCTGCTGCAGAGCTCCCACACAGCTTTGGGATGCCCCTGGCACACACCTTTGCACATTTCTTTCATAGCAGCACACAGTGACCCACCAGGGCCAGGGGCAGCCCCTGTACCTGCACCTGGCAAACCCAACATCCCCCCACACTCCCCGAGGAAGAAATGGGATGTCTAAAACAGCTGATTCCCTTAGTTTGGATCACCAGATTTCCACTAGCAGCTGAATGTTCAGGTTTTATTAGATCAAGTACCAAGAGCAGACAGCAAGATGCTCTTCATTACTGCCTTTTATTCATTTTATATACTTATTTACTAGTTTTATCTTCTTTGAGGAAACCAAACCTTTGGGTTCCCTTGGGTTTTGTTTTTTCCCCTACCTGTGTGGGTCCGGTTCCTCCAGCCTGAGGCTGAGTCCCATGTGCTCTCACGCTGCTCTACATTTCCCTACATGGGAGATAAGCATTTATTCACGTTCATGTTTGTGTGCAGTGGTAAAATATTAGAGTTAAATTTTTTATGACATTCCTAGGAGTGGTTATGGAGCAAACAAGATTACAGTAAGTACTACAGAAAAGCTTGTTTATGCAGGGAGGGGAAAAAATCAAACTCGGAGACGTGTTTGCAAAACTGCAGGAGAGCCCAGGGGATGGGATTAGTGTTCCCTCTCCTTTTCTTTCCCTGTCTCGCTGGTTTTACTGCGATCACAGTAACGACTCCCAGCAATGAGGGCTCATTGGATTTTGAGTGAAATTCCAGTTCCAGCGGGATGGAATTCGGGATATGTTTGCATTCCAAGGGAGAGGACACAGGCAACGCTTGGCTCCATTGGCAAAGTGCCACCGAGGGCAATCCCGCTGGGATGGGGGGTGTGGGGCACGCTGCTGGCGCGGCTGGCGCTGCCCTGGGCGTGCTCCTCACTGCCACTGCACACCCCTTGGGACACCCTGTGCACGCCCATGGGATGCCCTCAGTCACCTGAGACTCCCTTTCCACACCTCTGCGGAGCCTTTTGCACACCCTCACCCTCCTTGGGATGCCCTTTGCACACCCCGGGGATGCTGCCACGCCGTTCGGGATGCCCGCACATCCCGTGGGATGCTCTGGCCCTGTCTGAGCTGCTCTCACGCCGCTCGGGATGCCCGCACATCCCGTGGGATGCTCTGGCCTTGTCTGAGCTGCTCTCACGCCGCTCGGGATGCCCGCACATCCCGTGGGATGCTCTGGCCTTGTCTGAGCTGCTCTCACGCCGCTCGGGATGCCCGCACATCCCGTGGGATGCTCTGGCCCTGTCTGAGCTGCTCTCACGCCGCTCGGGATGCCCGCACATCCCGTGGGATGCTCTGGCCCTGTCTGAGCTGCTCTCACGCCGTTCGGGATGCCCGCACATCCCGTGGGATGCTCTGGCCCTGTCTGAGCTGCTCTCACGCCGCTCGGGATGCCCGCACATCCCGTGGGATGCTCTGGCCCTGTCTGAGCTGCTCTCACGCCGCTCGGGATGCCCGCACATCCCGTGGGATGCTCTGGCCCTGTCTGAGCTGCTCTCACGCCGCTCGGGATGCCCGCACATTCCGTGGGATGCTCTGGCCCTGTCTGAGCTGCTCTCACGCCGCTCGGGATGCCCGCACATCCCGTGGGATGCTCTGGCCCTGTCTGAGCTGCTCTCACGCCGCTCGGGATGCCCGCACATCCCGTGGGATGCCCTTTTCCCGCCCGGGCTCCCCGTGCCCGCCCCGGCCGCGCCGCTTCCCCCCCGCGCCCCCCGCAGTGACGGCGGCGGCCGCCAGGAGGCGCACGCGCCCTTCCCGCCGCTCGCGGCCGGCGCGCGCCCCCCCCCCTCACGGCCCCCAGCGCCGGGGGAGCGGGACCGGCCCCAGGACCGGCCCCGGGGCGCTCCGAGCCCGCCCCGGCAAAAAACCCCGCGGGCCCCGGCAAAAAACCCCGCGGGCCCCGGCAACCGGGCTGAGCAAAGGCCACGCGGGGCTGCCCTGCTCGCTGGCCCCGCGGGCCCGGGCGGCGCGCATCCCCGGGGCGCTGCGGGGCACCTGCGGGCCCGCCCCCGCCTGGGCGCCCCGATCCCGCTCAGGTGAGCCCGGCGGCACCGCCCCCGCCCGGCCCCGGCCCGGCCGCGCCGCCGCAGCCCCGGCACAGCGCCCGCTGCCCCGGGGGAGCCGCCGCTGCTGCTGCCGCTGCTGCTGCCGCGGGCGGGGGCGGCGCCGGTGCCCCCGGGGCGGCGATGCGGCGGGGGCGGCCGTGAGCGCGGGGCCGGCGGGGAGCGGGGACCCCCCCTCCCCTCCCCTCCCCTCCTCCGCGGGCGCCGGCCCCGCCGCCGGACGGAGCGGAGCGGGCGGGGAGCGGGGGGAGTGGTTACGGCTCCGCCGCGACACCCCCGGCCCCCCCGCCCCGCTCAGCCGCCCCTCTCCAAATAAATCAGCACCATGACTACTTCTGGGCATGGAACAAAGAGGATGCTCTCCCGGGGCCCCGCGCTGCTCCTGGCGCCGCTGCTGCTCCTGTGCCGAGGTAACCCCGGTCCCGCGGCCGCGACCCCGGCACTGTGGTTCTGTTTGTTTGGTTTGGTTTTTGTGTTCATTTTTGGGGTTGTTTTTAACTATTTGTGTTTATTTTCTATCTTCCCCCCTCCCCCGGTTTTATTTATGGCCGTTTCCCCCATCCCAGCCCTCCCTCTCCCGGCTCCCCCCGGCGCTCCGCGGAACGCTGCGGGTGGAACGCGCTCCGAGCCCCGTCTCTGGGGCGCACCAAGAAGTCCCCATCCAGCTCCGCAGCCCTCCGCTGCCTCCCCGTGTGTTCCCCGTCCCCACGCGTGCCGCGGGCTCCCGGCCCCCTGCGCGAAGGCTGCCCCGCTGCTTCGGCCGCTGCCAGTGCGTTGCTGCTGACTTGGGGGGAAAAAGGAAAAGTTTGGGCTCGCCGGAGCTCTGGGGGATGGAGAAGGGTCGTGGGATTTGGGGTTTCCCAAGGGGCGGCCGACCCCCCTTCCTCCCTGATGCTCCTCGCTCTTTCTGGCTATCCGTGGGCGCGGGTGGGGGGAAAGATGCGCAGGAGTTATATCCTTGCGGTAACAAAACACCTGCGCTTAATTCCGAGAAGGACAGGTTTCCGTGGGCTGGCGGGGAGCGGGGTCTGGCCCTTGATTGGGTTCAGGTGGGATTCCCTCATCACGGCCAGCTGCGAGGCGGCGCGCCCGGCCAGGGAGTGCGGCTGCGAGATGCTCTTCCCCTGTTCATTTATTTTTCTTTTTTTATCCTCCCCC
Source organism: Aphelocoma coerulescens (assembly GCF_041296385.1). Taxonomy (NCBI): domain Eukaryota; kingdom Metazoa; phylum Chordata; class Aves; order Passeriformes; family Corvidae; genus Aphelocoma; species Aphelocoma coerulescens. The sequence continues at coordinate 1,883,696 of NC_091029.1, read as the reverse complement.
TCCAGCTGAACTCGGGAGCAGCGTTTCGGGTCCCAGCTGGGGGTGTTTGCTGGGGAAGGGCTCACCTCCAGGCTGGCAGAGCCGTAGCGCTGCCCCTGGGAAAGTCTTTAGCAGGACTTCACTGTGGGGACGTTCTCCTCTCCGTGCTCCCGTGAGCTCCCCGGCAGATGCTGCTCCTAATAAATAGGGGTTGTTAAAAGCAAATTAATTAAGGTGCATCGGTGCTGAAGTTGCTTGGGGATTCATTTGCGTTTACTGCTTCTCGGGACGGTGCTTGCGTTTGGCCGTAGCGTGGAGCTTGGGCTGCTGGGGAAACTTCACGGGGGTTTTAGAAATATGCGTAAATGCAAGGATTTCAGGTGAAACAGGAGTGATCCACGGGAGAGGTAATAGCAGTATCGTTCTTGGGGAGGGCACAAGCGAGTGCGTTGTGACTGGGAAGTGTTTTAGGAAAGGTTCCTACAGGAAGAGCAGGAACAATTTGCTAGGAAGGAGGCATCAGCCTTGGGTCACACAGAAGATGGATAGCAGGGGATCCTTGCTCTGCTCACTCCAAAAAGCACAGCGTTTTCCATCTCCCTCCTTGGCTGGGGTGTGTGCGGCCACGGCGGCACTCGGAAATCCTCTTGAGCAGGACAATGGGGACCAGGGTGCAGAGCATGGACAGTGGGGTGCAGCTTGTGGGGAGTGGGGCACCGAGCACAGGACACAGAACATGGGCTGCCTATGGGTCAGCACTGCCCCGCGGAATGGTGGCTTTCTGTGGTCACTGCGATGCCCTGTACGCCGTGCGGCTCTCCTTTTATCCAGGAGAGAGTTAGGCGCAACAAAGGAGCAGGTTTTCTGTTTTCTTGTTTTTTTTTTTTTTTTTTTTTTTTAATCTTTTTTTATTTATTGCTTTGACATATTAATGATAATCTTTTCCCCGATATTCCCCCCTCCTGTCTCCTCCTGTGTGGGTAGCTACCATGGTGAGATTGGGCTGTGGGTGTAATTCTTCCAGCGCTCTGAGTGCTTAAACATATGGAAACCCACTTTGAAACAGTTTGTGGCTGCAAACCTACCGACGTATCCATCCCTCTGCGCTGAGCCCTCCCTGCTCAATGTGCGCGTTAGGAGCTCGCAGTGCGCTCTCAGCTCGAGCTGTGAATAACGAACGCGTTCCCCGCCTGCGCCTCTCTCCTCTGTCGGCCGTAGCATCCTTCTGCTTTCGGCGCGGAGCGCTGCCCCTGCTCTGTCCCACCCCTGGCGTGGACCGCAGCAATGCCTGCGTGTGGAGAGGGGGTTTGGGATCTGGTGAAAGCTCTTCAGAGAGAGGCGAGAGGTGGCAGAGCCCGGGAACGCCTCCCTTCGGGGCTGTGCCGATCTTCCTGCAGCTCGCTGTGATCCAAGTCGGCTTTCTCCTCTGGATTACAGGGGTTAACGAACCGCATCTCGGTTTGGGTTGTTGCAGACGGGAGAGACACCTGCATGAGTCATGCCGCGGTGCTGCCATCTCTGCAAAGCTCCCAGCTCTTACAGACGGTCGCGTTGGGCTCTTGCCATTTTTCTCTATTTATTTGCCTTAGCTCCCTCCCTTCCCCCTTGCCGGGGCCGGCTCTGGGCAGGCTGCGTTGCGGGGACCGGAGATGCACCAGGCTGAGTTTCTCCAGCCTCTTCAAAGCGGGTGGCATTTGTTCGCCTGTCAGGCAGGTCCCCTAAATAGCTTTGTGAAGGTCCAATTAAGAGATCACTCTCCTGCCCCGGGTCTCTGGCGGCCCGGCTGCTGGCGCGCACGGCTGCGAGCAGAGGGTGTGCGTGTGTGTTTGGCAGCCGAGGGCCGCTCACGCTGAGCTCGAGGATGTCTCTCGCTGGCAGCAGGCCCCCGTTTGTTGCTGGCATCTAGGCAAGGTTTTGGCCGCCTTCCTCGCTGGCGGCGGCGCTGTCTCTGAGGTTATATGAATAGGTATCCTGCGAGCGAGCCGGACGAGTTACCTGAATATTTTGTTTTCCTGCCTGGTGCTGTGTCACCGGCTCGCTCCGCTGCCTTGGACCCCGGAGCGGGTGTGGGAACGCGGGGCTGGCGGCGGAGCAGGGCAGCGCAGGAACGGGGCGTGCAGAGCTCATTGAACGCGCTCCTTCAGCCCCTGTAGGATGCGCCTGAGCTGCTGTCAGCTGTGCGTGAGGAAGGACCCGCGATCGCTTTTAGACTCTGGCTCCGGGGGGGCGTGGGTGGAGAGACATTATGCTTATTTTATTATGTGTCCCTGTATCACTCTGCCTAATATGGAGACACATCTTATTCAGAGGCTCTTTAGGAACAGAAATGAAAGACCTGTATTATCTACTGTGCAATAGACTTACAGAACATGATTGTACAAACTGTTGAAATGTAGGTTATTTTCCCCAGCTTAGTGCAGATCTCAACATTTTATGCGATGACTGTTCAAATGTGAAGTGGGGGATAGTGGGCTGGGGGGGAGAAGTCTGAAATTATTATAGTGCCTTTTCCTCCAGCATCCATTAGAGCAGAATATTTCAGATACCCTGATTTTACTTCCCATCAGCATAAATCTAGAACAGCTGCTCTGAAATCAGTGGAGCTACTCTGGATTTATGCATTGCTGCTGTGGTCGGCATTGGGCTCTCTGGGAATGCAGGAGGCAACTGTGTGACTTGCCCTGCACAGCATTTTTCACTTCAAAATCTCCTGTCACTGGTGCTGCAGCCTCCTTTGTGTACTTGAAATGCAGAAGTCTCACTGGTTTTGGGTTTTGATTATTTTCTTCCATTTGTGGGGCTTGGTCACAGAACTCCATTCACTGACACCTGACTCTGGCTGATCAATAGTCTCTTGAGGTTTGAATGTCAAAATAGTTATATTAAAATATAAAAATCAATAAAGCACAATTAATCTGCTGTATTTTATTGCTGGGAATGATAGTCACTCCCAGCCCCATTATCTTGGTTTAAAGCAGTTTAGTGTGGCGAGGAAGGTATGAGCCCATGAGCAGCTGCAGGAGATCAGAGCAGAGAGTTGCCAACACTGGGACAGGGTTTGTGTCTGTGGAAGGATTTTTTGGATGAAGGATGCATTCCTGAGCCAGAGATGGCTCCATTTATTTAATTGCTGCGATGGGTTTGCCATCATGGATTTGGTTGAGCCCAGGCAGCAGTCTGGAAGGCACAGTCCCTGGGCAAGGACTCCCTTGTTCCAAAGTGCCTGGTGAGAACAGTCTGTGCACCACGGGGGTGCACAGGGATTTGGGTTACACAGGGCTTTAGGCTGTGCAGGGTTTTGCCAGTGGGATGGAGATTCCACCCTGCTGACCCCACGCTGAGTCGGGGTCATCCTGCCCTTCTCCGTGGCTCCTCAGAAATGTGTCTAGCAGCCAGGCTGCTCAGAGGGCCCGTGCTGGCCGTGTCCCAGCAGGGCCCCTTGCTGAAAGGTGGAGGAAGAGGTAACGTTGGGGTTATGGCAACTTGTGCTGCTTGTGCTGACCTTGGTGGTTGATGCTGGTACGAAGCACAGGTTTTGCTGTGATGGAGAGGTGCCTTCACCAAGCCCCACATCTCGCTTGTGTGGGTGGCTGCAGACCTGTCCTGCCTCAGAGAAGCAGAGGGGAGGTGGCAGCCCCCTACATCCTGCAGGAAGCAAGCTAAACCAAGGTCTTCTGGCCTTAATAAACTTCCCAGTGAATGAGAAGCCATCCCACTGAAATAAATACTGTCAGCTCAACAAATTTAATTCACTGAACTTGGTTCCACGTTCTCTCCCTGCCTAAATATAACTAATGTTTGTTAATGACGAGCGGTGACTTGGTTTGTTGGCGTAGCTTTAGCTCTTAGCCCTGTCAGTGGCTCACTGATGTGCTGGCACGTGGTGCTTTCCCGACTACGGCTGTCAGATCCTCTCGCATTAATTGCCACGGAGGCTGTGGAGTGTGAGTTACCATGTGGTGCTCTAGATGTCGTGGAAGATGCTTTGATTTCATGCTGTCGGGAGTTTCCCAGCTGGCATTTCAGAGGAAGCGGTTCCATGTGAGGATGGGCAGGCAGAAATTACAAGCAAAGCGGTCCCCGGAGACAACTTACAGAGGGGATGGGATTGCTCAGTGTCTGGCTTTCCCTGGCTATTCCCATTCCCCTCCGTGACGTAGAGTGCTGCGATAGGAAGTAAAGCAAGGGCTGCTGGAGTGTGTGTGGTGGGTGAACTCCTTGTGGAAGGACTTTGCTCTTTGGGCAGTACCTCGCACAATGGACTTCAGTCTCAGGTGCAAGGTAAATACTAACGTTTCTTCCACGGTACTCAAAAATTCTCTTGCAACACACTTTGAGCTTTTCTTTGTTTACATAAATGTTTGTTTCTGACAGTATTCAGAAAGCTTCATGAATTTATGATGTGCTCCAGATTCAAGCACACTTTCTTTTTTCCTTTTCTCTTTTTTCCTTCTTTTTTACCCCAAAAACATTCTTCCCTCCCAAATTTTGGTGATGAAATGGCAGGAGGAATACATATTTCAGCAGGCTATTGAGAGGCAATGTAAACACCATCTTTCATGGAAAATCAGTTTGTTCAAGTTCAAAAGCAGCCCAGCCTCTCCACTTGATCAATTTGCTGTCATAGGAGATGATTTTAAAAGTGGCGATTATGTCCTATCTTGTCTCTTGCAACTTCAGGCAAGGAGAGAAAATGAAGTGTAGCATTTGATTTTAACTCTGGCTTTTTCCTGATTTTTTTTTTCAGTGATGGTGGTAGTCAGAGAGGAAGCAAAGGGGTGCCCTGAGGGGTGAGGGGATAGCCAGGAACAGAGGGGTTTCCACAAGGCTGCCGTCTGCTGAGTAAACTAATTGGAAACTGCATGTAAACCAGCTCTGCTCATCTCACCGTGCCTGCACCAGCTGGCCCTCAGGAGCTGCTCTGCCCCATCGCTTCCCCTGCAATGGAGAAGGAGACCTGCAGTGGCAGGAACTTGGCCTTTTAGTGACAAAGCTGCTAAATCTTGGTGAGAGGGTGCTCGGCACTCTGTGGTTGTTGCATGGTCACGTTCTCCTGCCTGGGGATGGTGTTGCCATCTGGTTAAAGGCTGTGCACAGACCACAGGTCTGGTTATGGGGAGGGGATGGTGTGAAACCACCTGTGTTGGGCAGCTTTAGCTTGGCATTGGTGATGGAAAGAAATGCTGGAAAAAAATACCCCTGATGCAATTCAAACTGGAGCTAAATGGAGAAGCAGGGATCAAAATCCTCATTCTGGCCAAGCCAAGGGCTCAGGAGGCTCCAGAAATGGTGTTTCCACTTGTACCGGCCCATGGGATGGTGTGGGAGATGGTGCCTCTGGCCAAGCAGCTGTCCCTCTCCCAAGCCCCTTTATCCACATGGGTGTAACACATGCCCTAAATACACAGTGTTGGGAGAGTTTGGTCATGGGCTGAGGGAGCCCTAGGGCAAATCAGCCTGAGGAGGAAAAGCATTTCTGCTAGAGAGGGGAGAAATGTCATCCTCATTACCCCAGAAATAAAATCCTTTAGAAGGTTAAATGAGAGGTGCACGTATCTTTGGGGTTTTTGTTTAGCTTGTATGGAAACATTTCAAAAACAGATGGCAAAGCAGAGATTTATTTCCCATTAAGTGCAGAGGGCTGGTGCACAGGACCTTATCTGCTTGTGGGCCCTGTAATAAACCTGCCAGCAGGTGATTTAAATCCAGTTTTTCTGATTGGGAGAGTAGTGAAAGGAACAGGGTTTATGTTACTTAGGAATTTTATGGGCAATGTTAGATTTTTAAGATGCAGGAATGATCAGGGCATGGCTCCATAGCACTGGAGACATTCATTTCTTTCATAAAGGATCTTCCCTGAGTCAGAAAAATGAACCATTTTCCATTATTTAGCAGCTGAGCTGCCATTGCTGTGAGTGACAGATGCAGCTACTTTATATCTCAGTTTAGGAGTTGTTGTCAATTAGCCACAGCTTTTGCTTAGCAGCAAGACTTTCGCCACAATGGGAAAGGAGGGCTGTCTAATGGATGCTGCAGCTCCAAAAAAGGATGAAACTCACAGCAAAGAAAAGACAGAGCCCATGTGCCCTAAAAGGGAGCCCTTGAGCAGATGGAGCAGGTTTCTATGCAATGAGCAGCAATTAGAAACTCAGCTAAGAGTTGGTAGATGCTGACTGGTCTTGGTACCCAGAGTTTTCATTGAAAAAGGAGCAAATCCAAGATGAGTTTTGGAAGGAGCTGGTCTGGATGTCTGCTTGGGGCAAGTCCCTGGCCAGTGTGAGCACCCAGTCTGGTGAGAGACAACAGCCATACATCCGCAGTGCCTCTGTCCCTGACTCTGTGGGGCCACAGCAGTCTGAAATGTCACTGTCGGTTTCCAAGGGCACTCAGAGAGCTGGGGGTAGCAGGGACTAACAACACAAGGTCTGATTGTCTTTCACTGAGTGCAAAGAGGGCACAGCACACGCACACAGTCAAAGGGACTTTTAAAAGGCTGCAACAGAGGCACCCAGAGAGGATGGTGAGAGCTCGCTGGAAGCAGCAAGCTTCTGTTAGGGCAAGCTCAAAGGCCAGTGTGCCTCAGCTTCTCCAAATCATGAGAATTAGAGCTGGAAAAGTTGGCAAATAAACTGCCTTTGCCATCTCTGGTAGTTGGGTACAGCCTGTTCCTGAGTGTGGCTGGTTTTCAGTGATGCAGGACTTCTGCTGCCTTCCTTGGCAGAGAGCTTCGCAGCCCATTAGACCTCTCCTGTATTCCGCCTACAGTTTTCCTTCTTTGCTTCATGCCATCATTTATTGGATGACCTGAGTTCCCAGCTTCCATCCCTATCACCTGTCCAAGGCCAAACCCAGGAAAATCTATTAAATGGGGACGAATGGTTAAACAGTGAGTGGGAACTGCTCAAAAAAAAGGAGCTGGGTCTGGCATGTCAATACCCAGCATGTAAATACATTTACAGCTGGAGGTTATTTAGAGAAGAGAGGGCAAGGACTTGAAATGCACGTGGTGATGAGCCATAGATTATGCTCTGAAAACACTCAGAAGGCAGTTACAGTTGCACTATCTAATTCATCTCCCACTAAGACATTCTGCTCCAAGGTGTTTGGAAATAATGGAGTAGCTTAGATATTAACATTATTAAATCCTCATCTCTGACAGCTATGAAAATTAATATACAAAGGTTTCTTCGCCCCCCTTTTTTTTTTAATGCTGCTCAGTTACTCATTTTGGTTTTTTTTCTTAGGAGTAGTCCACTGAAAGTTATTAGCATGGGTATTGGTGCAAAAAAGGTTCAACTCCGTTAAAGAGGAGAAACAAGCAAGAGATAAACAGAAGATAGCATGAATTTTATTGCAGTTAAGGCATTTTTTTTCTTTTCAAATATCAATAATTTGTCATTCTTTCACCTGTAGATCTCAAAGGGCTTTAGAGAAGAAAGTGGGTACCATCAGAGCCATTGTCTGTCTTCTCCATAATCCCCATGAGGGGCCCTGGGGCAGTAGCCCAAAGCCTAAGCCCTGCTGGCAGGGAGAGCAGAGGTGTTGTGTGAAGCTGGGGTTATTTTTTGATGGCAGCTGATGTTTTGCTGCTGCTCCTTAGGGAGTGAGGCTCACCTTGGATGGAGGTTGCTGAGGTTCATGGCCAGTCAGTTGGCCCTGGTGTGCTGAGCAATGCTCAGGCACTGTCTCCTCCTCCACGTCTCAGCCCTGGCTTGTGTTGGTGCCTGAGCTGCTTGGCACCTCCAAGCCCCAACCACGGGCAGTGCTGAGGCTCTCTATAAGGGCTTTCTGCCCCAGAGTTGGCACCACTTGGTTCTTCTGCTGTGTTTGATTTGCACCAGCCCATTACAATTTTTATGGGAAGTCATAAGCAGAAATGAAGAGATAGAATTATTTGTTCTTTGTTGCTAAAATCAAAGACAGCCCTACAGAGGAGAGCCCAGATGTTGGTGCCCATCTCATCACCTCCTTGGTGTGATAAAGCTGGACAGCCCATGGGGACTGGGGACATCTTTTCAGGGACTGCACTGAGGAGCTGTTCTTCAGACATGCCCTTTTAAACCCCACATGTCCATGTTGTGCACCTTATTTCACTTATTATAGTGTCATAATGAGATTATTGAAGTCTGCTGTAAGTGCTGGGGGACAAGTATGAGCTCCAGGGTACAGCTTCAGCTGTGTCCTCTCAAAGTATCCTGCTCATCCAGAGTTGAAGCATCTCCTTCCCTTCCTCTGAGCATATTGCAGCCCAATACATTAAATGTGTAAGAAGGCTTTCTTGCATTTAACCTATTAACGAAAAGGGAAAGCCAAAGGGAAGTCATTGCTTTGGTTCCTGCACCAACCAGCCAACTCTCAGATGATTTCCCAAACTGCCCTAGGCCCTCTGTCCCCACACCTCCTCAAAGGGCTGAGAGCTGAAGCAGCCCCAGCTCTAATGCATATCTGTCAGAATGCTCGTCCCTTGGATGTGTGGAGTCTGGGAATTGTTGTATCAGACTCCAGTCTGTGGGACTTCATCATCTGAGTTATTATCTCCAAAATACAGTTATCTCCCTCAATGGCAGTCTCCTATTGAAAATTATCTCTTTCAGCAGGGCACTTGCATTTATTTACTGCGCAGCTTCTCCCATTAGTATAATCATTACTCCTTGGACTGGGTTTGAATTCAGAGCATCCCACTGTGGTACTTAAAGAATTAATTACAGCGATGAAAGAATTCCTCTAAAGACTTCTATGAATTGGTCTGGTTGAAGTGTTTTAGCTTTGCTTCAATTGGTGCAGCTCTTGTCAAAGGATAGTGAGAAAATGCATGGGTCAGTGATTTAGATGAGGCAAATTACGTTAGAAAAATTGATTTGATTTAGAAAGTGAGCTTTCAGATCACAGGGAATTGCCTGCTTCTTTCTCTGCCGTGATGATTTTCCCTGAAGATGAGCAGAGGCAGATAATTCAGGGTTAAAGTAAGTGGCTCTTGTAAAAGGTTTGTCAGAGAGCGGAGGAGAGATGGGCTGACACACATCTTTAGATAAACGATTATTGACCCATATATTGCTATCTGCGCATCAGCTGCACTTACAGACACGTGGGGATGCTTATAAACACACTCAGGCAGATCATGTGGCTTGCTAAAGAATTGAGTCCTTGTTTTTAGGTTTGGTTTTTTTCTCCCCAGAAATGGTTTTTCCATACAGCACACCTTCAGAACTGGCACAGATCTGGGAATGAGTGCTGTGTGGCTGCCTTAGCCAGCTCTGCGTTGCCTGGCTCAGTGCTTAGTCATTCCCGGGGCTGGCAGTTTGCTTTTCCCGAGGTTTTTCACTTCCTCGGATCAAACTGAGTGTTTCCTCTTTCTGTCCCTTGTCTTCATCTTAAAGGGGCTGCAGTCCCTGAGCTGCAGTGGGGCGATGCCCAACAGCGAGCACCTCAGGCAGTGTCCCCTCAGGGGATCAGTTCCTAAAAAGCACCTTCTGAACGAGCAGTTCCCTTCCCTATATGCTGAGGAGTTTCTTCTGAGTTCTTCTGGCCAGCTGTGCTTTGCCTGTGAGAGTGGTGGGTTGTGAATGCAAAGGCTGCTGGGCTGAGACCCACCTTGTTCCTGACCACTCGCGAGCTGCTTTGAACGGGCTCTCCGTGTTTGTCAGGGAAGCAGCGATGGAGCCTGGCAGCGTTTCGGTTTGCACTTTGTAAAACTTGTCTTTTTTTAAAAAAAGTGAAGGAGATGACTTTTGCCTAGCAGTGTCTTTTGTTTCTTTCGCACCTTGCAGAACTCTCTAAATTGCAGATCGTTTGCTGGAATGCCGGCGAGACCTCATTTTGCTCTGTCTAGCGCTGGTGGTATTTGTCTCCATAGTTTCACCACCACCAGCTTCCTTGGCACGAAAATCCAGGTGTGAGGCTCTGGTGTGCCTGTGCCATTCCCTCTCCCCCAGGGCGGGCACGAGAGGGGTGCAGAGCCCGTGTGGTACTGACACAGTGGGGTCCAGCCTTCAGCTGGGAGAGGGTGTGTGCACACTCCTTGTACTTGCAGAGAGCCTTTTCCATACCCCAGCCTCAGGCTGGGAAGTGAGATGACAAGTGCAAGCAGAGAAATGATGCTGGGGAGAGCTGGAATGGAGCCTCCCGCCAGCAACTGAATTCAAGGCTGCAAAAAGAAGTTGCAAAAGTAGCAATCCATCTGTCCACTTAGTGGGAGAAGCCTAAGATCATTTCACAGTAATCAGCCCCCTGGTGTTCAAAAAAAACCCAACCAAAAATACTGCAGGTTTTTGCTTTACTGTGGGTAACTGGCAAAATCTAAAGCAAATTAATGTTCTCAGAGGCTGTGGGGCTTTCCCCCCCCCTCTTTTTGACAAGTAGGGGCTGTATCAAGTTAAAAGTAATGTAAGAAACAATAGATTGTCTTGGCTTTTTTAGATAACCACGTTTCTGCCATACGTTTCAGAGGTCTTCTGTCCTCACTGCAACACTCTGGTTAACTACCAGCGGAGTTATTGGCAAGTGGATGTTTTTCTGCAGGGTCAGTCGGATGATGAGCAGTGTCATCATCACCGACCTCACAGTGGCACATTCCCAAGGTGATGCATTGTGCAGGTGCATTGCCATGCTGTAGCTGCTTGGCTGTATCAGTGTCTCCATTAAAAGCCACAACATTCAGGGGATTTTAATTTGGTTGTAAAAACCTGCTCCAGACACTACAAAGTTTGGGAGTTTGGTTGTTTATTTATTGTAATCCCATTTTATTTTTCCTTTCTCCTTAACTGTGAGGGCATAGAGGAAACAGGCTCCAAAGATGCCTCTTGATTCTTGCTTATGTGAATTGAGAAGCATTGAGTTGGAGGAAGATCACAGAGATTTCTGCCTCTGTGTGTGGAAATGTTTGTTCAGATTAAAGGAGAGGTGGCAAACGGGTGTTTGAACACGCTGAGCTTGAAGGTGTCCGTAAGGAGCCCTGTTTGCAAGAGAGAGATGTTCAGGGTGGGTGTTTCCTCATGCCAGGCACAGGTGGCATGTCCCCACTGCCCCTGGACGTCCCTGCTGTCCCCAGCCATGGCTGCAGCCACCGGGGGCCTTGGGGTGGCTGGGTCAGAGCTGGACCTGAGCACGAGTGAGGCACAGCAGGAGTTTGCTGTGGAACCAGAGCCACTGAATTGCAGCAGATGCTTTGCTGCTACACAACAATTTGTAATTAAAACACAACTTGCCATCCTGATTAGATTAAGCATTTAAATTCATTTGCAGTTTTTTTCCCCCTGTATTGTGTAATTAGCAACATATGACGCTTACATTAGCTCAGTTGAAAGTTATAATGATTAATTTGCACATTGAAGCCTCCCCATGAATCAACTGGTGCAGCACACTGGAGAGAGCTCAGTGTGGTGTGCCCACGTGAATGTGTCCCCACCTGCTCTTGGGACACGATGGATGCTCCAGTGAGGTGGTTCCTGGTGTTTCAGTCCTTCTGCAAGGCAACAGTGTCCCTGTGCTCCGAGTCACCCGATAAATGCCAGCGTGACCCTTGCCAGGATGTGGCCATTCTTTCTTGCATCTGAGCTGGGGTGATGCATCCTGAAGCACCTGACTGACCACGCACCTGGGAGCACTTAAAATTCATGATGTTAAATTACTGGTGGTTCTTGTTGTTTCTTTGTAGATATAAGCATTGTTCTAAAGTGTTTTGGTCAAATTCTGATTGTTTTTACCCAGGTTAATCTTTGATTATCGTGAGTTTTGCCTGAAGGCTTTGTAAATCAGACTGGAGCTCTAACAAGTAAAGAACCTTGTTCAAGCAAGCCAAAACCAACAAGAAAACTACTATAAGCTAATTATAACGAATGTCTTTTTTCTTTCTTATCTAGTCATAATATTGTCTTTCTTTCCACCTTCTGCTGAGCTGTGAAAATATTCTGCAAAATTATATTTTTGAGTTGATGGAAAAGTACACCCCTGCCAACAATATTTTTCTATTGTTCATCAGAGACAGGCTTCATAACAGAAGAGATCCGTGCTGGAAAAGTACATCAGCTGCAAACAGTTTATTCAAAGTCATCTCAAATAGCAGGGAGGGTTTTTGAGTTCCTGCTCCAGCTGAATATGAAATGCAGAATGCAGCTCCTAATATTTCAGAGACATGAATGGTGCAGGTCATAATAATGCATTGCCATTTTCACAAAAGATGGGTTTTATATTAAAGCTTCCAGTGGAAAAAGGTCTGGAGGTGTTAAAATATGTATATATTGTTTAAATTACTGCGTGAGGGTGCCATCTCCTTCCCTAGGGCACTGTGGGGGTCATGGACACATAGGTGAGTGGGAAATGAGCTCCCACCTTTTTTGGTCCATGCACCTGTCTGTGTGTCCATGCACATGGGTGCACTGATGTTAAGTTGGTGGGGTGTTAAATGTTTCACTTTTCCAACCATCAATTTCAATTGAATTTCATAAGCCATTAAAGTTCTCTGCTGCTTTCTTTGCTCTTCCAGTTATGTGAGCTCCAGCCATTTAGCTGTGGGTCCTGAGGCATGATTGCTCTGTGGAGCAGCAAAAGTAAATTGGTTCCTGATGTAAAATCTTTATATATATATATATATGTGTATTTTATCTTTCTAACTCACTGTGAGTGGTGTTACAGTGTTGGGCTGATGATGTGAATCTTCAAGCTTGGCTTTTTCTGGTCCAGTTCTGGATCCCCCCCGACAGCATCTTTTAAAAAGCTTTTGTGCCTGGCTTGAATGGCAAAGACTTGCGTAGAGGAAGAGGATTTTTTTGTTGTTTATATATTTATCTTTAGAATCATGGTGGAAAGATTAGACTGGGGTTTGGGTTTTCCCCCTGTGGAAATGTTTGTGAGAATGATAGTTATTTGGATCAAAGGAGATCTTTTGGCAGTCCTCTGACTTTGATTCAGTACTGGCAGTGTGACAAATAATGAAAAAGCAATCGTTTCCCCTTCTCCCACTTTTATTCTCAGGATAAATGAATGGTTAAGATCTCTGTGCTCAAAAATAATTGCTCATGGCTTTTACAGAAAAATTGAAAATCCATAACACTCACCCTTTAAATAGATGATTTGATCTTTCCTATTGGTTTGTGTTTTGCACTATTGAGTGTCTTTGCTGCCAGTCTGAGGCTAAACTGGACAAGGCTGATGTGCAGGCTTTGCAGGTTGAGTCTGTGGAAAGGAAGACTGGATAAGTAGTTTTACTGCTTTGGAAAGCAGTTCCCATGCTGGGAGTTGAGCAGCAGGGATGAAGCAGGGTCTTGTTGTCGAGGTCCACTGGTAGAACTGTTTTGCACAGCATAAAGTTAAAGAATTTGATAGAATACAGAACGAATGGAGAAAAGTGTAACTTTAATTCGCCATGTGATTTAAAAGTAGCTCAAACATCTCCTAAAGCGTGTGTGAGTGACTGCTGGGACCTGCTGGGCAGTTCTCAGCGTGTTCTTCCTCCAGCTGCCTGGGGCTTGATAAACAGACGGAGGTGTCCACCAGTGCTTTGCCAGGATTTCTTTTCTTCCTTTCTTTCCTTGCTTTTATGGCAGCGGATGTGAGGATGAACTGCCATATTTTACATCTTCCCTCTCCTAGCAGCCAAATGGGGCTGTGTGGCTGAGCTGGCTGCCCATCCCAAGTACTGTGCACTTCACCTTCCTGGAGCATTAACCTCCCATCGTTTCCAGCAAAGCCAGGCATAAAAGATGAGGCTGGGCCTGTACTCTTTATTTGGGGATAACAGCAGCAGTTCCTTTTTTTCTTTTTAAATCCTACTAATTGGTGTTCTCAGCCTCAGCTCCAGCTTAATGAAGGCTGCTGTCTGGGAATCATTGCAAACAGTTATGGAAATGCATTTAAATGCTTAAATCCGTTGTACTTTTCTCTTTATGGGCTTATTCCTTCAAAAAGCTTAACTATGCCCAGAGTCCCTGCCTGCCCAGGATGATTTCTTTCCATGAGCCCTGTGGTGGGGCTCTGGCACCTCTGCAGCACGGAGGGTACATGGGAGGTTTGTGCTAAAGCCCTGCTGCACCCGTTGTGCTGAGGGAGCAGCATTTTCGGTCTGTTTCCTCCATGCTCCAGATGGGGCCTTTGGATGCTGGGCATGAGGACACAGAGAGCATCCAAATTCCCTCTGCCCAGGGGAGGAGAGCACCCCTCCTCCTCTGACCTGCCCAGCACATGCATCATTTGCTCAACCCTGTTAAATGAACAGAGCTGCTGGATGCCGCTGCTGTGGCTGCACCACTCGTGCCAGTCTGCCTGGCAGTCAGTGTTTGTCTGTCCCTCAGTTCCTCATGGTGAGGACTCTGTAGCTGCACAGAGGCAGAGAAGGTTTCAGCTAAAAGCAAAGGAAAAGGGTCACATGGTGGGTTTTTCCCATCATGGCTGTGGTTGTAGCCACACATTCCCCAGGTTTGGAGAGGTGTGAGCCAGGTGGTCCTGGGAGGGATGTGGACAAGGGTTTGTGGTTTCTCCTGAGGCAGAGGAGCACCATCCACTTGGATGGACACGCTCACAGGCTGGGCCAACTAACTGTGCTCTGGGTGCTGAGCCACTGATGGAAGGATGAATGAGGAATAGCCAGGCTGTCGCTTCCTCCTCTGAGAGACCATTTTGGGAGCCACTGTGATGGGTGTTCTTCCAGAACCGTTCTCAGCTGATTTCTGTTGGTGAGCTACTGCAAAGGTGCTGATTCCATGAAGCATCCCCTGAGGGTAACGTGTGAAGTTGGTTTGTTTGAAATGCCTCTTTAGAAGTTGGCATGCCACCAAATGTGTTCTGCTGTTATTAAGTAGCGAGTCCCCAGGGTGGTGACTTGTGTCTTTGGGGAAGGGTGGATGGGACTTCTTTCTTTTCTTTTGAAAGCTAATCTGCTGCTGTTCCAGGGTCACTGATGGGAACTCTATGCCAGCCAGGGGCATCCTGAGGTTGTCACCCTGTGGTAACTTTGCCTTGGCTCATCCAAGATGAGCTGCAGGTCCTTGAGCAGGTGTGTGGCTCTTTGGTAGTTGTTGGCAGCTTTAATCAGAAAACCAGGGTCAATCATCATCTTATTCTCTTATCCCAAGAGATGGGCACTTCAGGCTGATGATGAGGGACAGGACCTATGTTGTCCCTCCCTTTTTATCTGCAGCCTTTTACTAACAGGAAATACAAAATCCTTCCTCTGGTGTTGGGGGGACCTTTGGGGCTCATGGATTTCCACTCCCCTAATCCCCTCTTTCCCCTTGTTTTTAAGGCTGGGTTAAGTCCTTCCTTGTGAGAGAGCCCATTCACCCAGCAGCCTTCCAGGCAGGGATTTCCAAGGTGCTGGGTGGTTTTTCTCTGCCTTTTTGTCTGCAGGGAAAAGTGATTCTGGGTGCTGCTGGTGAGAAGGAGCATCCAAGCAGAAATGCAACATTCCCCACCTAAAAAAGAATTTAAAATTCTGTTAGCTTTGTATGGAGGTTTAATTGTCCAGGCGGTGTCAGTGCTTGCACGTGACTCCGAGTACATGGTGCTTCAAGACCAAGAGAGTGCCCAGGGCCTCCCAAAATTGGCTGTGAAAGTAAAACAAGTGCTTGTGTTTAAAGAACAACATGGGGTATTGTTTATTTGTGTCTGGTTAGAGGGAGATGCAAGTGGTCTAATTCCTGTATTTTAAGAGCAACATTCAGCCCATGTGATGGCCAGGGAAGATGAGAAGCCAAAAGCAGCAAACCCATGAAGCAGAGCTAGAGACAGCTTTAAAGCTATGAACATAATTACCCGAGGAGTCTGCCAAGGAACCAGATGCTGGAAATGAAAGAATAACTTCCATGGCTTGGCATCTGTCTGCGATCCAGGGAGAGGAGGAGAACCAGGGGAACTGCATGCAGCATTGGGAAATGGTTGCTCCAGTTGCAAAATGGGTACCTTCAAAAATATTTGGTCTATACTGGCATTTTTGTATGGAGGAGAGTGAAACTGTCAGAAAGAAGAGAGGTGAGGTCAATGTGTCTGTCTTGTTGGCTGTTTGACCCTATTCTGCAGGTTTGATGTCAGTGTTACGTGGTTGGTTGGCTGCTGGGAAGATCTGGGTGCTGTGGCAGCTTAAGCAGATGGTGATGAATGAGGAAAATGTGACTGAGCTGAATTCTGAACCTTTTGGGACCCATTTGTGCCCAGAACCCTACAGAGCACTCTATTTTCCATGCATGGATGAGCTCAGTTGATATTTAAAATGTGTCTACATGTGACTTTTCTGAGGCCAGGTCACTTTTGGCAGTGCTCTAGTTTTGAAAACCAAACTAGAAAGTTCCTACTATTTTTCTCCCCAATTTATTTTTACAATTACTGTTAAAATAATTGCAGTCCTAGAAAAGGTAAACAGCTGGGTTCAACATAATCAGTACATAAACAATATCCATCATTTACATGGTATAAAACCTCTGCCACAAAGCGTATTCCTGAGGCTGCCTCTTAGGGGGAAAATAGAAAACCTTTATGGGAAGGGGAGCAGAAAATCAGGTGGGGTCCTAACAGATTGAGTACACGTCAATAACAGCAGCAGTGGAGCAGTCTCCTTTCTGCTTGTGCTTGAACCAAACACCCCAGAAGAAGGTGGTGATAATAGAGCTGCACATGGGGTATCTTCAGAGCCAAGCCAGTGGTGCTTCCTGGGGTGCAGAAACCTAACATGCCTCTCCCAGCTGGGAAATGAAGGCAGGGAGCAGTGATCAGACGTTATAGGGGAAGTTCATGGGATTTCAGGGCAGGATAGCAGTGTTTTTCAAGCCAGAGAGAGGAGTAAGAGCTTTGCTCATGGATTAGAGACATTTTTACCATTTTAATAGCCTTGTTTTTTTTACTCTCGTTTGGCTCTAATCAGTGGAAAATATGTTCAGCGTGCACCTCAGGTGCACAGGATGAGATGGACATGGGAGTGGAATGGGGGGCTTGGGACTGGGGGATCACTAGCATGCCAAGGAGCCTGACAGGGAGCAGGGAGGAAACTGGAGGTGACTGGGGGTGCATTCAGCTGCTGCCTCTGCACACTCACAACCTGCTGTATGTGTGTCCTTGTTTGTAAGCAGCTGTGGGTATTTTGCCTCAAAATAATAAACCTTTTTTGCAAGGAGTTGGGGGGAGGCCTCTGTATTGCTGCAGCTTGGGGACAGAGTCACGTGTAAGTCAGAGAGCCACATCATGTTGAGTGCTGAATGACTGTGCTTATTAATATAATAAACCAGAGGAACACACTGTCATGGCAGTCTCTGCAGTGAGAATCCAGGGGATTATTTTAACCAAAGCACATTAAATCTTTCTGTCTCCTGAAAATTGCACCCTGGAGGTATGGACTGGAGGGCAGGAGGGGTAGGAACATTTAACAAGGGTTTGCAGGAGTTTTTATGCATATTGTGGTCTCCAGAACAGTGCTCTGCTGTCTGGGGTTTTATATCTTCCCATCACTACAGTTAAGTTCCTCAGACATGATAAGAAGGAAAACATTCTCTCTCTTTTATTTTTTTCTCCCTTCATTCCCTAGTTTCAAGATTGAAATTTTCTCTGCTGTATCACTGACACAAGACCTTTCCTTCAGATGTACTGTATGAAAACATGTTGTCATCCTCTCTGAAAGCTGTGAAGCGTGTGCATGTATATGTATATTCTGTATATTCAGGCACACACTATACAGAGATACATGTGTGTATATATAGGGTTTTTCCTCTCTCTCTCAGATAAAATAGGCCTTTCTCATCTCTTTAACAAAAACGAATGTTGTTAGATGATAGGAGATAAAATTCTCACCTGGGCCCCTTGATGGGGTCACTACTGGGACTGATTCAAGGGCAAGAGCACTCCTCTCCTGCACCCCTGACTGGGATTTTGGTCACTGGGTGCACGGGTAGGTTCACCAAACCCTTGGAGAAGACCTGATGTGGGGTTAGTTAATGGCAACAGCCCAGCTGCCTCTTTGAGAGCCTGGGAAGTCCCCGAGCCCACAGAGAGACCTTTGTGGCTTCAAATGGCCCCACCATCGGGGCTGCCTGCTGGGGACAGGGCTTTGCAGGAGGCTGCACTCCCTGACAGAGGAGGAGGTTAAAACAAAAAAGACAAGTTTCTCAGAGAGAGCAAGGTGAGGGGAGTCTCTGCATGTCCCCTCGAGGTATTTTGTACTCTCTCTCTGCCAAATGCTGAGGGCATCGGGCTGGTCCTTGTTGCTTTGCTTCGGAGAGGAGCTGGAGTAGCCCAGAGCAGAGAATGTGTCTCCCCTTTGCCACCCTCTGGTGAAAAACGTGCCCACATCTCCCTGTATTTCCTATGTGTTGGCTTGACACACAGGCAGCCTTCCCTTCTCTTTTTCTAATCATGGAGAGGGTTCAACACATGGTCTGAAATAGCTTTTTTACCTCAACAGGGAGGTTCCTTGAGGCAGTAACTGACTCTTTCTTTCAAGCAATGGCATTTTACCTGGGAAAGCAGCCAGTTGGTATTTTCAGCACAGCAGAATTCTGTCTTGCTTTAAAAGGAGGTGGTTCCAGATTCTCCTTGTTTTTTTTTTTTTTCTCTTCCCTAGGATGATGTCATTTTACTTTGTGCACTCTCTACCATCCTGTACACAGCCACTCCAGCTCCTTCTTGGAAGCACTTCCACTAGACAGGCACTTAATTTTATAGAAACAGCACCTGCAGGACCAACAGGTGAATAATCTGGAGTCCTCAGCTGCGTCATGTCGGGCAACTGAAATGTCCTTTAAGTGACCCTGAAAGGAAGGCTCAATTGTTACTGATATTTTTCTTTTCAATAAGAAATCATAGAATGGATGTGTGATAACACAGTTGAAAATGAAGATGCTGGGTATGGGCAAGAAAACTAAAGAGACCAGGAGAGAAAGATTTCCAAAGCAGAAACAAACTGTTCTTCTCTCTTAGTTTTCATGCCAATTTAATGTATTCATGAAAATTGCCTCAATTTAACTTCAGGGGAGAAAAGAATCTAAAGGGTTGCTGTAGCTAAAAGGCTGCATCCTGTTTTAGTAAGTTTGCTATACTGTAGATTTTTATCTAGAGGGGCTTTTTTTATAGTACTTTTTACCAGCAGTTCTCCACACCTGCTTCTTTTTAAAAAGCACTCTGCAAGCTGCAGGAAAAGGATGCTAAGCACAGTTATCCCTGTTCTGCAGGTAGAGGGAACTGGCAGAGATGTGCAGTGGCTTTGGTCTCTGCCAGAGCCAGGAAAAGAGATGAGCCCTTAGCTCCTGAATCCTGTACAACACCACACAACCCTGCCTGGGAGTTATCCCTCAAGTGTGTGACTGGAGCAGGAGGTGTTGGGCTGAGCTTGCCATCCTGCTCAACTCAACCTTGTTTTATGTGCCTGCCCTTGAATTACCCCTGTGTGACAGGAATGAAAGCAGTGGTGAATATTTTGGATTATGTACACCTTGTACAGCAGAGGCATGAAGCCTTGATAGACTTGCCTGCTTGTCTGGCCTCTCTTACCAGTTAAGTAATCTGGGGCTGAATCTTCTCCCCTGCTCTGGGCATTGGTTTTCCCCTCCAGTGTTCTCCCTCCTCTTCCTTTCTCTATTGTTAGTGTGCCCACACTCAGGTGGGATTTAAGAAGCACTTGCTTGGCTTTGCATGATGGAACTGGCAAGTTCTGCTCAGGTCATCAAGGTACATAAAAATGCACGGTGAGCCTGTGATGCTGCTGCTGTTACTGCTTCCTTTGCAGGGCCTGTGCAGCCACCCAGCAAAGCAGAGTTAGTCACTGCCCTCTCTCCAGGCCAGGCTTGCTTGGGCCCACAGGGATGGGACATCTCCTGGCATCTGGAGTGAGATACTTTGTTAATACAGCACTACCACCTCTGCCCATCCACCTCCAGCAGCTACAAAAACTGACCACACAGGCACAAGCCTGATTTGTTTTCCAGGAGGTTTTGATGCATGGAATACAGGGACAGTGTTTCCCTCCCGGTACCTGGAAGAACATGATGCTCTGCAATAAATTAGCAAGGCTGCCTTGCCTTCTGCTTAGGAAAGGGCTTTAAGGCATTTTATTGTGCTGTGCCTCCTGTGTACAAGCTGGAGACTGTAGTTTCTGGGCGTACTATATCCTCCTCAGCATTTTAAAAAATAGAAATCCTTAAGAAAAAGAATAATACACTTTCAGACTTTTATAGCTTCCTTTATACAGCGAGGCCTTGTTGAAGTGATCAAGATACAGGCACAGATCCTGCAGCGTGCTTAGGCAGAGGCATCAAAGTTTGCAGAATATGGGCTGTAGATTTTAAGGTCTTTCAGCCCAAAGACATTTCTTTTCCATCTTTGCAAATGTTTCTGATGCTGTATAAATACTGTCTTTGAGGTTTACCAGCAGCTAACATTATCACACTCTTTCATTTAAAGCAGAATCAGAGTGCCTCTTTTATATCTTTAAGAGAATTATGAAAGCCTTCTTCGCAGCATTGCAAACAAATGCAGATTGACAGTTACCAGTTTATGGTCTAACTGCTCTGGCAGGGTTTGACGCAGAGGGATTTTCAGTGATTGACTCTGAGGCATCCTTGTGCCTGTTCCACAGGGATGCTGAATCTGCCCTGCCCCTGCTGACCATTTACTTGCCCCCCACTGGGGATTTCTGGGTCCTGGGCAGTGAAGGTGCTGATAACCGAGCAAAGTGGGCAAGTTGGCCAGCAGAAACCTCCTGTTTGCAGTAGATGCCGAAAAGGGGTCTGAGAAGCTGGTTTTTTCTGCCATGGCCTTGTTTGGGGCTATTTGGAGGTAGTACAGAAATGGAAGGATTATGTTGTTCATGTTACAGGTCACTTTTAGCAATTATCAGCAGGAATTTAGCACCCAATAAGTGTCTAATAAATCTGAATTAAATCTTTAATTGAAGGACTTCATGTGAGGAGTAACCAAAAAATTAAACAACCTGTTCACTTGCTGTTGCTCAGGTGTTCTGTGTCTCTCCTGTGTGAGGCAAGAGGTTACACAGCTCCCTTTATCCAAGTATAAGCAGCACCTCTATGGATAAGGGTTTGGGCAGCAAGGCTGCCCCATCTGCAAGCACAGTGTAGGCCACTGCTCACATGCCAGAGCACTGCTCCAGAGCCCTGTCTGTCACTGCAGCCCTCAAACATGGTGTTTTTTGTTTGTCACTGCTGCCAGTGACTCAAGTCAATCTCTGGTGCTGTTAATCCATCCCAAGTGAATCCTGAGCAAACCTTTCTGGTAGTTGGGAGAAGTTTACTCTCTGCTGATACTTTGCAGCAGAAAGAGAGGCAAAACCATTATTGATCACAAAGGAGTGGGGCTGTGCCCAAGCCCCTCTGATTCCCAGGCTGCTTTTTGGGTCTCTTTCTGCGCTCACTAAGCTTTGCATTGAAGTCAGCCAACACCATCTACTGCATCCTGCGATACTCCGGAGAACTGGGAGTTAAATTTCCTTAAATCACATAGCAAAGGCAGAGTACTTATTTATTTTGCATGCCGTTACTCCTACTGCTCCTCGTCACCAGTATTTGCATTGCTGTTGGAATCTCTGTGCTCTGGGCGTAGGAGCAGCGCAGGGATGGGCACGCAGGGACTATTGCTAAGCAACCCTGCGGGAGCGCTGCGTGCCCCGCGCTGTCCCTGTCACACGCCCATTTCCCATTGTCCGCCGCCTCATCTCGCAGCCCCATCGGTGCCATCGACTGGGGGAGAGTGCAGCGATGCTGAAGTTAAGCAGAAAATGGCACTGCCTGTTGCTGGTGGGAGGCAGTGGCACAGGAATGCTCTTGGAGAGGAAGGATGCTCATGGCTATTGATTGGAAAGCACTTTGCATTGCACTGAATGTCAGTCTAGTTAGTTCATAAATTTATGGATGTCATTCTGCATTTGCCACAAACTTTCCTGCTTTCTGTCATTTTTTTTTCAGGAGAGTTTGAAAAAAAAAAGGAAATGTGATCTGCTGTGAACAAAATGGAGATATGGGAGTAAAATCCTAGCTTTTTAATTTGCATTTATTCTATGTCTTGAAGAGCAGTGTTCAGCTACCTCTGCTTTCTAATTTTACCTTTTAACATGGGTTGAAGCCCAGGGAGACTCGTTAGATGTTGATATAATGACATTGGTAAAATATTGGTATTTGGAAATGGTTGTCAGATAACTTTCATTTTCCATGCACAAGTGCACAGTAAACACACACATTTATCTAATACTTTGGAGACAGCTTTAGTCTTTCAGATATACGCTGGGTAATTGAAAACAAATGTTAGCTTCTCTTTAATAGTGCTCCACAGTAGTCACAGTGCAGTGTGACCGAGTTTTCCTTTTAGTATTCTTCAGAGACATTTGAAGTATGCAGCTTCTTAAATCTGAGCTTAGAGCTCTCTGTAAAGTGCATTATTGCAGCGGTTGGAGGAGAGTCCGTCGTGTTTGCCCCTCCAGGTAATGCCTGACCTGTTCGAACTGGATGCCCTCCTTGCAGCTGACAGACTTTCTGGGCTGAAATTTGGTAAAAACTTTGCTACCAGAGGCTCTCGTGTGGCACCTTGCAGCTGGGAGGCAGCTTCTCCATGTGGCCTTGGGCTGTGGTGACCTGTGGCACCACGGGGTCCGGCCATGCCCCAGCAGGGCTCTCCATGGGCCACACCCACGGCACTGGGCGCTGCGTTTGTGTTGTGCGAGCAGCAGAGGAGCTGACCTGCCTTCGGAGCCAGGCTGGAGCTGCTGTGCCAGCGCTGATCCTGCACACCACATCCCCAGGGGCCCCCGGGCTCCAGGTGGATGCTCAGCAGTTTTGCTGTGGGGACAGGACTCCAGAGGCAGCTTGGCTTGGCTCTGCAGAGAAGATCCACCCCTGGATCAGTGCCCAGGTTTTTCACAGGTAGCCGAAAGACAGCAGTGCCTTTTGCTTCCCCTTGCATATTGAATTTGGGCTGATGATGCTGAGGAGGAGCATGCCACATGTGGGATGTATCTTGTCTAACAATTAGTCATCCTAAAACGGTGTTTTGGTTCTCTGTTTAATCGCTGCAGGGAGTGGGCTGCTTCAGAGGCAGTTTGTCCTGCTTTGACCCTGGTGTCTGTGCACAGGGGAGCAGGATCCCCGGTCCTGCTGGGTGGAGAGGGGCGGCCCTGAGCACAGCCCTGGCATTGGTCTGGGCAGGGTTTTCCACCCCATGTGTGCCCTCACCCGGCCCTTGGGCAGAGAAGCATCCTCCTCCCCTGCCATGTGTTCATGGGAACGTTTCTCAGGTGGGGAAGGGATGCTCAGGCTCCGCTGTGGGATGAGTGGGCCCCACGTTCCTCCCCGAAGCACAACAGGTTTGCTCTTGGCAGAATAAACCACTGCTGAAGAATGGAACTAATGAAGAGATTTGAAGTGCATTTATCCTTTGAAAAGTGAGTCTAAATATAGTGCCGTGGAGTTCAATATCTGTCTCTCCAAGACATTTAGATCAAATGTACCCATTTTGAGACTTTTATGTTTTTTCCTTTTTTTTTTTTTTTTTTTGTCTATAAACCCAGTGGCCTACCCAGGGAATTTAAATTCCAGTTGAGGTCCTTTGGACTTGTGAATCATTTCCAGTCACAAAGGCACCATAGTGCACTCAGGACGTGGGTAATTATGTTAGTGTTCAGCAGGGCAAAGGAGGGCCCAGATTGCCTCCCTCCTATTGTATCAGCTTTTGGTGCTGTCTTGGGAATAGTAATAATAGTAGTTGTAGTAATAATGAGAATAATAAAAGGGCTGCCACGAAAGCCAGGGAATCTGACTCAATGCACAGAGGCAGGAGAGGCTGGGGAAGCAGCAGCCCTTCCCAAGGGCTCCCCTGCCAAGTCTTTACAGCCCTCAGCCTTTTTTTTGGATGAGCTGGGGCCATGATCAGGCAGTGGCTTCTTTTGTGAGACAGCTATATCCAGAAAGGCCATTCTCATGCACTGAATAAAAATGGAAATTCTTCCCTAAACATCCACATTCATTTGTAAAACAGTTAAGAAATGAAAACTGTCAACACCTGAGACTGAGAGCCCATCTGGCCTCCTGCTCAATTTTCCCTTTGCTGATCTGGGCCAGGTATATAAATGTGATCAGCAAAACAGCAGCAGAGGTGCCTGGGCTCATTTCTGTTTGCATCCATCCACCAGAGACTTCTTTTTAAGGATTTGCTAGGTTCCTGAATTGTCATCTTATCATAAAAAGGGAAATAAATCCTTTTGTTTGCCCTGTGCTGCCATTCTACCCAGATCTGTGCCAGAATTGGAAAGTTCTCTGCCTGTTGTGGTGAAGTTTGGGAATCAATTTAACCTGTGCCTTGCCATGCACCCTTTTGAAACGAAGTGCTGAAGATTTGTTCTGTTTGTTCATTAAATAAAACTAGTAGAGAAAAGGTCACATTCAAATGCGTTATTTTCCGAGAGTGACATATGCTGTTGACTCACACAAATATGTCTCCTCTGGAGAGTCCCTCGTGTGAGAAATCTCAGAGCACTTCATCTTCAGTCCTTAATGAGAATTTTTCTTCTAGCAGAGCTATTAAAGACTCTGATCTTAATTCTCAAAAAACACAAAAGATGTCAAATTATACAAGTCCAATATTTGATATGTTAATAACCAAAAAGGCTATAAGAGGGGGAGTGAAAATATAACCTGAGGAAAGGCATTGTCTTCCTGGTGGTGTGCTTCCCCTGGCTGCTGTTTATTACCATCCGTGTTACCTTGGTAGCAGTTTCTGATGCATCCCTGGATAATAACATGCACACACTCATATGACAAATGTACGGTGTATCGGAGCACGTACAGCACATGCAGGTGAAATGAGGTGTATTTCTTTTTTTCCTTTTACCTTCTGGTATTCTCGAGGCTGTAAACTCCTTAGAAGTAGTTTGCTGACTTGTGTTGTCACAAGGTGGTGCCAGGAATTGCCTTTGAGGGCTGTGTTCTGCTTCGGGGTGCAACACTTGTGGTGTAGGAGCAGGAATGGCATTTCCCCTTTTATTTCAGTGGCCAACTAGCAGCTGCTTTGGCATGTGGCAGTTGTGTTTTTCTTCCTCTGTCCTCTATATCAAGGAAAAAAAAACCTCTCTGAAGTGATACGTGCTCAAGTCTTTGCTGTGCAGGGTGCGTAAGGAATGGATGACTTAGAAATCCCACGGATTTTCCTGCTTTTGGTCAGTCTTTTGAAAGATGCTCTCAGTTGCCACATCAGATGGTTTTAATACTTTGTTTCAGCAGAAAGTGAACAAGTGTTTCCTCACACCAATGTGTGGGGCCAGGCCCTGAATGGGGGGATGGGGGCTTGCTAAACTGGATTTATCTTGGTGGTTATGGGGACTAAATGAAGCTGAAAGGTTTAAAATTCTGTCTCAAATCAATTTTTCTTCCCTTTGAGATAGTTCCCCTCTCCTAGCAGAGGCAATTAGCAGGAGGAGTTTCCTGGATATATCTTATATATCCTGGGTTATTTTGTCATGTCACTCACAAGGACAGTGTTGAATAATGGAGTTGGTGCTTTTCCCACAGGCAGGATTTTCCACGTTGTGCCTCCAGCCTGAATAGGATTACTCAGCTTGCACGTGTCTCTGGTTTGCCACCTGTATATTTCTCATGTTGCCCAACTTATTCCCAGCAAGCAGGAGTTTAAGTCAAGGAAAAATGCAGAGTTGTCACTCTCCAGTCCAAATGAGCATTGGGTAGAGATTGCCTTCTGGGATTGGTTAGGGATTAGTGGCTATATTGGCAGCTTTAAGAGTTAGCTTCCTTTAAAAAAAATTCATATAAAAATTTGGATTTTCTGCTGGAAAGTTTTATGGGAAGCAGAGAAAATAGTAAGTCTGACAGGCTCTGCTCAGGGAAGTCTTCTTTCCCTGCACTCAAATATGCCCAGTTTAGCTGGCCTTTCTCAGAATGAGTGCATAAGGGCTGGGTCTTCCAAAGCCTGTCTAACTCTGGGAGTCAAGCTCAGTCCTGCAGGATGCTGATTTTCTTTGCTTTACTGCCAGAGCATCTTTGCAATGTCTTCATGGATGCTCAAATGCTCAGTGTCTCCAACCAGAATTTTTCCAGCTGATATTTTTTGCTCCCATTGTGGGAAATGAGAGGGTGCTTGGAGCTGAGTGGGGAGGCAAAGTGTGCCCAGATCTTGGCTTTGAGGGGCGTTATTTCATGCAGGGGATGAGGGCACAGCTGTGCTCTGGTGAATATTTAGGTGGAACCCAGCTGTTTTCTGCGGGTTGCAAAGAATGGGAAATCTTTGGGCATTTGATTTCAAGTTGCTTTAGTTTGCTCCTCTTGTGGAGTTATGAAATACTGTAGAAATGCTGACAAATTAATGACTTGGAAAACAAGCTCTCATAATGAAAATGTCAGAGTTTGGAGACCTGCTTGGTGGCTCAGGAGAGTCCTGTGGTTTTTTTCCATTGGTTATGAAGGTGCTGGAATTTTGAGCTTTCCTCTGCAGTATTTTATGGCACTTTATATACTTGGCATAACAAATCGGGTCAGTGCCTTTACTATCTGCTTGTGCAACGTGTAACTCCTTGGACCTGCAGGGCAACATTTAAAATTTGCACAGAAATTGGAATTTAGCTGTGAGGATTTGAGACACTTATTTTGCTTGGATTATGCTCCTGTTTATCAGCATCGGGAGGTATTTGAGAGACCTAAAAATTGAATTCTAGGTTTTGCATTTAAAAAAAAAAAAATCAGTTAGAATGAGTTTCTGTTTGGTGAAGTTGGATATTGAGTATAGATCTGACTCTCCTGTGTCTGCAGAAAGAGGATAAAGGATAAACCAAGCTTATTCTTTGAAGGCACATAATAAAAGAAGAAATAAGAGTTTAAAAAAAAAAAGGTCTATTGGACTACTTTGAATCAACAACACTGAACTGGGAACTTCAGAAACTTTTTAGAACAGATTGTGCTTGCTTTCTTTTTATCTCTGTAAAACTAAAACTTAAAAAAAAAAAGGAAAAAGTAGCCACTAATGAAAACACTGAGTCAACTGTTAACTATCATTTTCGATTAAACCATTTAGTGAAGAGCCTGTGGGAGTCGGCTTGAAAAAGGATATTATTGTTACATTGCTTTATAGCAATACCAATTTTTAACCACAGAATCTGTTCCTTCGGCACTAAATACCAGGGGGAGCAAAGAAAGTGAATATTCTGAATTACATAAAGCTGATGAAAATACATTTATGGGATGATCTTTCTCTGCTGGTGAGAGAGTAAATGCTAATTTACTCTTGCTGTCCAAATTGAGCTGGAGTAACAGGCACACCTGTGGTGAATGTTATGACCTTTGTGTTGTGCTGCTGTGCTCCCTCCTAGAGCTGGTAGCGTTTTGTGGATCAACAAAGTACTTTCCATTTACATAAAGACTTTTCAACTTCTCTCTTGAATATGTGATTCACTTTGGAGATGTGCAGTTGTCTAGCAGAGCAATGGCTGTTGCACTTAGTAATGTATTTTGAGATCTTTGAGACTGGAAGATGCTATCAAACTCTATGATGTCTGTTATTTTAATTTTATGTTTTGCTCTATACAGTCCTGAAGCCTAATATATCTTCTATTCTGCTAGAGGGAACTGGCTTCTTTTTCAGATTTTACAGGCTGTTTCTGTTGTGCAGTGGAATTCAAATTAGGAATTATTCTGTTCTATTCAGAAAAGAAGATCTTGTGTTAGGATGGAAAGCTAGGCAAGGCTCAGTGGCAATAAAACCGTGAGGGAACTGGGTCCATGGCAGTTAGACACCTGCTGTAAGGTCCTTAGCATACTCATTATGGCTGGGATTCTCATTCTGGATCTTAAAGAATAGAGGCCCCTTTCAGGTAATTTATCCTTTTAAACGAAAAGGTTTCTCTTCAGTCTTTCTTCTCTGCCATTCCTGGGGAACAAAATGGTTCAAACCTTGTCTTGGCTTTGCAATGATAAATAAGGGATGGTTCCTGTTCTGTGCTCAGAGCCCTGGTGTTCAATGCCAACCTTTAGGATGATGGATATGTGCTTGACCACCATGCATTGATGAATATTGATCTCAGAAAACTGATGAGGGACCCAGACTTGAGTGGTTTGTGTACATGGAATCAGCTGCAGTCTTATCTCAGTTTAATTGATTATTGAAGCTTTTGCTGGCTTGCAAGGCAGAACAAGTTCTTATTAGATTTGGCCTTTAATGGCAGCGCCGTTACCTGAGGGCAGAACTGCAATGTTCCAGCCTCTGGATGTTTACTGGCTCCTCCCTTTGCTCCTGAATGCTGCTCAAGGTGACTGTCAAATCCACAGGCTTTCCTAATGAAATGTAGAAACTGTAAATCTGTCTTTCTTTTTCCTCCGTTCTTTTTATCTCCTAGTAATTGTTCCCCTTAGGATTGGCTGCATGATATTAAAGAATCTTTTCTTGTTGTGCAATTAGTTTCAAAAAGGCACATTCTTCCTGGGCATCAATCTTGTGCTGGGGAGGCCAGCAAAGACCTTGGCACTGCTGCTTGGGGGGCTCTTTTTGAAGCCTTGGTGGTGAGGATGTGCCATGTGCCAGGTCTGCCTCCCACCCCACGTGAAAATTTGTGCCTGGCTGCTCACAGGGGATTTTTAACCTCTTATCTGCCCTGGGAAATGCGGATGTGCTCGCATGGGATGGAAGCAGCAGCATGGAAAAAATGAAGCTCCAGTAAGATATTTGAGCACCTAGGCCCTGTTACAATCTTTAGCAAGCCTGTTTTGGTGAAGTCAAGCTTATAATATTTGACCAGAATTGCACACGAGTCTGTTGATATCAAACTTTGGTCTTCCAGCCCCAAAGCCACTTCTTCACTGTTGCATCATTGGATGTGCAGCAGGGTGGGTGCTGGGTGTGAGGTTTGCTGTTCCTTTGCTCCTTAAAAATTGAAGTAGGTCTGTGGAATTTGTACAAGCCTTTCTGGGCTTCTGACTTGTCTGGATTTAGTCTGGATGGACTGAACAGAGGAACAGCTGAGTGAATTTAGCTGGGTCAAATTTTCAAGGAGACTGACAGCAAGAGGGATGTGCTCAAGTAGGGAAATCAGAGCTGTTCTACCATTTTTAATAGGTTTAGTGTGCCTGCAAGCACTGGACTTTTAGGGTTTTGTTGAATATATCCTACATGTTGTAAAGCAATTTAGCTTTGTTTTAATAAATGCTACAGAGCTCTGTACTGTAGCTCCACAGCAACAGAAAACTGGGAAAAAACGTTTTCAGTTTTCAGATTTTGCAGAGTGACTGAGTTGCTATGGGCTGTATTCTTGCATGTGGCACTGTGAAATTAAAATACCAAGAAGTAAATAACTCCAACCAACAACACCAATACCAACCTTATTCCTGCCTTCTTGTGCTAAGTTACAGCAGTGATAGCTAGAAAAGTTTTTTCAACTCTTCCTGTGTTCCATTCAGAAAAGGAAAGCTACTAATGTTGCTTTTTAAAGAGTTTTTACACTGGTGTTCAGCACTGATCTAAAGTTTGAACTGCTAGCCATAGGAAAGAATATTTATTTAATAAACCACCACCATCATGAAATCCCTTTGGACTTAAGGAGAAGATGTGCAGAATAGAAATTAAATGCAGCAGAGGTAAACAGAAATTTAATAAGGTTCTATAGGAATTCGTGTACAAACCTAAGGAGTTTAATGGAAAATGAGAGGTTATTTTTAATCATCCTCTGGAACTCTACAGCACGTTTTAAATTAAATTACGTAGGATGGATAGGAAAAAACCTAAGGAAAGATGACTAATTTTCTATTAACCTTTATTCAACTTTTTCATAAAATGAATTAAGTTAATGACTCATTTCTGTTTGTGTCATCTTGGTGAAAGCTCATATTTACAAAGTTTAAACTGTCTCCAATATTTCTGGTCAGTCCTGTCCTTCCACCCCTCATTTGGTTATCCCATGTCCCAACGTGGTCACTCAATAGGAAGATGAATCTATAACAGAACATGAGACTACAGGATACTAAGCCATGCTCAACCTTTGATTTATTGTGAAACCATGAGGGGTTTTAGCTATTTTTCTTTATTCTGATTTGTGTGATTCTGCTGGGAAAGAGGACTTTCCTGAATTCCAGGTTCATCCTGACTGGTTTGAAATGGGTATCTAAAAGAACCACCTTGGTTTTGGCCATCAGCAACTCAAAAGTGGAGCCATATGGACCCTCTGGCTTTTTTTTTCCCCTTTTTTTTTAACCTTTTGTGACCTTGTTGGGTTTGATTTGCTGTGCTGCTTTAATAACTGTAAAACAGAGTAATTAAAGAAAACTTGAGAAAGTCATCAGCCTTTTGAACACTGATAATTTTTTTGCTAGGCTGGGTAATGATTGCACTCACATTGGTCTCTTAAATGAAATTTCATCTTAGGCTTTGAAAAAACGCTGTGACGTTTCCTTTAGTATGAGAGAGAAACCAAGTCCACAGATACCCCCTTGAAAACGGCTTTATTAATTAATCCCACGTGGCTCGTCAATGTTGCTGGTGTCTCCATTAGTTACATGCAGAAATAAAGACAAATGGCTCTTGTTAATAGCCCCAGGAATGCATAAATCTTGCTTGTTTATGGAAGAAGGCAACACAAGGAGACATTATGTTACAAGGCTTTTTCGATTTATGGTGTTGCTGCCTGTGCTGGCCCGGATTTAGGTCAGAAATGTGTGGATGGGTGCAGTGTCCTGGCTGCAGTGTCCTGGTTTTGTTTGCTTTACCCGGAGATATTCCCCACTGCTGCTGCAGCTTGGGGGTGGGAAACGCCTCTGTGATGGGCTGGGGGCTGGAGGAGGCAGCTGGGTCATGGGAATCTCTCTGTGCTGCTTGTCCCCGTTGTGAAGGGTTTGGAGCCTCTGTCCTCGGCAGGAGTGGGAAGGGACTCCTGTGCTGCCTCAGCTTCCCCTTCGCTGTGGGTCTCAGCTTGATGCCCTGTAAAAGATCCGACTGTTTCCATAGAAAAGCAGTTTTGGTAGAAAGGAATCTCATCCTCTCGGCTTCCCACTTTTCTTCGTGGCCTGTGCTTTCCTGCATCCTGCCCCTACCATATGCAGCTCATTTAATCTCGCACAGGTTGGATCTCTTGCCACTGTAGAAACATCAGCTGGAAGGCTCTTCTGGGGGTTTCCAGCCTCCTGCTTGGAGCAGGACAGTTGCCCACATGAGCACTGGTTTTGCTGAACTGAGTCACAAAACCTCTTCTCCTGGGAAGGGGATTCATCCCTTCCCCGGGGCCTGTTCCTGTGCTCTCTAAGGGACAACTTTCCTGACCCCTAGATTAAGTCTTCCAAACTGTGACTTGGGCTGTTGCTGCAGTTTTCCTGATAGATCCCCTTTTGGGATCACTCCATCTGTTATTTACTGCACTCAAATTGAGCTGATCCTGCTGCCTCTGGTCCTTGCTGACCTGTTATCACCTTCCCTCCTGCCTGCTGAGGCTCCCCCAGTCCAACAGGGGGAACAGTACATAATTTCCTGAAAATATCTTAGATTTTCAGCTGTCACAGCTCACACCTCTCTTTGCCCTTCCACTCTTCCCTGCTCATCTTTTATTGCTTGTCTTAGGAGAGCAGTGGTCCCCTTGCTGGGGAGGAGCTGCCTGAGGGTGCTCACGATGGCTGTGTTCATCATCTTACCAGAAGGCCGGATTTTCCTAAAAGGGTGCAGATGGGTACTTTTGAAAAACAGTTTGGTTGTCTGTCTAAGAAAATTTTGGTTTAATTTTTCTCCATGACTGAGCAGTGCTTTATGGAGTCAGACCTCCTGGAAATCCATCATGCACTGGGAAGGGACTGTGGCTGCTCAAATCATTGCTTGTTTCCCAAACAGTGCAGGAAGGAATTTCCTCTTAATTTTGGAGTAGAGGAACAAGCACTCTGTGTAGCTTGTTTTAACAGTTGATGTAATTAATTCTGCTCTTTTAGCTGGGCTTTGCTATTTTTATCAGCCCTGGACTTGCGTACTGCTGTAGTAACAGCTCTGGGGCAGACCTCCTGTTCCTCCCAGTCCCGAGTGTGAGGTACAGCTCTAATTATATTTACAGTTAATTCACAGTTCACCGAGCGGAGCTTGGGGCCAGTTTCACAAGTGCTTCGCTCTGTTATCAAACTGCTAATAAATATGGAGAGCCGTTGTGAGAGAACACAGGCAGCAAAATCCTAACAAGAGTGGGAATTTGTGTGTTAGAAATCCCATGCTACAGCAGCTGATGAAAAGCACCCACAGAAGGTGCACTCAGGATACCATCACAAAGATGGTATTTTACTGAAACACGATTTAATTGGTGTGTAGGCTTTGCTGCTCCCTTTTGAATGCTTAATGGCTACTGAGGTATTTGGCTGGAGGAGAGCAGGAGACACTCTTGTGTTTTAAGTTATTAGGCTGTGATCAAGAGATGTGTTAAGACCTGCACAGTGGCTGGGCTTTGAATTTCAGCGGACTCTTCATCTCTGTGTGTCTCAATTCTCCAGTCGTAAAACAGAGATAATGTGTGCAAAATGAGGCTGCCACTGTAGGTCCTGCCTGGCTGCTCCAGGCCAGACCGAGGTGACTCCTGCAGCTGATGGCTCCGGCTGCCTTCTCTCCCGCTGCCTGGCCCAGGGCACTCCAGGCAGTGCTGGCAGTAGCTGGAGTGGGCAGCAGGGCCAGGGGATGCCACCAGTCCTCCCTCAAAGTTGTTCTGTTAAAGCATGTTTAGCCACCTCCACAGTGGAAACTTCCCTGCCCAGGTAAGTGCTGTGCTCTGTTTGCCTCTGGATCTGTGTTAGTTCCATCCCTGAGTTTTCCCTGCTGTCCCATGGGTTTCCCCGTGATGAGACAGGGGCTCTGCAGGGGGACTATCCCATAATTTCTCTCTTCTTTCCTGTAGTTGCATCTGGGCATGGCAGCTCCCCAGCTGGAACCTGATTTTGTGCAACTGTTTTCAAAGCAAACTGTAGGAACAAGGAATAATGGGAGAAGAGGTTGTTTGGATGGAAAACTTCTGCGCACATCTGTCTTCCCTATTGACTTAGCTTTTACTCCAGCACCCCCATCCCTGAGCACTGAGGTTTCTTCCCTTCTTGTGTCTCCCCAAAGCTCCTGGTACATTTTTTATTAGGTTTTCTCTTTTCCAGCCTCAACAGTTGGAGCTGATGGGATTTCAAACCAAGCACTGCCAGTCTTGCCTGTCAGTGGGAGCTTCCTCAGGAGGGTGCATTTATCTGGAGTCCATCCTGTTGAAGCTGGGGTTAACTGTGAAATTTCATAGCAAACACCACAGCTGGGTCAGGTCACCAAACTGGTTCATTTTGTTGTGGAAATACTTCCAGGCTAATTGAGTGTCCTGTGCACCAGTAAGGAGGAAGAAAGTTGTGGTATGGCCTGGCCTTCAGAAAAAGAATGAATTATTGATTTGTCTGACTGGGATAGCTGATATATAACATGGTACTGTTATGCCTTTTTCCTCCCAAGGATAGGCTGGGTATTGATTGGAAGATCATCTGTATTTTCAAATGTCTTAGCCAGGCTGTAGGTGTTGTAGAGTTTTTCAGCGAGTACAACAAAATGTCAAAGTTATTTTGTGCATTAAGCCCTCTCCCTGTACTAAAAATTCCCTCCTGGCTTGACACTGTGGTATGGATGTCGATGTTTATATTTAACTTTATTTTTAGACTACTGGGCCAGATCAAAGGGAGAAATTGGATATTGGTAGTAGGCAAAAGCTGCCCATTAAGAGATACAGAAGTCGTGCAGCTTTTCTGCAGCAGAGCTATGCAGGAGGCCAAAGCCCTTTAGTAACTTATTTTCCCCCAAATCTACTCCTGGCTGTTTAGAGTGAGCACATAATTTAGGTCAAATTGTGCAAAAAGTGAAGAAGGACCCCCCTTTGTCCCTGTGTTTTGCCTTCTCAATTGAGTTTCATTTTTCTGCACCTCCCATGGCGGTTTGCCATTTCCCAGGAAGCTGAAGGTGGTGTGACAATGTGCAGCAGGTCTGTGTGTCCCTGCTCACATGCCCTGTGGTGATGGGGCTGGGCTTATCCACTGTGCAGAACTGAACACCAGGCAGTTTCACTGCATTTTGGGGTTATTTGGGGTTATCACTAATTTACCAGCTGGCTTTGCTGGATAAAATACCAAGACTTAGTGGCAGGGAGGCACAAAAGACTGAATTCACCTTCTACCAAATAGGTGCTCTGTGTTTATATTTCCATGCTGGTTGCCAGCCATAGGTTCCCTACTAGGTTTTCTCCAATTATTATCTCTTGTACTTATTTGGGGTTTGGATTCGAAGCAGGGTTTCAATGCCTTTGCCCTGTACCTGCTGGCAGAGAAAGGGTGGCTGCCCCAGGTGCTCTGCTGTCCCATTTCTGGAAGCACTGGCTGGTGGAGGTGTCCACCTGTGAGCCAGAGCAGAGGGCAGAGCTGAAGCTGGAGCAGCTGCTTCTGGAGCTCTCCATCTGCAGACAGCTGGTGGGGCTGGTTGACATGTGTTATTTCCCCATGGACCAGCTCTAAGCAGCTGTCATGGGAAGGAGTGACCTTTTTTCCTCTCTTCCTTTTTTTTTATTTTTCATTTTTTCTTTCTTTTTCCTCCCCTAGCTGGCTCTAGAAGTCGATCATTGTAAGCCTCCAAAAGGAGGGGGCTGGTATCAAGTGTATCACTAATTATAATTAGCTGTTACAGCAGGAATTATATTGGGAAGGCAAGCTCTGAGCCATTGAGCCTTCACTATTATTTAAACTCTTTAGGTGTTTATGTTGCTCTTGAGAGTCAGACTTGAGCTCTTAAATCGCTTTGAATCCTTTTGGACAAAACAGTTATTGGAGCTGGGGGCTTTTTTACAAGACCTTGTGTACGTGAGGTTTCCCTGTGATGCTCAGAGGTATTTGTAGAGTTGTAGCTGATATGTTTTAGTGGAAGAGACGTGGCAATGATTAATAACTTGGTCAGCCCACGCTGGCCCTTCCACTTCTAAGGCAGCAGAGAATGGAAAATACTGTGCAGAGAAACACATCTCCCCTTGGGATGCTGGGCTGGGAGTACCTGGTGAGGCTGGACAGAACACTGTGTAAATGGTGTAATAATGCTGCTTAACTGAGGGGTTTATATAACTGCAAATAAAAATCTTGGGGTTGAGTAAAAGCCTTTGTAAGACCCGCAACTGTGAGTTCTTCCCTGACTTCAAAGGTTTAAGATGAGTTCTTTAATAAGCTCAATGCCTTAATTGTGAAGTGCCAGGACTGTGCTCATGTTGTTCCAGGTCATGCACGGTGACAGTGACCAGGTGTGTGAGCGCTGGAGGTGCTGGAGGCCACGTGGCTCCTCAGCACGGATGGAATTCAGCAGCCTCTGCTCTGAGAAGCTGCTGGCCCCAGCCATGCCCCTGTGAAATCCATGGCGGTGTTGCTGTGGAGGAGAGTTCTGCGTCAGAATTCCAGAGAACATGGATAATATCAGGGATTATGGCCTCTGTCAGTAGGTAGCAATTAAGGGGTGTCAAGATCATTAATGCATAATTAATCTTAATCTTTCTACTGCTCTATGTACTTAACAAACTAATACAGAAGCAGGGATCCGTGGCCTCGTTTTTGACACTTCAGATAACAGAGGCCAGCAATAAACTTGTTCACTGCATACTTCTCGTTTTCCTTGTGAGTAAATCCTGAGCTCTAACAATTAAAACTTACCTTAAAAACAGTTCCCATTAGGAATCACGCTGAGACTGATGAGACCACAAAAGGAAATGCAGTGTTGGCTCTTGGGCTCTGCCCTGCAAGAATTGTTTGCCTCCGAGTTGCTGATTGAAATGCGAGGTAGATATTTGAAAGGGAATACAGAACTTTTAATTCATTGCTTATGTTTGTGAGCATTCCTGAGTTAGCAAATCACCAGGAAACTGGCTAAAAAGAAGTGATTTTTTAGCAAAGGAATTGTTAATTATTGAGCTCCTGTAAATTCCTGTAATTTTAAAATCGTGTTGGCAATGGATCAAACGAACATGTGGTGCCACAGTGTTAGAGTATTTTTATTTATATCGGATTCACAATTGTCTCCATGGCAATGTGAGAGATGAAGGCAGAGGAAAGAAATGAGTTATCACATTATTAAATGACCCAGTGGAAAAAAAAATTAAGACATGTTAAGGATTAATTTTACATTATAGAGCTGCCTAGCAAGCCGTTATCATTACAGTTAAGGATTTGTTAGCATTTCTATTATAACTGTGTTTTTGAAGTGTTTATTACTGTTTCAATTTGCATCAGGCTGCAACTTTGCATACAGGTTCTCTGAAAAAGGAAATCTAATTTTAAAATGCACCAAGTGGAGCAGTTTATTAATTTTAGAACATTTCGGTGCTCTGTTTCTTGTAGAGAGAGAGATTTCTCCACTCTAATAACTAAATAATGGCTTTTTTCCCTCAAAAAAGAAATCCCAGCCCCTCAGTTGGAGAAGCAGCCTTTACTAGGTTTTCTTAGTGGAATTTGGGGCAAATCAGTGTATGGCTTTTGTAGAGGTGAACACAGCCCAGCTCTTTGCAAATTGAGCTGTTTCTGCTCTGCTTTTGTCAGAAGTATTTTCAGTAGATGTACGACTAAAATGGAACAAAGAACTGGTAAAAGTCTCTCGGAGGGAAGAGGTTTTGTTTGTTTTGTGTGGGTTGGGGGTTTTTTGCCCCTTGGCAGGGGAGGGGGGAAGGCTTTTCATTGCAGCACACAGTTGATGCAAAATCCCCTGCTCTCAGTGGATTATTGCATAATGCACGATAGCGTTTTCAAGCTTGGCTAACTGTGATTAGGAAGCTAAATGGAGGAAAAAAAGCAACAATTTTTGTTCTAAAGCCAAAGCATGTTTGCATCTTTCACCAGCCAGGGCGCTGGTTCCCTGGCAGGGAAAGGCCAGAGATGCCAGCATCTCTGAGCAAGGGGAGAGCTCCGCTAGGATTTGAGGTATTTTCAGGGGTTTTTGGGAGCTTCAGGCGCTCCAGAGATGCGGCTGCAGCGTGGCAGTGCATCAGGTGTGTGTGCGGGAGCTGCCTGGAGGACAGATAATGATGGAAGTGGTACTGGGGTTTAAAACACAGGGAAGAGAGGGAGGGAGGGCTTTATGGAACAGCCCATTTATCTTGAATTCCCAGAAAAATCTGTGAGGCTCTGCAGGGCTGGCTTCTGTCCATCTCTGTTCAATATTTTCATTATCAATCTGGGTAATGGAATGGAGAGTAGGTTTGTTAGACTGACAGGTGATGGAAAGTCGGGAGAGACTGCAGATGCTTGGGGAAGAAGAACCAGAGCACTTTCTTAAAATAATCTGGGCAGGTTGAAATGGTGATCTGGAACAAGGGATGATAGGGCCAAGTGATAGCTTGGGGTGAGGATTGCAACAGATGGCAAAGAGCAGGTGAGGCAGCACTTCAGGCAAAGGATCTGGGGTTACAGTGGGCTCTCAGCAGCACAAACATCAGCCTGTCATGGGATGACAAAAAGCTGTTCTGCAGGGCTGTGCGCAGGGAAGGCACGGAAAGTGATGCTGCTGCTCCAGCAGCCCTGGGGAGGGCTCAGCAGGATGTGGGACAGTGTGAGAGACTGAGATCACTGACACCCTGTCTGCGAGGGAGAGAACACCTTCCCATCATATTTGAAATCTGAAATTCAGGTAGTCTGGATGGCTTGGGGTGAGAAGACACTGGGAGGAGTGTTGCTGCTCCAAGGAGGTGCACAGGATAGTCTGGGAACGCAGGACTACTTAAACCTTGTTTGGTAATTCTTCCAGAAGCTCTGGTGTCTGGCTGAGGTGTTTATGCGGAAGAAAGAATCACAAATGCACTTTTTTTTTTGCGTCTCACCCATTTTTTAAATGTTTCTCTTCTGGGCACTGGCCTAACTTGACTCTTCTTAGCTTTCATTCAACTTTAATTTTAAAAGAAGGTATTAACAGGGTGACAGCACTGAGCAGGATGGAGCTAGTTGAATTCCCTCTATGAAATGCTACTTTACTTGATTAAGTCCAATGCCATCTTTGCATTCAGCTAACTAGCTCTCTGCAGGTGATAGAATAACTAATCAGAGTAAAAACATCAGATGAAATGAAATATAGACTGTAAACACCATTCTAATTAGTAGCTTTATGGGACTCTGTGAGTGAATGATCATGGAAGAGATTTCTTGTTTTCCATCTTGAGAATATTTGGGTATTAGTCATGGCTGAATGCCTGTTTGTGTCTTCCTAGCTGGGATTTAGGGTATTCTAATCCTGGTTCTCTGTGCGGGCCCTGCGTGTTAGGAAGTGCTAAAAGCTGTCCTTGGCCTCACACTGACCTCTGGCTTTGTGTTAGTCAAATAAAGTTGAAGGAGGTGGCCTGGGTTTGGTGGCCCCAGCCTTTCCTCACAGTGGCCCCCAGCTCCTGGGCACGGGTGCCCAGTGCAGCAGTTTCATGGGTTTTATTTTGGGCACAGTTGTTTTTTCCTCTCTTTGGAACCAGCTCAGCCGTGCTCCGCTTCTGGAGCCAGCAGCCTTTGTCTTGGAAGTTCATCAAAGGTGATTTTCAGTAATTAACTTTCCAGCCTGGAAAAAAAAGAAGAATTTCTTGACTGCAGAATTGCTGCCTGTTATGTAAGCAGAAACATTTTTATACAAAATCCCCAAACACTTTCCAACCCTATCTGTATATATAGACAGGGAACAGGTGGCTGTGGCTGCACCCTGCGTTTCAGAGCTAATGGCTCCTGAGCTGTGAGGGGGTTGCACCTCTGAGAACGAAAGTGCTGTGGCAAACTTGGCAATCACCCTAACGGGGTCTGAAAACAATCCCTTGTGTTGGGGCACATATATTCCCTTGGGCTGGGTGGGGCAGTGGGAGAGGGTCTTTCATGGAGCTGTTGGGGCTGTGGCGTGCTCAGAGAGGAGCTGTGGTGTGGCTGATTGCTGGAGTGGTGGTAGAGCAGGGGGCTGCTTTTTTAAAGCCTTTCAGGAAGATGGAGAGGAGGAATGATTTCCATGACAACAATTCAGTTAGGGAGAGAAATGATGGCTCTTGGAGAGGGAGTCTGAAGGGAAGGTGTCGCTGCCGTGAACCTGGAGGGGGCTTAGGGGAGAGCGGGGGACTGAGTGCAATCAAAACATTAAAACACAAAAGCATGATTACTGCTTGAGAATCAGCACTTTCCAAAGGAAATAGTGATGTGAAGCAAGCCCTTGGTGAGGAGGTGGAGGGCTGGCAGGGAAGGAGGAGGAGGAGGGCAGAGTCCTGCCAGCTGGTACCTGGGTGTGGGAGGCGAGCAGGTTTCGGAGTGACCACACATCCCGACGAGCCTCTGGCCTTCACTCCAGTGCTGCTTTTGTCATATGTGCAAGTGAAACCATCTCCCCTGTTCCAGTGGACATGGCTGGAGTCCATGTCTGAGTGTCCAGGCACAACACATGCGTGGTCTCTGGGTTTTTTTGGGCTTTCTCCTCTTGCTCTGAAATCCTGTAGTTGTGTGTGTCCCTTGCAGGTGCCAGCAGTCTGGGTGTCCCTGCAAGCTGCCACAAAGTCAGCTTCTAACTATTTTCTTTCCTTTTGTTGCTCTTCATTAGCTGATTTTTTTCCTATATCCTTGTGGCCCAGCTTCCTTTAATGCTGACTAGAAATGGCCTATCATCTCGAAATTGCTTGGATCTTGATTATGATTGTTCTTTTCAGACACTATAATTTTGGGTGATATGTAGACTGGGAGACCTGGTCCTGGCACCGACACTGTCAATTTTGAAAAATTTGCATGGCCTTAAGAAGCCCGTCCTAAGACAATGCTGATTAACAAAAAAAAAAAACCAACCCAGAAGCAAAATGCTAAAACTAAACTTTGCAAAAACGGCATTCATTGGGCTCTTTGAATTCTGTGCAGCCACAGCAGGCTTGGAAGACACTTGGATACATTTTCCAGCCGTAAACCAAACAGGTTGTCAACTTGAAAGGTACTTGGTTATTGCTGATAAAAGACGTGGCCAGTAAAAGGTAGGAAGATACACTGGGAATAAATAACAGAGTCTATAAACAGTCAGTATTTGTTGTATGTCTTTGTAATGCAGTGTTTTTGCAGACAAGTGCACTGAAATTTCAACTTATCAGATTAAAACAAAAAAAAAGAGTAAATAAATTCTGCTTGGGATGGAAGAGATAGTGTTGTGCAGGGTAATCACTCTCCTCCAGCAGCACCGTGGGTGTATTGTGAGCATGGAGTACTGCCAAGCTCCCAGAGCCCTGAGCTGCCAAGGGCTGAGCTGCGTCTGGCCAGGTCCCTGAGTGCAGCCTGTGCCTGGAGACCCTCTCAGAGCCCTCTGCCACTGGGGACACCCCTGCCAGCACGGGGACCAGGGCAGCAGCAACTGGTTGGAGTTGGTGCTGGTGGGGTGTTGGTACACACAGAGCCTCCTTCCCAGGGCTGTGCTGGTGGCCCTGTGGCTGTGACGGTGTGACCTGGGGCTGGACAGTGCACCCCAGGCAGCACTGATGGAGGAGCAGAGTCCCCTTTGCTTTTGGGAGGCCCAGCTATCAGCTCTGCTTATAATTAGCATTGCCTTCCCCACGCAGCTCCTCAGGATCTGGCTGTCAGCAGCTCTGAACGCTGACGGTCATTAATTGTTTGGGCTGCAACGATCCATGGGCGTAGAGACTGCCACTGAATTATGGATTAGGAATCCTTCACCGTGAGTTTGGTGTGTGGTGCCAAGGAAAGAGGTGCAGCCCACGCTGCCCCAGCGATCTCTGCTGGCTTTCCTTGTTCTCTGGGGTCCCACCTCAGCATTCCTGGCTTGCAGCAGAGCCGAGAGGCTCCATTGGAAGTGAAATGCAGGGGCTGTGATTTGAGCTCATGCTGTTGTGCAGTGCAAGCAAGGAAATGAGCTTGAGGCACCCCAAATCATGTGCCTGAGTTTGTGGATGGAGTTCTAGGCTTTTGGCTTGTCCCAGCTCTGGAGTTGAGCCCTGGTGCTCCCATCTCCAGTGTGGTTGTACAGGGAACCCCAGTTCTTGAAATTTTTTGATTGCTTACTTATGTAACTGTCAGGTTGTGGGGGTTTTTGGTGTGTGTTTGAGTTTTAAATGTCACCTTATGTGAAATAATTATGCTGCCTTAACTGAGGAGCAAACATCACCCTGTGATAGAGTGAAAGCCCTGGATTGATGCAGGTTTTTCAGTGCAGTGTCTGCACACGATGGTGTCTACCTTTTATTTGCATTTTGGCATGATCCAGCAGGATCTGAAATGAATGCCATAAGGAGAAGTCAGTGCATGGTTCTCCTTTTTTATTTTTAACTGATATTTACACACAAGGAGGATTTCACAGACCCCTCTGTTGCAGCCTTGCAGAAAATAATCTGCTCTGTAGTGGTTGTCTTTGGAAAGCTGCAGAGGAGCCATGAAGCCACACATCTTTGTGGAGGGGCTGGTAAGCAGAAAAGGATCTGTGCAGGTTCCTGCATGTGGGACATGAGTGTCTTCCCTGTTTGTAGTCCAAGCTTTTTGGGGTAGAACAGAAAGGGAGGAGAGGAGAACCAACTGATTCATGTTCGAAGTGCTCCTTCAGTGTTGATAGGAAAAGCAAGATTGTAGGTATGAGGCATTGGGAATGACTGATGAAGCACTTGGGCCTGACAATATATCCAGATTTTCTTTTTCTAAGAGATGATCTAGCTTCTGCTTTCTAACCTCTTTGGGTATTAGGATCCGTCCATCTCAACGGTTCCTACTCTGTTGCTGTTCTGAGTTTAGTCCTGGGTCAAAAAGTCCCAATAAGCCTGGAAAGAGTGGAAGACAGAGGGAGAATGCATTCTCACGTTCCCAATGTACAGCTTAGCCATGTTTTTCTAAGTGGTCTTGTTAAAAAGTGGGTATGCTTTAACAACATGCACAGTACCAAAGCCCCAGTTTAATTTCTGGTTACAGATGCTGCTTTTGATCCAAGCTAAACTTCTGAGCCAAGCTGAAGTTCTTACAGACAAGAGTTCGTGAAATTCTAAAGAGGAGGAAATCAGCATTAAAATAGCATTTGTAGAGAATCTTAAGCAAAATGTGCACTTTTCAGTGAAGGCCTTTGCATCATAAATTAGCAACATCTGTCCTCCTATTCTGTATGTCATTTCCTCTCCAAATCCCCTCCAGAATCTGCCATTTTTCAGAAGTATTCTTGGATACATTGAACTGTGGTTGAAGATGCTTCAGAAAATATGCATAAGCATTTGTTACTTGGATAATGCCTCTTAGTACTTGCCACTTTGCTGTATTTTAACAAACTAACCCTCCAAACATGGCTGATGCCCGTGGTGAATACAGGCCAGTATCAGGATGAGATATCTTGGACTCAGGAAATTCTGTTGTAAACGGTGTTCAGTTGTGAGAAGTGGCCACTCTTCTTGTACAATATATAGTGGTGACTGGTAAGAGCTGAGAAATTCAGAGTATGGCTTACAGATAAGCTCTGAGATAGCTGGATTTTGCAGGGATGGCATAAAGCAGGATAACCTGTTTTCTTCCCCACTGCTGAGACGCTGCTGCTGTCTCAAAGGGCAGGTGAACTCCCTTGGTTGTTTCAGGTGCAGAGTGTGCTTGAGTGTTCGTAGAGAAATAGGGCTGGGAATGAACATAAAGGATCATCTTGCACATGCCCCCATCCCGAGGAGAGCTCAGCATTACCTGTGAAGTTCCTTAGAGACAGCCTGTCCTTGTGGCCTCCCAGTGATGAAGACCTGGTGGTGCTCCC
Source organism: Aphelocoma coerulescens (assembly GCF_041296385.1). Classification (NCBI taxonomy): domain Eukaryota; kingdom Metazoa; phylum Chordata; class Aves; order Passeriformes; family Corvidae; genus Aphelocoma; species Aphelocoma coerulescens. Next base: position 1,841,051 of record NC_091029.1, on the reverse strand, counting down.
AGGCAATCTGTTTCAGTGTTTCACTGTTCAGTGGATAATACTGAAGAATAAAGTCCAATCTTGGAAAGCTTCTAAGTGTGAATGAAAACATTTAAAAATCAATACTGTGCTTTGCAAGGAGAAAATAAGTGTGCAATGGCACAGGAAAGAGATACCAAGCAGATTTAATGCCTGATCCAGGAGACCTTACTCAAGCAGAAATTTCATTTTATTCCTAAATTCTTTTATTTCTGCTCTATGGATTTAATGGCCACTTGCACCATCTGGTAGTGGCACATCCTGTGCTTTGGTCAGTGCTGAGGCCAGCTTTGGAATGGACTGACTGACCTTTGGTTATGAAACCATCAGGCTGAGTATTTATGGGGGATGGAAGCTGGCATCATCCTGGGGTTTAGCAGGACAGAGGCTGTACATCCTCAGTCCCTGCAGAGATGGGTTTTCTCCACGACCACTGAATCCCTGTGTTTCCTTGTGCCCTCAGGTGTACCCAGGCTTTGCTTGCATCTGTTCTGCAGGTGGAAGTAGCTTGGAGGTGTCTTTCTGCTTCCCTGATCCTTTGGCCATGCTGGACTAGGCAGACGTGATTTAGGAATTACGTGGCAGGAGGGAGAAGCCAGCTCTGAGCTTCTCTGGAAAAAACAGGCTTTGCTTTTTGGAAAACGTGTTGCAAGTACTGTAAATCACAGAAAAGACAGCAGAGAACATGAAGTGTGTAATGTATGTGCCACCAGGCACTGAAAGGTCAGCGGCTTCATGCACAGGAGTAACGTGCATAAAAAATTAATGAGGCTCTCTAATTAGTTTGTTGTGGTGGAATTTTATTAATGAGACACAATTGATTTCTAGTTTATGCTAAAAACATAATGAAGTGCAGTGAAAGCTGGTCCTCACAAATTCCAGGTTCTCATTGATAAAATGACAAGAGCTGAAGCTGGAGTGGGCTGCGCTGTGGGAGGCAGCACAGGCACAGTCCCAGAGCTGGGAATTGCACGGGGCTGTGGCAGGGCATGGATTCCACTTTCACCGTCCCCTTCCCACTGCTGCTCCCATCCCCAGCATCCCCATGCTTGTACTGGACTCTGGTACTGTCAGGAATTCAGAATTCCTGGGATTCAATTCCCTGCTGTTGTGGGATATCTTCCTATTCAGAAGGTGAAGCTTGGCTTATTTGCGTTAGAGGTTTTGCAATGCTTCTTGCTTAAGGAAAATTAACTTGTTTGGGTCTCCATTGCAGGCTGTATATGCTGATTAAACATTTTGATTAAACACTGAGGAAAGAGTAAGATGAGGCTGTTGATTAGTTAGAGTTGAACTTTTTTCCTTTTTACTCCTACAGTTAGAAGAAAAGCCAGACATTTGTTTTTATCACGGTTTATGTAATTAACCACATCAATAAATACACTGCATTTCTGAAAACTAATAATCCTGAAAAAACCTCAAACACATTCTGTTTAAAATATTATAATCTCTGGTGAATCCTGCAGTTACTGATGTTCAGACAACAGGCCTCTAAGGCAGGAATGTTACAGGGAAAGCTGGGTGAGCTCTAAGTCTGTACTGGTGTAAAGAACCTGTTTGAGACAAAGCCTGCTTGTAGTCCATGTCAGGGGCCCAACTAAACTTCTGCACTGCTCTTGGTATGGAGAGACAAACCCAAATAAATTCAGCTATGAGCCAAGAAGAAGAATGTTACCTCCTCTGGGCCATCCTCCATTCCCTCACAGATACCTCCAGTTTGTCTGGACACATGCTGGGGAGCTCCCTGGCGTGTGGACCTTGCATTCCTGTGTGGAATTGCTTTAAATTTGATGCTAAATGTGAGGGAACACGCTTGATCTCTCCATGTGCAACCTTGTGCCCCAGTCAGATGTGCTTATACAAGAAGTGCTCTGATTTTCCTGAGAAATGATGTGCCAGGAGCCCAGGGAAGCATTGTGGAGCCTCTATCTGTATTAATCCTTTATACTGCACATTTTTCTTCTCTGTAACTTACTTGGGAATTGTTGAGAATTCATTTGGTTGCAGACTTTGGGAAGCCTTGATGGCTGCCCAGCAGACAGGTGCATTTTCCTTGCTGAGTTTCAGGAAGGCTTGTGCAGCAGCATCCTTGCCCTTGAAAGCAGCTCGCTGACAAGCAGTCGGAGTGCCACACTCTGACAGGTGGTCACTGCTGAGGTTAACCCCAAGTTTTGCTGTGGTCTTGCATTAGCAACTTTGATTGACAAGTTCCCCCTCCTGAGCTAATTCACCCTCCATCTTCATGTTTCTGTCTGCCCAGCCTCGCACTGAGGGACAGGAGGGTGGGGAGGGTCATTTACAGTTGGCTGCCTATAAATATTTGGCTCTAGTTTCATCTAAAATTCAGTGGAGATGGTGAGGTTCAAAGGGTGTGTTTGAAAGGGAAAGGGCTAGGATTTTTTGCTTTTTATTAAGTTAGTCTTTATTTCTCTACCCTTTTTTTTTTTTTTTTTCGTTTTTCCAAGCTTACAGTAGGCTTTTATAAGAATTCTATAAGAATTTTCTAAGTTGTGGCTCTTGGAAGGGACTTTTGTCAGATGGGGTCTAGTGATGGAATTTTCCATGTCAGGCAACAAAGGATGCTGGTCTGAACCCTGCTGCACAGAGCAGTATTTTCTTGTGTTTGCAGTTCTTAAATGTTTTCTGTATGAGTAGAAGAACATTCCTTGAAGATTGGCCAGGAATAGATCTGGAATAGGCTGCCTTTGGGGAGCCAGTGCTTCCTGTTGATTAATTTAACATCCCACCTTGGTGATCCAAATGTACTTGCTGTGTATGAGAGGATGGGTGAGTAAAGATGGCAAAATAAGTTTTTCTGCCAGCAGATGAATTTGCAGTGCGAGATGCATCCAGGGCTGCTATTCCATATCCATGCATGGAGAGGCAGAAATGCCTGTGGCTCAGTACCTCAGCCTTGTTCCCGTCCTCTCACAACGGGACAACTCCTTACCCTGGGCTGAATTGATGGGACAGTGGGGGTGGTGAGGGAGCCTGAATGTCTTTGGTGCTCGGGGTGGCACTGCAGAAATGGGGGTGGTGTGGGTTTCCCCCTACCTCTGGTGTGTTTGGTGGCCTTTCTTCTTGTCCCAAATTGGGTCTCATCCCTTTGGTGCTACATCTGACTGACAGAGCAGTGCTGTTGTTCTGGAGGGCTGAATACAGCATTGTCCCTGTGTCCTGACGGGACAAGGTGCCCTCTCCTCTTGTCCCGTGCCCGTTCTCACTCTGGCTGAGACCTGTGCTTGTTCCTCAAGGATGAAGGAGGGGACACACTCAGGCTCCTTGCCATGAGATCCAAGTCTACCAGAACAAAGGTGGTGAGGTTGGCAGAGGACAATACCTAACTGGCATGACATTTGTCATCAGTCAGATGTTGACTTTTATGCTCAGGCAGATGTTGAGGCTAGCAGATAAATATGCTGCCTGAGAAGTTATCTAAATAAATTTTCCAGATCAAGGCACTGTGCAGGAGAAGAGCCAAGAATAATCTCAGAGTGCCTGGGAGAAGCAGCTGTTCTCCCAATGCAGAGGGAGAAGCAGGGGTAGAAGGGGAGGTGAGGATGGTCCCAAGGAAACTGGTACAAATAGCACAGCTCCTCGGGGAGAATGCTGTGCTGGAGGGACCTTCAAGGCAGGAAAGTTTTTCTACCTGACCCAGCTGGGTTAAGGGCAAGACATCCTTATCCCAGAGGGGAAAGAAAGGTTTCAAGGTGGCTTTTAGCGTTTTGGACCAACCATTGATGGATTGGGGGTATTTTTTTAATGGAAATAGTGAGCTGTCAGTCTGTGTACAGTCAAACTTCATTTCTGCTCCTGCCACCTCCTCTTTGCTCACTGCTTTTCTCATTGCTCTCTCCTGGACTGTTGCCTCCTGCTTTTCCTTGGGAGTGTTTTTCCTGCCTACTGCTGTGTCTTTTCTCCCTGTGCTGATTCACAAGGCCAAACCTGTCAGCCTTGAAGAGTATCTGAGCTCAGGCTCCGTGTTGTGCCTCTCCTCTCTTTGGCACGTTCCCCCTTGACGAGCATCCTGCTGCAGCTGGGCACTGTGGCCTCGAATCACCTGTGGGTATCTAAAACGAGTGGGTCCCTTCCTTGGCATGCAAGCCAAGCCCACCTCAATTAGCAGAAGTGGGAAGCACCTGCATTTCCTTTAGTCTCAGTGGGAGCTGCAGGTGTTCAGGCCCTTTTGAGAACAAGCAACTTTTTAAATGTGTGCAGAAGTGTTGGGTTTGATTTGTCTTTTAAGTGCTGGCATTTGAGATTTCTGATGTTGCTGCTGTGTGTTTGTCAGTAGAAACAAGTATAGATGGGAACTTGGATGGGAGCAGTTTCCCACTGAGCCTGGGGGTGTCTGGCTTTGTGGATCCCAGCTCTCGGCGTGGCCTGTGTCACTCACTGAAGGCTTGTTAATTCTGAAAACCAATCTTGAGCAAAGTCCTAGACTAATATTTGTCTGCTTCCCTTCAAAGATTCAACATCTAGTGTGCTGTTAGTAGATTCCTGGCAGTTGCTTCTGATATATATTTGAAATGCTGATGTTCCAAATGAGTTCTGATCCAAAGTGCTCATCCTGCAGGTGGAAATTTTGCCTCATAAATTGTCAGATCATTATCAAAATCATTACTTTTTACATTTTTTTCCATATTTATGTCACACTTGCTCTAGATTTGCACTTTTGATCCACCATGGGTGTTTTCTGTATTTTAAGTTCACATACTACAATGCAATTCCTATCCCAGCTCTGAAGGAAAATACAGGACCAATTTTAATGACAATGTACAATTGTACTGACATATCCCAAAGCCTGGGGAAACCTGTCCATTAAAAAATAATGGAGTAGGAAGTCCTGGCATAAAGTAAAGCCTTGAGTGAAATTCCACAGCTTCATGGACTGTTAATTCTTTATTAGGTTTTCCTAAGACTGAGATAAAAGACATTTTATCTTTTTTAAGGTTTGCATTAACATGTCATTGAGTTTTATAGATACATTGATCTTCATTTGGCTAATCGAGAAAGGGTAATAGAACTGTGTGTTAAATGCCAGAGCAAAGATAACTCTGTAACACTTCAAATTTTTGTGTTATTTTTATTTATTAAGTTTTCTTCAGATACAGAACTGTGGTCAGTGTCAAGTTGTAAAACTTCTCTCACAGTATATTTTTATTGGCTGTCCTGTCTGATTTTCGTTTTTTTTCTTTTTTTTTTTAGCTGCCTTTGCTTTTGAGTTAATTTGGCAGTGAAGTTGATGTGTCTTCACTAAAAACTAACAGAGAGAATTGACAGGATTTTAAAAAATACTGTTGTGTCTGATGGATTCTTGCCTCTCTTGGCTGAGAGTGTTCTTTTTACAGTGTATTTCAATCTGAGATGGAGCAGTGAAGTGTGTCTTTGGATACAGAAAAAAGACCTGAATCTCACTGATGTCAATAGATTTTTTCCTGCTGCTGCCCACGAACAAAGATTAAGGTCTGCAATTCTCCAGAAAAATGTTCCAGGCCATGGACATGGCTGGGATGAGGAAAGGTGGCACATGGAGCACGTGGGAGGATGAAGACAATTCTTTATCCCCTTCCCCTAACAGTGAAATCTGGGCTTGGTGGAAGCTGGAGAGACTTTGGAATCCAGTCAGGGGTTTCTCTCTGCTCTTTTTTGGGTCAGCAGCCCTTGGTAATTGTCAGTGCCTCGCTTGTCTCGGGAGGCTGTGTCTTCTCCCGGGGTTTAATTGTGCCTGTCTCCAGAGAAACAAATCCCTCACACCAGACTCACGGTGTGCCTTTAATAAGGAAGTCTCTATGGATAAAACTTTATTAGCAGCTGTCATTATTAATGAAGACTGTGCAGTGGTCGGTGTACTAGCTCTGTGGTGAAGGCATGTGAGAGGGAAACAAAATGAAAGATTATTTTTGCCTTCTCTGTGTTGAAATTGTACATCCTCCATCAGTTCTGTGCAAGCATAAGGGAGGGCCAGGGGAGAGGACTGGATTGTTGTGGTTCTCTGCAGCTGGAGAGAGCTCAGCCCCAGCTTGGGTGCTTCTTCCCAGCCTCATCACATCTCCAGGCACCTTGACAAATAGGGAATGGGTGAAGCACCGAATCAAATCCCCAGAGCAGTGCTGTGATGATCACGTTCCCTGCTTGTCAGCTCTCAGGGGGGAAATCTTCCTCTGCTGCTGTTGAAAGGCCTGTGAGGACTTCACTGACAGTGAAAGGGCACAGGTTGGTTGGCTTCAGAGCTGGTCCCCTTCATTTGCAGGGTTTATTCGATCCTTTCCTTGCCAACCACTCTTGCCAAGCCAAAGCATCAGAGCAGCTCAGATCTTACATCTCATCCTCAGCTCCCAGTCTTGCAGCCTCTAGCAAATGCTTATTTTAGCACCAGCTGGCTCTGATCCCTTTGAACTCTCTGACATGAGATTAAATGTTAATTTATTACATATCATTATAGGATTATATGTTATCTCTAGGATAATGGAATCCAAATGTTAGAATAGCATGTTTGAGATTTAGTGCTTGTACACATTTCCCTCCACTCAGGAAACAAGAATAGCTAAAGGCAGGAGACTGAACAAGAGGTGAATTAATCTGTCTGATCACAGCTAGCTGAGAGCTCAGGCTTTGGAAGAGTAAAACCAGAGGTTCATAATCTTTTTGCAGAAGCAGAGGAGAAGTTGACTGAATTTTCTAAAAAATAAGTAAGTATGAAGAAATTGTTATCTGCTTTGGCTGTTCCATGGGCAAAATCCCATGGATAAATTATGCAGTGTGAATTATGTGCTTGGCTCTAGATAGAAATGCCAGACAAAGCAGAGTGCTGAAGTGACCTGGATGCTGAATTTCTGCAGAATTTTATTCTCTAGGCTGTGGCTTGGTGAGCAGTACTGGATGTAATAAGATATGACTTGAACTTGAATTGACTCAAGCTTGAACTGCACTTGTGATTTTTCCACACAGAGGTTTATAGGTGATGCCACGAAGCAGAAGGTGAACACAGCTCTTTTGCTGTCCCTGTCGCTACCCATGATGGCATTTTCAAATAGGCAGATGCTGAGCTGTGATGAGCTGCATCCTCAGCACACCCAAATGCTGTGCCCAGGCATGTTGGGCTGTGATAGTGATGTCCTGTGACTCTTATTCAATTTTATAATTCCCCTGTCATTGAGAAAAGAATTAGATCCATTTTTTTGCCTTCCCAGGCAATGTCAAATCTGATCTAATTTACTCCTCTTGACTCTTGGAGGGTTTGAAAATGCTGTCAGCTAATGCTCATTATCTTTTATTGCATTAATACACTGACACAAGTGAACCACACAGCAAGTATGACCTCATACAAATTTTGGGTTTGCTCAAGAGTTTTTATTCTTTGCCTGTAAGTTAATAATTGTCTGTGAGCAAGGTAACTGTATTTGGTGCCTCACAGCATGAAAGTCATAATAAGGTTTCACTCTCTTTACACACAAATATTTTGACAAGATCTCCTTGAACTGCCTCCTCCAGAGCTATTGGGAATTTTCACTGTGCTTAGAAAATCAAACTCTAAATTGCGAATCGACAACAGAAAGAGAAACAAACACCCAAGAAGTCCTGAGTGAGGCTGCAGGCTCCTTCTGCTCTCCCTGAGAGGAGCCATTCTCCACGTGTGAATGACAAGCTGCAGCCTTTGATTGCTGGAGTAAGAGAAGAGCGGTACCAGGGGAGGGTTATTTTGTCCTTTCTGACAGCATCTACCATAAATTTGTAAAATATGTCAAATGTGTATTCATAAAGTAAAATAATGCATTCAAGCATGAGAAATTATTCTTTGTTCTGGTACTGGGATATGCTTGAGCAGGACTGTTTCAATAAGCAGGGGAGCAGGTCAGCAATCACACTTGGAATGCAAAGCTCTCTCACTCCGTAACAAATTAACGGAGTTGCTTGCGGCTGTTGTCATTCCAAAAATAAAATGTTCAATTAAGTAAAGAAATCTGAGACAAAACAGAAACTTTTGTTCTGGATATTTTGGGCAGGGGAAAAAGAAACCAGGCTGTCATTAGAAAGGAAGGACTTGTGTTTTCATGTGCTGTTCCTTGAGAGGCAGACATGAATTGATAACTCAGTGATGTCTGGACTGCAGAATTAGGCCCGTGTGGTTGCTCCTGTGGGAGTCAGAGAGCGTACATTGCTCTGGGAGTCTGCTTAGTGTAGTATTGGTTGCTGGTGATGGCAATGCAAGGTGCAGGTTGAAGCCTGTGTTCAGAGAAAAAAGGCCCAGGTATCTCTGAACTAATAATGGGGGTTCTGTAAAGCCGTGCAGCTTTTTTCTGAAGCAGCTAAAAGGCTGCATGACCTCACAGGTCTCTGTCCTGGAACTTTGTAGCTTGTGCTTAAATTCCCCAGTGGGAAAACTCCCCAACATAGGGAGGCTGCACACACTTGAAATGATATCTGTGCGTGTGCATTTGCAGGATGGGGACACAAACCTTGCTGGAAGCAACCGCCTGCACCTCTGGAGTTCAGCTGGGAGACCTAAGTGAAAGCTGACTTCTTTCCACAGACCCAAACACTGCAAAGGTTTAACCAGGAATTTACTGTCTACACTGCTAGCAGTCCCCAAAACCAGCATGGGTAGTCAGGGTCACCAATCTGCTCCCAATGCTCAGGCAGAGCTGTGGGGCTGCTGCTCCACCTGGATTTTGCTGTGGGTGTCTCTGTTCTGTTTTATCTCAGTCCCCAGCAGGGCCATGCGTGGCATAGACTCTCCTGGGATTACAGTCACAGTGGGATATGGATGTGTGCTGGTGAGACAGAGGATTTTCTGTGCATTCAAGACATATCTGTGTTCTTAATGACTTTACAGGGGGTTTATTGTAAGCTGCTTTTATGGTTTCACGTGGCTCTTTGGGCCCATCAGTTCAGAGCTCGTTTCCTCCAAGAGCTTTGAAACAACAGGATGGAGAATCCAGTGAAAGCCCATTGTTCTGGAGAAAAGCTTTGGACCAACCTTCCTGCTTTCTGATAGTGCCTCTGAAGAATCAACATTTTAATATCCTGTAATTTTCAGCTTGTGCAAGGAATTTTCCAATATCTCCAAAGAGAGATGCTTACATGGGGAGAATCAGAAGTGCTCTAAAATGATGTGCCTGTGTAACCTGTGGATGCAGGAATGTAGAAGGTCTGTAGTATGTAGAACATCAAGTTCCTTTCCTTTGTGTTGCTGCTGCTGCCCACAAACAGCAGCAGAAACTAAAAGGAACTAATTTTGGGTTTAGGTGTAATGCTCAAGGCCACTGAATACAGTCAGAAGCTGGGGTTTGTAAAGAGAAGCACAGCCAAAATCTGGGTCCTTCAGGAGCTGAGGGGGAGGGATCAGCCCAAACCAGGGGAGAAATTATTGCTTAGAGGAAAAATGGAAAAGGCTGAAGCAGATTTAGGGAAGGATCCCTTTGAAATAACATTTGCTCCTTAAAATGGGACTGCAAGAAACGCATTCAGCACTGTGTTTCTCTGCATTATTTTAAAGCTGAACTCAATCTGAGAGTAATGGCAACCTGCCTCAGTGGTTTGGGAGCAAAATAGGCTTCCTGAAAATTTGGGAAGAGGAGCTGAGAGGGACTTTCTAGTTCCTGCAAGGCACCTGTGCCGTGGTGTTGTGGGGTGCTGTTTATACCAGTGCCCCTTGCTGCCTGCCCATCCTTTTGGGGTGCCATTTGCTGGGGGGTGAGGGCATTTACCCCAGTCCTTTCCTGCTCTGCCAGGGAGGAACTTTGTGAGCAATGGGGATGCACTTTGCTGTCCAACAGTAGCTGCTTAGATCAATATCTGCAGCCAGAGAGTGATTTTAATAAGAGGACTCTCTCTCAGCTTTCCTATCTCCATGACAGATAGACCCCAGCTAACATAAATCCTGCCCTTTCTCCTGTCAGTCTCTTGGCTTTGTGTGACGTGTAGATGTTTTGACACTGAATACAAATATTTCACAGTTGGCTAATGGTTTAGAGCATATATTTAAAAGATTTACTTTTGCAATCACCTGGTGCCTTTAGGGAATGTGTTTGCCTTGTAAAGCTTCTCTGTTATTTGAAGAATATATCCACACACTCCCATACATGTATTCATTTTCTGTTGTTTATGAAATATCACTGAGGGAAAATGAGTTTTGCTTCGGATAATGGTAGGGAGCCCTCTCCTAACCTTCTTTTTAGCAATGAGAACCTCCAGTGGCCATGACAAACCTTATTTATCAGGTGCCAGGAGGGATGCACTGGGGTTATCAGTGCTGGCAGCTGCTTTAGCAGTTGTTTCTCCTCTCCAGGTAACCAGAACAAAACCCCTCCATGGTTAATCAGGTGTTTTTTAAACTTCAGTTTAACTTGCAATAGTAGATCTGTCCTTCAGTTCTTTCAGCTGATGAATTTGTGACCTTTAGCCACTGTACTAATGCCTCTAATTGTAAGTGGCAGGACAATTTCCCTGTTGCTGTTGTATAAGAGATGCAGAGAAACTTGCCAAGAGCAGCCTTTGACTTTTAACCATGTTATTAACAACTCTGATTGAAACTAAAATGGCAAGTTAGGCCAGTGATCAGCCCAGCAGAGCAAGCTGAGCCGTTGCAACAGCCACAGTAAATGAGAAAACTGATGGGGGATGTCCTTTCTTGGGCATCCTCCCTGCTCTGAGGTGGGGGCAGCCAAAGCAGCTTTGTCGGTGTCTGCACTGAGGTGGCCTTGGCTGTGCTGATGTGATTTGGGGAGAAACTCTCTGCCACGACTCAGGGAATTGGTCTGGGCAGGGAAACATTAGTTCTGCAAACACCTACATTGCCTCTGTCAGAGGAGGCAGGAGCTGGACAAACCCCGTGACTGTCTCCCATTTCCACTTGGCTTTTGGAGAGGGAATGTTCACTGTGTCCCCTTGCTCTCTCCATGCTCACAGGTTTCCTCTATAGATTCACCCTCAGTCTTTGTTCTGTGTCCTTCATCCATTGAAATGATCCTCTTCTCCTTAATGGAAAGAATATTTCACACCCAGGAGATTTGGGCAAGAACTCCCTTTCCCTGTGAGGCCATGAACACTTGGCTCAGGAACACCATTATCCTGTGGGTTGTACAGTGCGTGGATGGGACCACACTGTGCCTCTGCCCAATATACAGGCAATACTACAGGGGTATATGTTACCTAACTTCTAGATTTTCCTATCAGACATGTTTGAATAAATAGTTTGAACAACAAAGATTTTGGCCAGAAATGAGAGTGAGGCAGAGATGAGTAAATAGAACACGGGATGACATAAAGATTTTATGGGGTCTGGGCATGGGCACATTACTCACAGCTGGTGAAACCATCCCCCTATATTTCAGGAAAAGCTATTTTAGGGATGTTTAAAGAGTTTTAAAATATTTTAAATTGTGACTGTTTTCTCTATTACTCCAGTCCATAAAACCAGGTGCCTTGGTTATCATGTTTCCCACTGTGCGGGGTTCAGAGGGAGCAATAAAAGCCTCTAAAACTTACCTGAAATGCCCTTCCTTACACATGCCACAGGGTCAATGTCCTGTATCTCAGGTCCTTCCAGGCCTTAACATGATGGTAGCCTGTGGAGCAAAGGGGATCTCTCTCCACCCTGATAGAATAAAATTTCCACTTTGTAACCTATTGAGGTGCTGGACATTTGGATTAGAAGCTGTGACAAGTCTAACTATAGCAGGCAGTGTTAATTTTTCAGGAGGAATATGCTCTCCTTCGGTTTGGACAGCATAATTTTGAGTAATTTCATATTTGGGCAGAAATTGTTCTCAAAAAGGAATAATGGTGCTGGGGTGGCAGATGGGTTTCCTGTCTAGGAAAGCTGAACCCTCCTGAGAGGTGAATTTAAGGTGTTAGAGTGGAGTGGTGCATTACACACATACTTACATTTCATTCTAGTATTTATTTATTTATTTATTTTAAATTTCAGACTGTTGTCACCTTTAAGGCAAAAGAACTCCATTCTTTGGAAATAAATGTAATAACATAAATGAAATAAATAACTGGAGAATAATTCTGCTGTAAAGATAATGCTTCAGCTGCAGCTTTATACCTGATAAAATCTTCTTATCCAGGCAAATCTGAGGTCTGCATGGGCTCTCATGAAATTCCGAGGAGGTGGCACAGGAGCTTTACTGCTTGGGCGGCACGCTGTTCCCTGCTTCGGATAAATACAGGGTCCATTTTGATGAACTGGCTGGGCCTCCTCCTTCCCAGTAATAACACTGTTAACAATCCTCTTCCCAGAGAACACAAATAATGAGGTACTGGCTTAACAAGGCAGTTCTTCAACCCTTTATTAGTAGAGCCTTGTTTCCTCGAAAAAGGATAAATCTCTAATCTGCTGGGTATAGCGCTGCTGTAAGGGTTTTTATTTTCAACTATGTGAAAAGCCAGGGTAAACTTTGCATGTTTGTTTGATGCATTTACTTCACCCTATTTTGTTTGCTTCAATGTCCTTGTTTAATGTTGTGGCACCTTGTTTTGCAGTTGCTTTTGGGATCACCTGTGATGTGTTGCAGGTGAGGGAAAACAAATTAAGAGTGACTGTACCAGGTCAGGGCACAGACCCATCTGGCCCAGCAGCCCCTTCCCAACAGCACCCAAAAGCAGATGCTTGGTAGGAAAGAGCAAAATCCAGCAATCACAGACAGTGCTTCTCCTAAATGTGCTCTCAGCAGCCTGGGGCGGAGCTCCTGCCTTTGCCTAACTCCGATTTAGGGAGCACAGGGAGTGATGTTCCCTCTGGAGTTCAATGCTTGATGTTTTCCTTGCCAGGCTAATGGCAATTTTGAGCCTTTTTGTTTTTCTCCAGTTTTCCAAACTTTTGCTGATAGAGAACCCTGAATTAATCTTCAGGCCTTTTGGGTATTGGATTACACTCTGCCCCAGTCCTTTCTGTGACAGCAGTGCTGGAACTGGCATGGGATGCTAATCCTTCTGTACCTTTTCACTCAGTCGTAGAGGAAAATGCATGAAAGCAAATTGCTAGTCCAAGCTAAATTTAGATTTATTCAGTTGGAGTTAATTATAATCTTTATTTAGTCCCAAGCGATGCCTTCTTATCATACACTTATTATAGCTGAGAAAATTAATTTTTATTCTACCATAAAGGTGAATGTAATAATCTGGGTTCAGGGAAGGGATTACTTTAATAAGATTTATAGGCAGCCTTTCAGACAGCAGGGTTTTATTACTATCTGTAGGTGGCCTTGCTGCACATATGTCTTTCAGTATGGGTGACTGTGCAAAATGCAGGCAAGCTAAAAACTCTAGTAAGCACCAGCTCAGAAACTTCACCATCCAACTTAATCTGCTGGCAGTGGCAAGCAGGCAAAGCACTTGTCTTGCTTTGGAACACAATAATACAATTTATGAGTGAATGTGTGGCCTGAGCAGGGGTTTCATTCATATGCATGGTTTAATTTTGCACTTAAAAACGTATTTTAGTAGACAAAAGATTTATGAGGCTAGAGATGTTGCTTTAAAGCTTTTTTGGAAGCAGAGTGCTCAGTAAACACAGGCATGTGGTTTCTCTATTACTCCAGTCCATAAAGCCAGGTGCCTTAGTTACGTTTCCCGCTCTACAGGGTTCAGAGGGAGCAATAAAAGCCTCTAAAACTTTTGGTTGGAGAAGCTTTAGTGAAGAGGGAGCCAACAGAGCTCAGATGTGGCAGGACTGCTCTGCCCACGGACCCCTGAAGCTGCCACACACGTCTGCGCTGGCCACCTTCGGCTCTCGAGTTCCTGGGTGGCAGTGGGCTCCTCCCAAGGCTGATCTCTCACCCTGCAGGTGTCAGTGTCTGGGAGAGGATGAACGAATTCTGGACATACCCTGATTTCCTGAAAGGGAGGCTGGAGTGTGGCTGGGCTTTGGCACCCTTCTGGAATGAGATGGGCTGACTCCTGCGGAGGGTGACCAGAATGTGCAGCTGCAGAGGAGTCTGGGCAACGGAAGTTTGAGTCAGACATTTGGAGATAAGGATGTGAGACATTGTCCCAAGCCAACAAAAGTTAATTAACCTCTCTTCAGTTTTAGATGTTTGGATTAAGTTGATTTTTTTTTTTTTAAATTGCATCCTTTTTCTTGTCTTTCCAAACAAGCTGCTGGACCAGCAATGTTTTGCAAAGCAAATCTCTGTCTCCACAAATGTGTAATCAAGATTGAATGTAAGGACTGTGAATTGGCTGTGAGTCCTACATCAAGTTCTATCCTTACATCAAATTAGGGTAAGAAGAGAGACTGAGAAGAGCTTTAAGGGATTTTAAAATCTTTTCTCACACTATTATTTTTTATATCTTGACAGCTTCTGGTCTAATTTTAATATTAAAAATATACTGGGACCTCTTCTTAACTCTTTCTTGCAGTATCATTTCAAATAATTTTCAAATTATTATTATTATTACAGCTGAAAACACTAATTGTCATTATGGCTCTTTTTCTGTGCCAGTGTGGTTCACTGGATAATGATGTCAAGCACTAAAGGAGTAAGGCTTGTCTGTGAATGGAAGGTGATGGAATTTTTCCTAGTTGTTGGGTGATGGAAATTTACCCCTCAGGGGGACCATGGAGGGTTCTTCTCCTCATTTTCCTTATGAATGTAAAACTGAGGAGATGAGTCACAGGATGGGCTCTGAATGTGGGAAGTAAACAGTGACATCTTCCTTTCCTGGGTGTTTCATTCAATTTTGGGTGAGTCAGGGAGAGCACGAGGCGGGTGTTCATCCAGGCTCCCTAAATCCTCGCACAACCCAGCCTTAGCCTACTCATAGTGCTCAAACGATGTCTAAATTGTAGTAGACTTCCACACTGTAATTGTCCTCCTCCTTTTCCTCCTGCCAGGCTTAGGAGTCAGAGTTTTCCCAGCTGTAGCCAGGCCAAACCACCTTGAACAACCTCCCATGGCTGGGGTCTCTGAACAGCATCCCTTGGCTGTATGAGAGAAAGTGACCTACACAGCTGGTCCAGAATTAATTATTTTTCTATAGTTTATGAGTTCCAGAATAGCTTTCCTTGTGTAGACACCCTTTTCTGGGATACAGTGTGTTTTTATTCAAGGCTAATGCCTGCAATTCCAGAACAAGATCATTCTTATGAATAGAGCCATTTTTATAGAGGAATAACGTACATGTGTAGTTTGTATCTTTATGGTGTTTCAGTGAGGGCTGGTGGGAGGGCCTGGTGATTTTTCTCCTGTACAGACAAGCCATTGATTGCCTCTATGAGTCATGGATAACATCATAGCACTTACTGGCACCACATTACTTGAAATTATTCCTCTTTTACAAAGAGGAGTGTCTGTATGATCTCGCTCTACAGTTCTGATGATGCTGCAGGAAAGATGAATTTTAACATTTTCACAGTTTTTCCACAGGTGCAGGATTGGCTTCTTGTTTGTTTTCAGAGAGAAAGGATATTGAAAGAGTTGCAATTTTAAACAGTTGTTGTTCCTTGCACCTCCAGCTTCAGAATTACTGATGGCTTATGGAAGACTTGGCTCCTGTTAAGTAGTTCACTAAAGCAGAGAGAAGATTTAGATGTGAAATTTGGATTTATGCTCCATCAGGAGCTATTTTCCTTTCTAGTTACAAAATGCTGATTTTAAAAGACCTTCCTCCTACTACAACTTAAAATACATTCATTGTTTTTAACTCTGATCTGCCACTACCGCCACTATCTTCCAGCAGGATACTTGTTTTATTTCTTATTAAAAAGTATGAAATCTAAGAAATGGAGCTTCAGTGAAATCTTGAGTTCCATGAATGGCAGATTTTTATTGCACAGTCTGACCTGCAGCTGTGGCTTTGCATCTGTTTTAGTCCTGTGCTGCTTTTTGTGGCGGCAGTCCAGGGTCAAGTGAGATTAAAACCAAAAGTGGGGGATAATTTTATGGTTAGATAAAAAATTATCAAGAGAAGAGAAAAGAAGTTTCATTTGAGGCCTGAGCTGGGCAGGGTAAGAACCAGGAAGGGACATCTCTGATGCACAGCATTGCGTGCTCAGTTCTGTGCATGGTGCCTCCTCTCTCTGCACCTCAGAGACATCACAAGGGTGTTTTCTTTCCATCTGTACTCTCAGAGTTTGCAGGATCAGCTGGGCTGGGAGGATACTGCCCAGCTCTGGAGGGAAGGATTTTAGGTATAGAATTGCAGTGATGAGGTTTTAAAAGTTGACCTGTTGCTTTAGGGGTCAGCAGTTGGCTGATCCAAGTAAGCATCTTAACAGGGGCAAAGCACCTGCAGAGAACCTGCTACAAGGGAAAAGTTTTTCAGAAATTCAAACTAAATATCTCAATTCACATCCAACAGTGTCTTATTTCCACGCATCTCTCCTAAACATGCCCAGTGCCCCAGCAGTCTGAGCAAACCCAGTGAGGAAGCACTGGGCCCTGGGGATGCTCATTTGGTCTCCATTTATTTTTCCTCAACTCTTGCTCTCTTTTGGTGCCTAATTAGAACTAACTCACGCTCTGGTGTAATGTTCTGCCCTCTTTGATCTTGCTGGAGTGCTTATTAAAGGAGCAGGTGATTTTTTCATCGCATTATTGCACACCAGAAAGCTCCAAATGTGTCTGGTTTCTGATTGTTGCTGTAAGGAGATTGATGCTGTGGTGCTGATGTGCTGAATTAAAAAGGTGGGGTGTTGGCCTGCCATCGCATGAAGTATTTCTTTTTAGATGTTCCTACAGCGTCATAAAATGCTGCTAAATTCAGATATCATATTTTGTTGCAGGCTGGTTCTAGGACAAAGCCCAGCTCTGTCTAGTGATGTTTATGGCTTGCCATATAAGCCTTCAGACAAAATTTGTATCTCATTTTGTTTGAGTTACAGCAGGATGATATCTTAGCCCTCGTACCAGTTCTGAGCAGAGGCACTGAAAGTTGCCACTGTAACGAAATGGAGGAAAGGGGAAAACATACCTTTTAAACTTCCTGTAAATCACTGCTTGAGAGAGATAAAATATCTGCATAAAGTGTGTGTGGGAGTCTTTTAATGTAAACACAAGTGCCCTTAAGCCTTGTCTTGTTTCTGGTTTGGAACTGTGTCAGTGTTTAAATCTCCTCTGCAAACTGGGGTGCCTTGGGAGAAGGAGATTTGAGCTCTTGCTCCAGAAATCAGAGGGCACTCTTGCTGCTCTGGGTCCTTGCTTATCTGCTTAATTGCTTATCTGTATGGCTGCAAAATTTTTATGATAAATGCAACTTCTCAAAAGTATTGCTTTCAAATGTAGTTCAGTTTATTTACAGTTAATCCAGAAAGGGGCTTGTCTGTATTTGAATTTTTAGCAAAGAAAAGATACCCTTCCTTCCCTCTCTGCCTCAGCTTTCCCAAGAGCAAAGTTCTCTTTTGGGACCTGAGCTGGGCAGCTGCACAATGGCAGAACATGTCAAAGTGCCCTATAAATAAACCACAGAGCAGAAATGGGGCTGCTAAAATATCCCTTGCTGACTTTCTGCCTGGGGAGGGAGAGCACCTGCTGCTCATCATCCACATCTGGATGAAAGATGGGGAGGGGAAAAGGACCAAGGTCAATTTTCGTGAGCAGAAAATTGGTTGTCCCATGTGTGATGCCACTGCCAGCTGGCCCAGGTCAGGGCTCACAGGGGGAAGGGAGGAGGAGGTTTCTCATCATCTGGGTTTCTGCACTTCACTGTGGGCTCTGGAAACACTGGGGTGTTTTCCAGAGAGGGGCTGATGTTTATGCATGAGAGCAAGGCAGGGAACACCCAGGTGGGGCTGCACTTGCATTTGCCTGTAGAGCTGAGAGGAGACCCTGATCTGATCCCCACGTGCAGTGGCAAGAGAAGAGATTGTTGGTAGAGTGTTTCCTGCTGAGATTTTTTTTTTTCGGGCTGCTTTTGTATATTTTTGCATGTTTACTTATTCCAACAAAGAATATTCCAATGGCTGAAAAAAACCCTTGTGAAACAAGTAAGCATACAGCAAAAGTAAAGGCAAAAGTGTTGTGGTGAAATGAGAGGCATTTAAACAAGTGTAGATAATATCAAACTCTTGACAAATAAATGACCAGAATTTCAAGTGCGAACAAGAGTGGGGCAAAGTCAAATGGATGGGATTTGCCCTAGAATCTGTCTTTGATAAATGTAGGCTTTAAAAATACACAACCTGAAAAAAATAGCTTAAATATTAGAGCTTTTATCTCTGCTAAATTATGGCTGCAAGTATCTGAGTCATCTGGCTTGAACAGGTGTAATTGTTTGTGCGTTGTGTATCTGCTCTGCCCAGCCCTGACAAACAGTGAAATCACCACTCAGCTCGGCGAGAGACAACAAGAGCTTTGACCTTAGGCTCTGTCACTGTGCCTTTGTTATCTCTGTGCATTATGGAACTGCTGCATTTTAATTCATTGGGTTTCTGTTTGTTTCCTCTGAGACAGTCCCAGGAGCTTGGATTCACCAGCTTTCTGTTGGAGCGTAGGAACTGATAGTTTGAAAGAGCCACTGTTTCTGGTAGAATCACAGCCCAGATTGAATATATCTCACTATTAATTAGAGATCAGCCCAAACCAAAGATGTCTATTTGATCCCTCCCTCCCTCTGGAATCTTTTCTTTCCTGGGAAAAATTGCTCAGCACTGGCTGGAGGATTGACCATTGTGTTGTAGAGAAACTCCCGTGGTTTCCAAATGTGTTTTATTCTCCTCAGGAATTAAACTGAAAAATCTTTCTAAGTGCCTGAGAACCTTCTGTGTGTAAAGGATTTCTCCTTCTCTC
Organism: Aphelocoma coerulescens; assembly: GCF_041296385.1. Classification (NCBI taxonomy): domain Eukaryota; kingdom Metazoa; phylum Chordata; class Aves; order Passeriformes; family Corvidae; genus Aphelocoma; species Aphelocoma coerulescens. The sequence goes on along the minus strand of NC_091029.1, from coordinate 1,822,296 downwards.
AAGTTCACTCTTGCCTCTAAATCCATCCCACTGAGAGCTCTATCAAGCCCCATATATTTTAGTGTGAAAAGTTGTGGTTTCAAGAACACAAAACTTTTATCAGGTTCTTACTAACTTCTAAGCTGCTGACCTGGCAGAATGGATTGGGAGTGATGCAGATGTTCACCCCCCCATTGCACTGTGTATTAGTGATTGTTAGATTAAAGAAAATATTTGGGTTTTACTGCTTAAACTGTTCTGTTTTATTGCTACTAATATTCAATGAGCCAGTCTCTTAGGCATAGTGAAACATGGGTGAGAAAAAGCTGAAAGTGTCATCTGATGATAAAAAAAAAAAAAAAAAAGACTGCCAGTAAAAAGTTTTGGAACTTAATTTGGGATCTGACCAATCAATCCCCTCTTTGTGGTATCCAGTACTTGATTAATGGCTTTCAGGCAGATATTGGGTTGGGGAAGGTGGAAGGAGAGCTGTACAGCTGATGCAATGGGATGTTTCCAGCCTGAGCTTTGAACCAAAACTGTAATTCCATGGCACCTGTGTCAGATTGTTCTGTGATTGTGGCCAGCAGTATTGATCTCCTGTAATACATAGCTTTTGTCAGAAACCGAGGGCCATGCTAAGCAAACATTTGAGTTGTCTTTGTGTTTCCTTTTCTCTTTGGCCCGCAGTGGTGGAGAGCCGAGGAGGGATCATGGACAGCATCCAGAGATTCTCAAACCTGCCAACGTATCTCCCTGCGAGCCCTCACATCTCCAATGCTGATATTTTCTTCTTCCTCAAAGAAGCCAACCAGGATATCATGAGGAACTCCAGTTTGCAGTCTAGGGTGGATTCATTCTTTATATACAAAGCCAAACAGCCACCTGTCCTAAATGCCACATATGGACCCTTTTCTGTTGAACAACCTGTTCCCTTGGACCTCATGCTGACTTCTGCATCTTTTGGTTTCACAAATAAATTCACTTTTAATTGGAAATTAAAATCTCACATAATCAACAGCTCAATCTATTCCAACAAACCTAAAATACAAACCTTGTTCTATATTGCGGGGAAGGACTGGGATGACTACGATTCTGAGGAGATGCTGCCTTGTGTGAAGATGTTTGCTTTCCTGGAGTCTAGAGAAGTGGTGGCCAGCTGTAGATTGACAGGTCACCTAGGATTATGTGTTGTGGAGTTGGAATTGTCTCCCAGCTGGTTCAGCTCCCCTCCACCCCTTGTTTCAGAGGAAATAGCCTCCCTGGAAGGGATTACTGTGGAGCTCTTCTATAAGATTTATACAGTGGATGGGGAATGCTCTCCAGAGGATGCAAAATGGGAAAACAATATCCATGCAGGTGAAGATAATGAACACCAAGCTTTGTCAGCTATGGAGAGGATTGGTAGCATCGTTGTTTACCCAAATCAAGACAAATTAAAGCAGTCTTCGCTGAGGGTGGATGAAAATATCATTATTCACTTACCACTCAGCCCGGTCAGAGAGGGTGACATTGTGACCTTCCATGTTTTCCTGGCTGATTACTCACTAGCAGACCAATTTGTATTAAGGTAAGAGAATTTTTAAAGTGTTTTATGCAAAAAAAATAGGGGCAAATCAATGCTGGGTGTAATATCTTTGGTTATAGTCAGTGTTTTCCTGAGAGAACTTCTGCCTTTCCTCTTCAACAGGGGAAAACTATAAATAGTCGTGAATTATCTGTGTGGATGACACTTTTTGGAACATGGGCACTGATTTTAAAGTGTGAGCTATAAATGCTTGTTTGATTATTTCTTGTTTTAATTCTGTTTGCTTCTAGTCATAATTCTGCCTCTTAAATTCCGCCTCTGTAAGTCAGCCAGGGTAACTGCTGCAATGTGTTTTGCTAAAGAGTTTGCAGATGGGTTTTCTGTTTCTTTGGTGAAACTTCCTCTGTTTTTATCGACTTTATTGTCATCTTTCCAAAGTGCATTGGATTCATCTTGCACAGGTCAAATGTGGTGAGGAACTCTTTTGTTGCATTGTACAGAGGGGAGCTGAGAGGTGAGAAAATGAGCTGTGCCTCAGCTTGTGTAGGAATCCTTTGGCAGAGCTGGGATTTGGGGCCAAACTTTGTAAGTTGTCTTCAGTTTTCCTGTAAGATCTGCCCATCTTGCTTCTTCCAGCTTTCCACTGCTTGTTTCGTGGCCCATTTTTGTTTTAGGTTTGAGACTCTCTGTTGACCTTTACTTGTGAATCTGCCTGTAATAGGAGAATTCAGGCATTTCTAACCACCCTGAGGGTTAGTGCTGCATATTTGTTACGTCCTTAGCTGTCAGACTCTGGGTTCAGAGCTGCATAGGGACCAAATTCAGAGAGAAATGTGAGCCAAACTGGGGGGAATAAAAGGGCCAAAAGGTAATTGGAAAGTGTCATCTGCTGTGAGGATGCGAGACTCGTGGGAAAGAAGGAGCTGCAGCCCGTGCAAGGAAACCTCAGAGCAGATTCGTGCCTTACTTCTAACTTTTTGATCCGAGAACAATGGGAGCAGAACATGACAGAACTGCACTTTGGGGACAGATGTTGAGAAAACAGACAGCAAACCTTATGCAGCACTTTCAAATCATTCAGCGTTTGTGAAATAGCACGTGTGTATTAATTGCTGCCTGAGTGGGGACAAGTGGCTCAGAGCACAGCGCTGCTGATGGGGGAAATGTGTGAGAAATATAATGGGGTTTGACCAAGCTTTAAAAGGTCTGGGTCAGGAAGGGTCTTCCTTTAAACACAAATTATTCATGCTTTTCCATGGATTTACTATTTTTAATTTGTTAAATATGGATTTGGCCAGCATCCACCGTCAGTAGATGGACCGGCCTCACGGAGAAGCTGGGTTTCAGCAGGCGTGTATTGATCCTCAGTGTTAGAGCACAGAGATTATAGAATTTGCCTAGGGCTCTGCAAGGATTTAACATCAGCTCTTAATTCTCAGTTTTTTGTTCTCTTCCCCTCACAGATAAAATTCCCAAGGTATTAGAGACAACCTAAGATGAGGAATTTCTAAAATGGCATTTACTTCGTAACAAGTGGTGCAAGGGTAGAGTTTCGATATTTCTGCTGGCCAGGAAATAATCAAAAACTTTTTGAAGAGACACTTTTGAAATTCTGTCTTTCGAAAGCAAAATAGGTCCTGGAAGCACTGAGCAAGTGGCTAACCTGGGTTCTTAGGGAAACAGAAAACGAAGGAGTAGGCAGCTTCCAGGCTGGAGAGCCCCAGGATGAGCCACAAGAGCCTGGCTACTGCTGAGACCTCACCTTGGGCCACAGCCCCTGGGACTTGCATGGCTCCAGCTGACAGGTGTTCTCCCAACATGTGGAACATCCATCTTGGTGCTCCTGAGCTGCTGGGAAGGCAGTCAGGTTTCCATGGGGATTTCCTTCTCCGAAAAGTGTATGGAATCTGTTATCTCCAGGAAATGTTTCTGTTACAATAAGTCAGCATGCTTTATGTGCCCAGAAATATTTCCTTGCAAAATTCACTATTGGCTCTCTGTAGTCTAGCCTGTCTGGGCTTTTATTTGGCTTTGCTTGCATTGTGCTTTTCATCAGAGAAACCGAAAGTATTTTTATTTAACGTTCACTTGAATGCTGAAAGTGAGAGACAAAATGCAATTCTGCTGGAGGTTCACCCGTCCTTCAGAAAGGAAAGAGCACCAGAAACTGTTGCTATGATTATTTTGAATGACATATGTTGGGTCCACAGAGAGATTTTCCAGCTGAAGTTTACATGGAAGGCAGGGAATGATGCTGGGGGAAATACAAGCACTATAGTGCCTACATCTAATTTATGCAGTTTCCCTCACCAGCTTTCCCTGTTTTTCTGCTCAATGCTAATGTCTGTGAAAACCCAGAAGGTTCTTACATACATAGAATTTCTGTGTGTTACAGCCACAGAAAAATACATTGAAGTGAATGTTTGCCTTGGGAAATATATTTTTGCCTAATATAACTGATAGTTTTTAATCATATCTGTTGTAAGTGTAGCAGGGGCTGGCTCATATAAGAGGATAGATCAAAACCAAGTCATTCTCAGCACAGCATTTGATGCCAGCCTTGAGCTCTGACAGGATGCAAAGGAACAGATACACTCAATTTTATGCACCTCTTTACTATTTCATGCTGTGTTGCATAGTGTATTTTATTTTATGCTGGATTTTTTCCTAGCAGAACTGACTTCAATTCTCATATGGGAGTTGATTCTTCTTTGTTTTGGTGAAATCTGTGATTCTTAAGCAAGCTTGGAAACTGAAAAGCAGTTCCTTGATTCAGCAATGTGCTGTGTTGAAAGATACCCACTTGTGAGATGCCCATCCTCCCGGTAATGTCACTGACAGGGTGACACTGCAGCTTCTTTGTGCAGCTCCAGCTATCACTTCCAGTCCCTTCCATCAGTCCAAACTGGTTTTGCTTGGCTCGAGATAAGTCTTGGTTGGTTGTTTTCGTTCAATAACTCGAATTTCAGGTGGAGCTGGAGCTCTAGTGGTGCTGTGGTCTGGGGAATTTCTTTTCATACTGGAATCCAGCCAGCATGGCTTGGTGTCAGTGAAGGACCCAGGTATGTCAAGGGGCAGAATTTGGGGACTAAGTGTGCATTGAGTGCCTTTGCTGAGCCTGCCACTCGTATTGCTGGCTTTGCTGACAGATGATCTATGCATGTGTGCGACAAAATTCTTATGACACTGGAGATTAATTTGTGGCCTTGCTGGTCTGATCTGTACTGCAAAATTCGCCATCTGGGAAGATAAATTTTGCCCATTATGTTTGGTGGGTTGTCACTAAGCATAGTTTAACTGTAAAGGTAGGTGCAATGGGCTATGTTGCTGTGATTAAACTCTTTTATGGGCCACCTTGTTAAAAAAAAAAGTAAAAATGAAGGAGAGCTTTGAGATTCCAGCAGGACTTGTACATACTTCAGTGTCACAAATTTTCAGGCACTTTTTGTCCTTTGATGTGCTGGAGCATCTCTGTTTCCTGTTTTGCTGACAAACTTAGATGAAATGTAGTAAATGAGGAAAGAAAAGATGGAAATCATGACTACAGAAGGGGTGTACAGCAACTTTAGTGCTAATTGCTAAACAGAGAAGTCTCCTGATACACATGGAGGAGTTATAAAAGAGACAGGAGAAAACAATTCCTGCTCAACTGGAAGAACAGAAATCTCATCTAATAGCACTGGGAATGGCTTCTATTTCTTCTGTGGTGTTTGTTATTATTTAACTCCATCTTGAGACTCAGAGGATGTATTTAAAAGAAAAATGGGAGTCAATCTGTACAGCAGGAGAACATTTAATGAAATAAATGGACAATTGCCCCTTGGTTATAGGAAATAAATAAGGACACTCACTTTAGGAGTAAACAATGGATTTTTGGCCTGTTTTCCAAGTCTCCCCATTTAAACTGTCACCAAGGATGTGCTGCTCATGAAAGCTGAGCATTAACAGCAAATTGTTGAGTCACGCACAAAACGTGGGGCTGTTGGCATTCCTTACACGTCCCCAACACCAACGAGCCATCCTTCCCTTCTGCCCAGTCAGAACAGAACTGGAGATTGGAGATATTCCAGGAATAACAGCAAGGGGCTGAGACCAGGTAATGAATGCCTGGGAAGGGGAGTGGAAGGGGTGGCAGTGCCCAGGATGTGGTGCTGTGGCTGCAGGGGAACCGCAGGACCCTGCACAGGAACTCGCTGTCACTCGGTGCCTTGGGGACGAGGATTATCCACTCCTCCCTGCCCTGCTCCACGCAGAGCAGGGCAAAGATTGCCTTTGGATTGGGGGATGGACCCAGGACAAGGTGTAATACATGCTGGCAGACCCTTACTGATTATTCTCACTAGGCAAAATGATATTAAGGATTTATATTAATAAACATATATCCATATGGAGGAGGTTACATCTCCTGCTAAGGAATAAAAATTGCACAGACCATTAGAAGTGACTTACAAGGCTTCTGCGTTAATAATGAAAGATCTGTAGAAGTCTGAGCAGTCGTCTAGAAGGCCAGAAAAAGATCATTAAGAGGATGTCTCCTGCCAATAGCTGCCAAGAGCAAACAAGGGAAAGAAAACAGAAGGTTTTGGATCTGGAAATGCATAGAAAATGAGAGAGTACAGACTGTGGGGAATGCAGCCTGGCTGCCTGTGAGGAGGAGGCTCCACATGGCCTTCATCACTCCTAAGCAAGCTGGTAGGAATGGGGAAGCAGTTACTGGCATTATTACTGGAGAGAGGAAGAAATGATTAACTGGAACATCATTTTAGGATGAAAATTCAGCAGAAATCAAAGTTGAGAAAGGAAAGGAAATACTCTTCTGAAATCAGAAATGCTGGCTCAGATTTAGAAATAATCACAGGAATAAAGCATTACTGGTGGCTTGGGAATAATTTGGTTTTTAGCCCAAGATTTTAATAAACTCAGGATGAATGTTGAGATTGTTGGTTTCTCTTTTCTCTCTGAATGTACATTGGACTAAATGTAAATATGAAATAGTGATAAATAGTAGTAATAAAAAATACCAAGCACTGCGAAGTCTGGAAATACCAGATGTGTCTGTGCAACCTTAACTCAGTCCCCAAGTACTCATGCACTATTGCATATTCCTTGAAGACAGATTCACAGTATTTTTTTTTCCAGATCTCCTGCTTCATTTGATGCCTATATTGTCTTCCTCCCACTATTTTCTTTTCTTTTTGTTACTGAATGGGAAAGGGAGTAACATCCTTTCAGGACACTCCTATGAAGCCTTGGGGAGCTGTCACCAGAATGGGTTTTTTTGCCTTGAATGAACCATTTCTATAAATTCTCTTTCAGGGAAGGTTGAACCATTCTTTTATTTTTCTTATTTCTGTTTGAGACCGGCTTGTGGCCCAGAAAAATTGGCTGTAGCTGATGAAAACCTGACATGATGGTATGGAGTTATAAATTTCACAAGGATGCTGTATGAAGTAGTTAGACCTGAATCTCTGCTGGCTGAAGGGAAAAAGGCTTCTTCCCTGGGAGCTGCTGGCAGTGCATGGCTCTGCTGCACATTTATCCACAAGCCAACCTACCCTGGAAAGAGTTGTGCCACACTGGCAACTTCTCTCTCCTTCTCACGTGCCTTAAGATAACCTCCTCTGCCCTAGCCATACTGGAGAGAAAGAAGAAAAGAAACAACCCCCTCATACAGTCTTAAAACCAGTTCAAAATGACAGAAAATAACTCCTCCTTAGAGCTCGAGCAATTCTAAAAGCTTAAAAAGCGATGGATCTCCAACAGGGAATAAATGATCCAGTGAATCCTGAAAGACCCTGCAAGACTACAGTCAATAAAGCTCTTTAATGGAATTTTAGATAAAGGTCAGCTATGAGCTGCAAGAATCAGCTGTCCATGATCACTGCACAGGCAGAGCAGCAGCCCCAGTGACAGAGGGAAGCCCTGGCAGTTGTTGCATATTGGCTTTGAAGCACTTCCAGGCAGGATTGCAGCCTCATGGTGATAAAACAGGGGTTTTAATTGAGATGTTTCCTGATGGAAATTTCTGTTGCCCTGCAAAAGGGGTTCTGAACGTGCTGCTTTGTGCACAAACCAAGTTCCTGCAGGGTTATGAAGGTGCTGGTAAGGGGAAAGAGGATGGGGCCGGGGTCCTGGTGATTGTGGCAGGTGTCCCCACTGTCTGCTCCTTCCATTGGCCTCCACAGCCTCGGCTCAGGATGTTTTCTTCTCTCATGGGAGCAGGGAAATGTTTGTAAGAGTTGGAGGGGAGGGTGGATCAAAATGCAGAATAAGATTAATTAAAAGTACTTAGCCTGTGTGCGTACACCACCAGTGTTTTTCACTGAGAAGGTGAAGAGTTTGCCAGTTATTTTTAATTTTGGTGGTTTGGGAATATTTCATGTGTGTGGTAAAACACTGAGTACAGCTGGAATGAAACAAGGATCCACTTCCCACTGGAAAAGGTGTTTGGTTTGCCTTGAAACCCTACTTCTTCTTCCATTCAAGCCCTGCCAGCACCTCAGCTGTCTCATTCATCTGCCCGCCCGCACCTGTGAGCGGTAAGGACGTGGCAATGTCATGTAAATTAATTTGCTGTATCTCATATCCAGAACCATAAAGTAGGAAAAAGGAGAGATGATTGTGTTGATTTTAAGTTGGTTGGTGCACGAGCAGGTGTCTCAGTGCTGCACTACGGGCGGGTACGTGGCGCTGTGTGTCACTGGTAGCTCTGCATCTTGTTGACACATCAGCTCGTTCGGCACGGGTGTGACAAGTAAGGATTGCAAGAGGAGCCCTGACAAGCTCTTGTCTGCCAGCCTGTTAGCAGGCATTGCTGTGCTCTGCAAAAGGAGAGGATGTGAAAAGCACTTCCCATAGATCTGGAAGGTGCCAATACACCACATGACTTGACACAAACTCTGCCTTGTTGATGGTAATGGAAAGAGATTTTACATTTTCAAATGGTTTGGGTTCTACAAGTTTGTTCTAGGCTGAGCCCCATCTCCATGACAGCTCCTGCTAATTAACTCCAGGCAGCTCCTGCAGAAGCCGGTGCTCGCTCCGGGGCCGGTGTGGATCTGCAGAGCACTGCCAGCAGAGCTGCACTGAGAGCAAGGCACGAGCTGTGCTTAACGTGCTTCTCATGCTGGGCCTGCCTGGGATGGGGATTTTGGAGCAGACCATCGCTTAAAGGACACCCTTGGTTTGTTACACCTGCTCAGACTCCTCTGTCAATGGGAGGGTGTGTGGGGTGGGGATCCCTTTGGATGAGGAGCTTCATCAGAGGGGTCCCAAAGGTTCAGCCTCTCCAGCCGGCTCAGGGCATTGCCACTGCTCTTCTCCAGAACTTGCTTTTGCTGGGGGCTACCCTGTCATACCTTTGTTGGGATTAACGTTGGTGCAGCGATGAAACGGGAAGGGAAACCACAGGAGATGGAATTAGGAGCTGAGTTTTGCCTGTGAGCACCCGGCTCTGAGTTCAGTTACCTCCGTTAATGAACACAGAGATGCCTTGAGGTGACAAAACTGCTTCAATTCACAGTATCACAAAGGGTAATTTAAGGAAGACAGCTGCAAGACAAACATTCTCTTCGTCCATTTCTTTTATTTTTTACCTTGTACTCAGATTGGAAACACAGGTCAGAAAAGGTTCCTGTCTTTGAGTGATCATTTCAAGTTTGGGGCACACTGTGGCTCTCTGCAAACTGTGTGTCCTAGTAAACGAATCCCTGGCGGGGAGCTTGGGGGGAGCCTTTGTTTTGGACAATATGCTGAGTAGTCCCTGCTTTGTGCTGCCAGACAATGATGGCATTGATCAGCTTCTTGTACAGCTCTTCATTAGCTGGCAGTGCAGTAAATCACAGTCTTGTTTAAACAAGTCAGACACAACAGTGACTCGGTCGTTGATGCAGTTACTTATACTCATTGCATTCAGAGTAATGAATAGTATTAAAAGTAGAAAAATGTGACTACTTTGAAATTTCCTTTTTTCCTGAGAAGTTTTAGGCCCTGCATTGCTGTCATTTCATCCTGGTAAAAACCAGATTACTCTCCCATGAAACTGATGAAGTATTGCTTCGAGTGAGCACATTGATCTCAATTTCTTCATGTCCCCGCTGATGCAACAGAGAGTTGCTTTTGTCCTTGTCTTTACCCATGAGTTTTTGCATGGTCTGATAGAAGAAGGCCAAGGTGATGGTTTGCTGACAGCTTTGGGGAGGAAGGACTCTCAGAAAGAGCAGGAAACAGAGTTTTGTAAGAAAGTTGTCAACATATCTTCTTGTTTTGGGTGCTGCTCCTGCTCCCCATGCAATTTGTGTCAATAAAGGACTCGTAAGAAATGGTTTTGGACAAGGAAAAGCAGGGAGCTGTGCTGTGGGTGAGGTATTTAATGCTTCAAATAGCTTCCATGCCTGCCTTGGATGCTGTACCCGGCCAGGTTATGAAAGAAATCATATTAACAAAGTTATTGGATCCCAGATGAATCAAAAGAGCTGCAGGAGAAGAAAACAGTGACAAATGAGTCTGCCATCCCGAGGCACAGCAAACGGTGCTTACAGTTAAAGCTATTTCACTCCTTGCACCATTCCCCGCCAGCCCTGGAGCGCCGCGGGGGTGCCAGGATGGGGAAGCCTCGGGCTGGCAGAGCCCCCAAAGCCCCTGCAGTGGGGCCAGTGCTGAGCCACACAGGGGGCACCATGGCAGGAGCTCTTCTTGAGCTTTCCAGAGCCCAGGGAGCTGCTCCTGAGTGCTGTGGCTCTCCTCTCATCTCCCCCCAGCTTTCAGTCTGCCAGCCCAATCCCCTGCCCTAAGCAGTGCTGGGTGTCAGTGCCCTGGGTGCAGCAGTGCTTCACCCTGTGTTGGGAGTTACATACAACTACATAAGAGGGAAATGTCTCTACAATCTGTTCTCCTTAGGATCCCTGGGGAGATGCTGTGGGTTTTCCCAGCAGAGGAGGAATTGTTCTGAGCAGCAGTATTTCCTGGGGTATCCCAGCCAGGAGGGTGCTCTTGGGAGAGCCATGTTCAAGCAGCCCCATGTTTGTGGGGTAAACCTGTCACCTGCCCTCTGCCCCCAACATGCTTTCCTTTAAATTGCTAAGACCAAAATGTTCCTTCCTGTCCCCTGCTACATCCTTTTGAAAATTTCCCTGCCAAGTGAACTTTCTCAGTTGCTTTTTTTTGTCATTGTGTGGCCCAACCTTTTGTGGTATAAATGGAGACCTCAAATGCATTTTCACTAAATCCCCATCTCTAATTGAGCTGGTCCTTGAGGACAGCAAGTGGGAAAGGCAGAGAAGCAGAACTGTGGGATAGGCAATGCCTTGTTCATGAGCTTTCTCAGTAGCTGCTCCAGTTAACGAGGGTCTGGGCAAGAAATGTGCCAAGCAGCCACAGGGAGCACACGGATGAGCACTTTGATGCAGATCCCTGGTGGAAGATGGTAATAAAATGCACCAAGTGATGCTTGGGGACAGTTGGAAAAGTTTGTCCAGTCTTTGGAGGTGACAGAGAGCAAGGGAGAGGCAGTAGCAGACTGTGAGAATCTGGACCAGGATCCAAATGCATTGTGAATTTTGGGTTGTTTTGGATCTGGGAGTTTGGCTCTGGCCCATCTCTAATTTAATTTGCCTGGCCAGAGTCTTCTCTGTCTTACCCAGAAAAGAGGGGTGATTTAATTGACTTCCGTAGAATTGCTTAGGATTTGTGCCAGTAAAACTATTTGAATTTGGTTGGGTGCAAGGCACATGTGTGTGTGCCAGTGTCCTGGCTTTGTGTTTCTCTGGGAAATTTGTTAGGGGCAGTGGCAACCCCGAGTGGGTGGGTGGGCAGGACACAGATGGAGAGGGAGCAGTCACGTTTGGAGCTCTGTTTTTAATGACACACAGTAACACCAGTAGAACACTCTTAATTGTGGCATTTCCTGCTGTCATCTCCATAATGTGGTGTAAGTACCTATGCTCCTCAGCTAAGATGACTTTTGACTCATTTTCCAAAGCTAATAACCCTTTAAAAATAATTTAAACCTTTTCAGAATTATTTCCCTGATGCTCTTGGGACCAGTAGTCCTTTATTTACCATAGAGCAGAGACAGAATGAATAGCAGTACTGTGGACTCCCTCAAACAGCGACCTTATGTGAGATGTAGCGATTACAGCAATTAAATCCTCTTTGCCAAGGCAACCAGGGCTTTATTTCTAACTGAAGTTACATTTTTTTCCCCCAAATGAATCTCTTCTGCATGCATTATTCATTTTTCCTTGGAACATTTAGCCTGTGCGAATTCCACGAGCTCAAATTCAGTATTACTACTTATTAATTATTGTGTTGAGGTAATGTCTAGGACAGACTGCCTCAAGGGGTCAGAGGGCACCGGGTTCCCCGTGCAGCCACAAGCAGAGTAAGGCCATAAACTTTGTCTCAATGTGGGGGTTGAAAACTTAACAGCATTTGTAGGACAACTCGTGAGAGTTTGCATTTGCATTTTGCTTGACTCCAAACCCCGTGTCAAGGAAGTTTGGGGCATTTTGGTCCAATGGATACTTAGGCCAGTACAGTTTAGACCATACCCTTAAACTTCAGTGTTTGAAGAAGGTTGAGGTCATGTGAGCTCAGCCTTTTTAAGTCCAATTGCATTCTTGTCATTGTGGCTCTTGCTTGGAGAAGGGAAGGTCAGTGATCAACAATAACAGTTAAGGTGCCACATTTTCTTTAACAATTTTGGAGATTCCAGCTTAGGATGGTCTTTGGAATCCTTTGTTTTTAAAGAAATGTGCTACATGCTCCTTTTAAGATTAGGTGAGTTCATTGTCTCCTTCTGATATTACATAAATAGCCTGTAGATTGACAAGAAAACTGAAATGATTCTGTTTAAATCTGCGTGCTCTCCTAAGAAATCTACATTCATTATTCCTGGGATGACTGAAAGATTTACAATACCTTATAATCTGGTATCATTTCATCCTTCTTCTTGGTATTATTAATCACCTTGTCATAAAACGTCAGGAGAACTTTGTTCAGCTTGCATGATTTGGGCTGAGAAAGCCATACTTTAATATTAATGTTTCTTAGGAAATTGGGTAGATATCTTTGCATTCTGGGAACCATAAAATGGATGAATGATGTCCTCTGACTAGACATTAGATGCTTACAGGCTGCTGAAGCTGAAGAATGGTTGAAAAAGCCCTGCAGCTGTACCACTGTGGGAAGAAAAATGACCTTGCAGAGCAGATTTGGTTCAGGTCAGTATTTGGTTGCAGAGATCCTCAGTCAGGAGTGCCAGGCAGGACGGTGTTTGTGGTTCTCCATGGTAGAGCTGGGACTCTACCTTGGCGTGGCCACGTTGCTGACTGTGTCTCACTGGGGACACGAAACCCAGGGCCCAGTTATTTGGTCATTTGAAAATGCATATCCTAAGCCTGGAGGCAGTCAACCAGGATCCTGGCTGGGTTTCAGCTGCAGTAATTACAACTTGCCAGCTCAGATTTTCTCTGCCTCTTAAATCACATCCGCTATTTTTCACTTCCTTTGCTAAACTGCTGTGTCCCCTGTGCTGTTGTTGGTGATAATAGTTCTAATGCTTTGCCTGTTTATGTAACGTTACATTATCTGTAATGTCTCACGATGTTTGTACAAGAAATGTCTGTCACTGCTTTCATTTTACAAATCACTGTTTTTATTGCTCATGTTCCAGTGATACACCTCAAAGAGCAGATGCTTTCCCAAAGGAGGAAGGGAATGCCTCTTCTACCCTCAAACTGTTATTTTTCAGCAAGGACTGGGAGGCTGATGGGATGCTCCTGCTTTGTCCTTTGGGTCTGTTACCAAGGCAAATAGATTTGGGATGGCCCACAGAGTACCCGACCCCCGGGTGGTGAGTTGGTGGGCAGGGAGGTGCCATCCTGCGGGTGCCCCCAAAAGGTGATGCCCAGACCCCGGCCTTTCCCAGCCCTCCCGTATCCCTCCATCCCGGCTCCGCTCAGGGGATGCAGGGCGCGCACAGGCTCGGATGTGTGCGCAGGCCAGGAGAGGGCAGAGCGGACTTGTGTCTGGAGCAGGAAACTCCGCCAAAGTCACCAGTGGGAGCGTTCTGGGAAGAATGGGCTTGGTGCGGGTTCAGGTGTCCCGGCTGGGAGGGGAAGCGGTGTCTCGGCTGTGATCCCTCGGAAAGAACTCAAAGCATCGCCTCCCCTGAAAATGCTCCGTGGGGGGACATTTAGCAACTTGTTCCTCCGTGTGCGAGCCCCTGCGGAGGGCAGAGAGCCGCAGCCTGCAGGGCTGATCTCACAGCGAGGAGCGGCAGCTCTGTGCAGGGCTGTCCTCCACACATCCTGGGGCGCGCCCAACCTCGCGGCTCGGATTTGCAATTTGCTACCCCAAATTGAAATGCTTGTAGTGTGGTTTATTCCTTTCTTCCCCCCCGTGCCCTCTTCCTTAAAGGATTTCTGAAAGCTGTTGCATTTTCTCTTTATGAATGCACTGTGCCTGTTGAGTGAACTGGATATTGCAAATGCACTTCATAAAGCAAATTTCCCTGCTGGTCTGAAGGTTAAGAAGCTGTAAGTGAGGTTGTCTCTTTGCAGAACAACTTTCTTTTTTGGACTTGAAAAACAATGGAAATGTAGTTAATGTTCGGCCTGACAGAGTCTTAGCAAACATATTAAGGACTTCATTTAATAAAATCATATTTCACTTTCATAGATAAGAAGCAGAATAGACTTGAGTCTTTTTTAATGAATAAAGTCCTTAGCAAGGCACTTGCAATCTTTCTTTATGTAAGGCTTATTCTCAGGTTTTTTACTTTTAGGAGCCAGGAAGATTTAGTGCAGCATTTTCTAAATTGTGTTGTGCTTTCTTTGGAACAGAATGGAAAGGGAAATGTATCTTAATGTTAAACAGACGTGAAACAAAAATGTGGTTTTTCCCCAAAGAAAAGTTTAACATTTGCAAGAAAAATGTTCTTCATGGCAATTTCAATTCCGTTAAAAACACATTTACTGTCAGAAAATAATGGTGCTGGATGAACTCTAATAATAAACCAATTTGTGGGTACCATGGGAGTGGACTTTTCAGCCTTTTGTTGTAAGTCATGCTGGAAGGACTGCCACTGGGCTACAAGAGCACAGATATTTTCACACTGGGATTTGTGTCTGCTTGAATTATGTGAATAACTCCATTGAAGTACAACTGGGAAAAAATTCATCATGTGACTTCTTATTAAAACATTGCTTTTTTACTCCATTCAATGATGTTTGAGCAGCTCCATGTATTTTTCTCTCAGATTTCTCTTTTTAATTCTTTTTTCTTAAATGCTCTGTGTGCACAGAGCCTCGATTGTGCAACACCCAGAGCACGTGGCAGCAAACTCCTGATTTCTGCAGCTCACAAATGCCATCAGTGGGCTGCATGTGAGCTGCATTCCTGGGGCATCGGGCTTGTGCAGCGCTCCCCTTTCCTTCAATATCCAATTTGTTGAGATCAGCAGGTGCACCAAAGCATGCAAATTTAAAATTTGCTTTGAGGAAAATGGAGTGGTGTTTTTTTCCCTGGAATGAGCTGTTTCTCTGAACATCGCTACCAGCTCTCTTGCTTGTGAGGATATTTGCACAAATGGGATGCAGAAGTGGTACAAATGCAGCCAAATTGAATACATTTACAGCTGTAAAAGGCTCGGCTTTTGCAGGCTTGTAAAAAATCTCTTTGGGGTGAGGACTGTCACTTTGTGTAGATTTACAGAATCTTGTGTAACAGGTCCCTAAACACATCAGCCTTCAGGTGCCACTGCAGCCTGATGGGTTCAGTGCTGGTGACAGTGACAACGCTGGTCCCACCCAGCTTAGACACCTGCAGGTGTCTACAGCAGCACAGGTACCTTTTATCCTCTCTGGGCCCCAGTCAGTCATGCTTGACAACATTGTGGAAATTGGATTTGTCAACTAGTAATCCCTTAGTGATCGATAATTAGTTGTAATTATGCGCTATTTAAGTGCTGAGGAGAGAAAATTGAAGTTTGTGGCCGGAGTAGGAAATGAAGAATGGCAGGTACACCAAGGTGTTTGGCAAAAGAGAAATTCAGTTAAAGAACTGAACTTGCCCAAGGAACAAAGTGAGTCAAACTGCCTTCTCCAGCCAGGCCAGGTCACACAGCTGGAGGGGCAGGAATGGTTTGGCTCAGCACAGTAACATAATCCTTAGTGAGCCTGCTGCCCATAAAGCATCATGACTTGGACAACAAGGAAGTTTGCTTTTGTTTGTAGTCTCCCAGAAACGTGCCCAGGGTGAAATGTCACAAACAAGCTGTTACTTGTGAAGTATTCTTTGAAACTTCTCCTGTGTTTATGATCAAAGCTCCTTCCCCCACTTCAGTTTGAATTTTTGTCCAATATATGAGCTAGGAGAAGCTGAAGTCCTTGCTTGAGTGTTCACTCATGGGACTGTGCCATCCTCTGCACTCTCTCCAAAATGGTACAGCCTAGACATGTGGTTTGGTTTCAGATGGAGGAGGAAAGGTCTTCCTTCTCTTCCTTTTGCTTTCTTCTCTGTTCCAAAGACCACAACAGACCAGGTTTCCAGATGAGTAGGAATGTTATTCCAGCTGTCTCTGAAAATCTACTTCTGTCTGTCCTGGGATTTCTGTACCAACTTTGCAGTTAAATCTGCCACTGGTAATTTTTCTCAGTCAAAGAGCCAGAGAGGGTCTGTGTTTCTTTGTAGTTATACCCATGGGTGATTGCTCGTGTGGCTGATTGTCACTCTCTAAATAGATGTGCAAAATGAAACTGTTTAACTGCAGGAGGTGGGAGTGAAGGAGCTGGAGTAGACCTATTACCCAGTGGTATGTGAGAAAGAGACAGCAAAATTTATGGTTTCTGAAGGAGCAGTATATTTTTAAGCTTCTTGTATTCCTACACTTCACAGCCCAGATTAGCAGATTGTTGACAGCTCCATGATATATTTGCTGTCACCTGGCTGGAGTCCGAAGCAAGTGATAAATTTTTAGTTTGAATGAGCTCGTGTGACATGCAGTGACAGATATATTTTTTGTTACTACAAGTATGTAGCGTGTCCTGTGCTTGGGGATTTTGGTGCTATTCTTGCTGTGGTCGTGAGTGATTTGCTTGCTTTCCTTATGCTTCTGTTTCACCACCCAAGGAAAGGTGGGGAAAGTGGCACATTCCTCATTTGCTGTGATGGCTCCTTCTCTTTCTGCTGTGCTGTAGTGTGACACAGGCTCGTATCATCTTCTCTGGGTTCAGCAGAGCCCATCTGCTGGCAGGAGGGAGCAAGTGCTCTGTGGAAAAGAACCCAGCATTTCCAGTTGCTGTTGCTGAATTTTGCGTCTCGTGGACATATGTCACAGGAATTTACATTCAAAAACTTGGGGTGTTTTTGGAGTGATACTGCTACATTCTGGGAGGATACACCTCCCAAAATACACATTCAAGATAGGAGAAGGGGTATCAGGAATCTGTTTTGTCTTCACATGACTGAACACTTGGAGAACCTGACTTTACAGATTCTGACTGTGGGTAAAACCTTAGTGCTGTATAGCGGTGAGCTCTATTTGGAGGAAGTTTCATGGTAGAACACAGCAAACAAAAAAATGTGAATATGCATAATTAAAATGCCTGCTTTAAACTTCATGTCATATTCTTAATACTAAATTGGTATTAAGGAGTTCAGCTTTCCCAGACAGTTTTCTTGAGGTTTTAAACCCTGGATACTTCCAGAGAGCATGAGATTTGGTGCCAACAGTCCCTCATATGATAGGGCCTGTGCCATTTTTACATACCTTGGGGTGAAGGGCACAATAATTCATGGATTACAGGGATTAATATTGTTTCTTTTAAATGTAAGTTAAATATTTTTGAAACAAAAGAATTATCCAGGTCCATAAACCCAGTTTACTTTGAAACAGATGGTAGAGACTGAGAGGGATCAAGAGACAGGGAAGCTGCATCTTTCCATATCAAGGAAAAACTTTGCTTTTGTGCAGGCACAGAAAGGGATAAAGCCCGGGCAAAAAGCTTGAGGGTTGTGTCTACTCAGCAATACCTTGAGAGGGGCCACATGTGGAGCTGCCACTCTCTGCCTGGATTAGTGGGGCTGTGTTTTGTGGGAAGATGAGGAGCCATGTCCTGCCCAGGAGCATCTCTTGTCTGGGTTTGAGTCTGCCCCCGTGACAGTTCTCTGCTGCTTGCTTCTTGCTCAGACCCCACATGTCCTCCTCCAGCAAGGGTGGAGACCCTGTCTGAAGCATCCCCAAAACTCTGATGTGCTTAGACATCAAAAATGGAAGGAGCACCTCTCTCATGGTGATTGCCTGCCTTAGGGGGGAGAGCATATGTACAGCAAATGGACACTTACATAACCCTATTAGCTTATACTGGCTGATTTCAACTGTTGGTTTGCCACGGGGAGCTGGAGGAGAAGAATTAGGTAATATAAATAGAAAGATGACATCCTCCAAAAGAGCTCCATTCAGCACATATTGCTGGCTGGCCTCGTGGTTCAGAGCTGATAAGCAAATTTGGCCTGAATCCTGTTGCAGCATTTGATGATGGCACCAGCAGAGCAGAATTGGCAATATCAGCAGAGGTGGATGCTGTGGATGTGATCCCTGCCATCCGCTGCCCGCAGCGCTGGCTGCAGGAGCCTGCACTCTGTGGCAGAAACCTAGGGCCAAATTAATTGTGATTAATTTTGATTACAGACCATTCCCTTTGAAGTGACTCTTGAGATGAATTTGTCCCATGCGTGCTTTAAAGGGCAAGTTGCTCACAAGTGCTTCTTCTAATGCATCCTCCAGGTTTATTTTGGATATCTTCTTTTTTTTCTTTCAGCAGTTGGTTCCTGGTGCAAATACAGACACTTTGCATTAATTCCCTGCAGGGCTTCTATGCCATATTTTTTGGCTTTTGAGTGGCATTGTGGAAAACATGAAAGCATTATGGTAATGATCAAGGCCAATTCTTGTGCTCTTTATTCAAATATCAGGGAAAAAAAACCTGTTATGCTTAATCATGCAAAAATCCTCCTAAGAGCTCATTTAAGAGAGGGTTTGAGTGGGGACCTCAAGATCTGGCCCCTAGTGCATGATGGATTTTAACAACAGCGAGGTAGTGATTAGGTAGAAGAATGTGAGTACAAGTGGTTGAAGTGCTGGCATGAAAAAAGAGTGAAGAGTATTGTCCATTCAACACCACAAGGAGTTGCATATTATTATATTTAATGAAAAGGAAAGTACAATGAATGCACTTTAAAGTGAATTCCTCCCACCGTTCTTTCCATTTGTTTGGGAATATTCTGTGGGACTGACTGAAGGCTTTGTCTGGTCTAGCAGGAGCCTCTCAGCTGCCTAATAGCAGTGCAGGAAGTGTGGCACAGCACCTTTTCTTACTTATTTACTGATAAAAAGGAGTGTTTACAGAAAGCTGTGCTTTGCCCCCACTTCAAGAAAAGCCACCTGCTTCACTCCTTGGGGTCTTCTGAAAGCTCTCATAATGGGAAGCATTTCTCACTATGAACAAACTGCCAAATGCATTTGAAATGGAAAATTTTTGATTGAAATGGGCATCTCAGAGCTTCCAGCTGCTGGTGACACTATGGCAAAACAATTGCAACGTTTGCAGTCACTTTGCAGGAGCTGCTTATCTAACAATCAGGACAACTTTAAATATTTATTTGAAACTGGTTGGTTTCAAGTATTGAAAAAACCTGTTTTTTTCCCTTCTTTGCCTTATTAAAATAGGGTGATGTGTTTACCCATGTCATGAGTGCTCAAGGTAGGTCATTTCCGGGCCTTGCAGGTCTCTGCAGAGTAGGAGAGGAATTTGGAAATGTTTGGGTTCACTTGGAAGCTGTATTTTGAAGACCTTTCTAAACAAATGTGAAGATTTCAAGGAGGGATTGGGAGCAGAGGAAAACTCCCCAGATGTTTTTTCATTCATAAGTAGTGATTGAGAGGAGCAGGAAGCTCTGAGGTTGGGGCACGGGCCAAGGACTCAAACTTGAACTGAGTTGGTTTTCTGTGTCATCTTTCCCCATTTTCAGCTAAGGTAGATGGTGACCTCCAGCTCTGCTGCCTCCCATGTTCTCTGCTCACACCTGAGCCCTGTGCTTGGGTAGTTTGTACTTGGGGGACCTTTTGGTGGGTTCCCCACAGTTGGGCTCTCACTCCTTTTCCACAGTTCATTAATCTCCAGCAAAGCTTTTTCTGACTCCACAACCGTGACACTCAAGTGCAGGACTCTGGAGAAAAAGTCTTGTGCAGGCACTGGTGTGGCTGCAGCAGCTGCTGTGTCATGGGCTGGTGGTGACTGGGAAGAGGGGGGCTGTCCATCTCTGTGTCCCAGAAAGTTCTGTACATAGGTACAGAAAGTGCAGAAAGTCCTCTGCCAACTAGGAAATGCGATTTTGAAATTTATCCTTACAAGTCCTTCTGACAGCTGTTCCTATTAGGAACTCAATCAGTACAGCATTGTGAATTCAGTCAAGTTTTCCCTTGACATGCTATAAATGTATTAAGTGATGAAATGTCATAGAATCAAAGCAAATTTGCACTTATTCCAGAAAGAAATCTGAATATGTAACTGTTGGAGTGGTGATGGGTAAGCAGAGATTTGCATTCCTTTTGCTGCATAATGGAAATTCTGAATAGCTGGGTTGACCTCCCAGCTAATGTAGTGGTAATCCTGCCATAGCCAAATTGTTTCTCATTTCTAACCATTTTTGGCCAAGTTTGAATCTAAGTGTTTGTATCTGGTTGGTTCTGGTTTGCAACTGAATGATTTCCATTAGTAAAGGTTCTGACTCCACCGTTGTACTCCTGTGTACTCTATGCAGAATTCTTCTTCCTGAGCTGTAGGAAGTGATCAGGGATGGAAAGGGGGACCTCTGGCAAATCTCTTATTGATTAAGCAAACTGCCTCTTGTCTTGAGTCACCTTGAAGGAAGTAGCTTTCCAGTAAACAAAAGGGAAAATCTGCTTAGTACATTTTTGGTTTTGATTGAGCCTGCAACTTCCAGCCGGCTCTGCCACTAATCTGCCTGATGTATGAATGGGCACCTTTTAAGAAGCTGCGGCCCAAAATTAATTTCAGCAAATGCATTCGCTCTTTGAAGAAACCCTGCTAAGGGTTTGAGGTCTGGAAATGCTGCAGCTGTTGGGAAGCTTGTCAGGCTCAGGAGGAAGAGCTGAGCTCTTGCTGGACATGTGGTGGGGTCGGGAGCGGGTGGATGTGGCGGCTGAGCTGGCGCTGCTCATCCTGCTGTGCCCTGTGGGACTCACACCTGCCTTCAACCCTCCTCAGGACCTTCCTGGGACAGACCCATTATCCTCTCCAAGCGCTGAGGTCTGCTGGTGACTGAGCCATCCATAATACACATTGTCATCTCCCAGACAGAGCTTTCCTGTCCCCTGGTTTTTGTCACACGTCCGCATTTGTCGCTGCCGCCTCAGCGCAGTCGCCGGCTGTGGGAGCCTTTCCCAGCACAGCGCTCTGCAGCGACTGACAAAAAGCCCCTCCAAGGCATTGATGTCTCTCCTTGGTTTGTTTCAAGCCTGCACATCTTGAAATTTTCCCACATTTTTGTTCAAGCCAAAGAAAACTTCCATGCATGGGGTAATCTTAAGATTTGGGTTTATAACCTAAATGCAGCTGATCTTGCTACATCAGGGCAGGGTGGTTGAGCTGAGTGAAGGCTCAGTGTTGGCTTCCCCCTTGTTCTCCTTTCCCCTCCACAGTGTATAATGCATTTGGAGCTCTCTAAGGCCATTTCCATAGCGTTGTGATTCATCAGTAATTAGACTGCTTTAAATCCATTGTTCGTTTATTTTTCATAAAAGTCCCCAGATTTAAAACCCACTTTTCAACTTTTATTTCATTCAGATTTATATTGGTCTTGGGGAAAAAAAAAATCCTGTGCACTTTGCCTTTTAGCATCTGCTTCATTATCCATTATATTTCAATACTTATTTATTCCAATGAAGGATTATAAATGTTGAAGCATTCTGCAGAAAGTCAAATGAACTGCCAGCAGTAAATAGTATTTTTGATCAATTTATTCATTTTTCTTTCTGTTTGCAAATTGCTTGTAAATATGCCTCCATTTGTACAACTTTGGAATTATTCTGCAAAGAGATTACTCAAGTTGTTTCATAGTAAGCAGAATTTCATCTGATCAGCTGTAACTTAGTGTTATTTATTTTTAAGAGTAAGCCTCCTGTTTATGCAGTGCTTTGGCAGCATGGGCTGTCCTGGTGCATTGGCTTGCACACTTTCTCTAGATCAACTTTTAACTAATTTGTAGGAGTTAAATAAATACCAATGACTGCGCTGTTTTATTCCTAGCTTTGACACGTTTCCAGCCCTTTGTCCTTGTTCGTTTTAGGATTCAAGCTCTTGGTCTACATTCAGGTTGCAATTAGTTCTTCCCCCAGCATTTCCTAGCAATTCTTAATGGGCATGACCTGCCCTATCCATTTATTAGCCAGCTCTTTATAAAAAGTCTTTATCATAGCACTCTCTGAAACATCTACAACCTACAAAATCCTGAAAACTCCTCTGCTATGAATTTCCAATCAAATTTCTTTGCTCCACAGCGCAGAGCTGACTTGTGCACAAGTTCTTAAGGTTGGCATAATTGTTCCTTGTGAGACATTTAATGAAAATGAAATCTAAAATCAATGGTCATCTGCTGAAACAGCATCTTCCTAGAAATTTAGGATTTGAGCTTACTGGTACTTCATTACTGGCATCTTTGTCTGATGGTCCTGGGGAATCCAAGTGGTCACAGAGTACTTTCTGCCCTTATGCAATGCTCTACCTGGCTATGTGAAAGTAGTCTTCCATCAAGTGTCATGTTCAGCATAAATTGAGAATGTGGAGGAGGGTGCACTTTTAAACCTGTGGCAGGAAATCACATTAAATTCAATGTAATTACATTGTTCTAGAAATGTGATTATGTGTTTCAACTACCAGCCTCCCACTAAATTACTTCAGATCAGTCTCAATCTGTGGAATAAAATCTGCCTGATTTAGATGTAAAAAATGCAATAAATATGAGGAAATGCATTTTGCATTTATATTTTATGTTCACCTCTGACTGTTACATTCTCCAAATCTAGCCTTTCCCAATCTCACCTGCTGCGTGCAGGGAAATTAAACCCCGACTTTGCTTAATATCATAATTTAGTCTTTGCAGCACCACGTGTGTGACACTGGCTACTTAATTTCATGTAAAACTGCAGAGAGATCTTAAATGCAGGAATATTCAGTAGAGAAGGGGCTCCCCAAGTGAAAATAAGACAAAATGTTTCCAGGACTAAGTCAGAACTTCAATGTAGTGGTACTTCTGAGGTTTCCCTGTTCCAAAAGGAAGAAAAGATGGATAATATTGGTATTTCTGATAGATGAGCTTGAGATTGCAGCTTTCAGGCCCATTTTTGGAACTCACTGCTAGTCTGGTGGGCAGAGTGTTAAAACTGAGAATAGTTGTGCCTGAAGTTAATTGAAGATGATGTCTTGACAGTGAAGGTTCAAGTCAGGAAGGCAACACCACCAGGAAGGAATGGAGCACTCTCAGCGCCACTTAAAATCAAGAGATGTCAGTCTTATATTTAGTGATTTTTTGAATGGTGCCTTTGTAATTTGAGCTCTTCATCAGCAAATCAGATCATTTATAGCCTAGATATCAGATTAGAAAGCAATCTCAGCCCAGTAACATACTGTCTTCATTTTTAATATCTACAAGCTATTGACATTGGTAATTGAGACTAAGGCTTCATATCAGCAATTACTGCAGACACTGTCCCTTTAATGCCTCGATACTTGACTCTAGGATAAGGTCAGTAATTCCTGGGGGAAATAATTACAACCACAGTCACACAGGCATTGACAAACACCACCTGTGCAGGAAACTGCTCTGAAAGGTGAGCTCCAGCTTGGTGTTAATGTTGCAATTGGAAAACAGTTGTGACTTGTAGGTGCAAAATTGTGTCCATAAAAATACAGGGCACATTGCTTTGCTTTTGCTTCTTAATCCCATGGATCTTCTGTAGGAACAAGCAGAGCCATTGGATCAGGCTGTATTTCTCAACCTTTTAGTCCCAACAGCATCTCCATGAGAATTGGTGACTCTTTGAAGGGGGAGAGTTTGATTTATGAATAAATCTTCTCCAGCTGTCTCTTTAACTTAAGTACAAGATAATTTTAAGCCTCCCTCCCCCACCTCCTTTCCATATGAAGTCTCAGTGAATGGGTCTTCCCCTTTGGTTTAGTGGGTCTTTGAATATCTCAGCAGTGCAGTCAAAAGGACTGTGGACATAAAGGTTTTGCAGCTGTAGAAACCACTCAGATGTTCCGTGAAGATGAAGTAGGGAGGAGCATAATGAATCTTCCTGTCTTTTTCAAGATGTTTTAAGACCAGAAAAGGTCATTTTCTCTGAAGAGCTGGGGAGAATTTCAGGGGGAAAAGGGCTTGTCTTCAGGAATTAATCCCCTGGTAGCCTCCTGAAACATGTCTGAAAGTGCCTGCTGTAGGAGAACAAGGAACATTTCTTCCATCTTGGTGCATTTTATAAACCATTTCAAGTATAATTAAGGTCCCCCCTTTCCCCCCCCGAATTGTTTTTGAGTATTCATGGGCACGTGAGGAGTGATATTATTTAATGAAAAATAGTATCTTTTTGTTTTTCATTGCTATATCAGATTTTTCATGTCCTGAGAAATTCATTTTAATGTTAGAGTCAACAAGAGGGTTGGGCTGATGAGGGCCTTGTCTAGCCCTGCTATCAAGCCTGGAGAGCAGAGCTGTCCTGCCTGTCCCCATGTCCCCAGCTGTGGAGAAAATCTGCTCCTCTGGACACCCTGGGAGTTGAAGGCTCCCTAGAGACAGTTCTTGCCTTGCAGGCACAGGGAAGAAGAGCCACGAAGACACTTGTTTTACATGTCCCCTTGAAGCAGGAGAGGAGCGGCTGCTGTTTTCCTGCTCAAGCATAACAAGTCATAATTAGTTTAGCCCTGGGTTATTGGTCCTTGCTGTACAAGCTCAGGAGATGTGTGTGTGTGTGTTCATGTTCCTCATAGTTAAGGATTCTGGTGTAAAACCACGCTGGCACCATCCTCGCTCCACTCAGAGCCGTTTTTTCACTGGCCCCAGATTTACAAGCAGATGTTAAACATCCTTAATGCATGAAGATGATTTTGCCCCCAGATGCCAAGCTGTGAGGCCATCACATGGCACCACGGAGCTGAGAGCACAGTGTGCTGCCCCTTGTTAGCATGACTTAACAGCTGATTTCCTTTACTGAAGGTTTGGAATCCCCCCTAAGCACAGCAGATTCCCTCGCTGAATTAGATTCTTTCTGTGGTTAGAGCCTGTGTATCAGAGCAATTTCAGTATTCACATCCTCTAAATAAGGCTCATTAATCAAGAACTCACAACTAACAGGGTTAGGGACTAGTAGAATTGGGAAAGCAGAACAGGAATGGGAAGTGCTTAATGCTCAGTTGGATACAGTATCTCACTGTGAGTGTTTTTCACAGAAAATCATTGAATGTGTTATAATGGATTGTGGCTGGATTTTGAGGTAGCTGATTCTGTGCCCCACAACTGCCCTCAGTGGGAAAGCCTGGTTTTGGAATGTTATTGCAAACACAGTGTTTTCTTTGACACGCTGAAAGTTTGAGAGGCTTCCTGGTATCTAGCACCTAGGCCTGTGGAGTCTTCATGAAACATGAATTGTTCCTCCTCCCCCTTTTTTGAATGTGACCTTTGGCAGAGGTGGTTCTTCATCTGGTTTCTGAGGATGTGTAAGGAGCTTGAATCATGAAGACTGATGAAGAAAACAGGCTATCCAAAATCAAAGCTGTGAGAGTGGCTCATTCACATCCTCAAAAGTTGGGCTGTCCTTTGCCTTTTGTCTTACAGCAGTTCTCCAGAGCAGTGCTGGGTGTTGGAGCCACCTGTGCTTCTGCTTGTGAGAATCAGCTGCTGCTCAAGGACCTTTCTGCAGTCCTTCCCCCTTGGCATGCTCCTGAGTGAATGTTGTTTACCCCCAAACTAGAGAAGTACCCATTTAACAAGGACATTGTGACTGAGCCATGGTGGAGGATCTGCTGTCTTTATAGGGCGAGTGCTGCTTCTGCAGGTGAAACCACCTGCAATGGTAAAGGAAAAATGATAAAAGATAAAGGAAGTTTTAGCATGGTGTTAGGAAGGAAAGGGAATGCTACAGAGGGAATGGTCCTCTCACCTCTACTGAGTCAGGAAGCGAGTTAACCCCTAATCCTGGTGTACTCTTCTGCACACAGAGATAAAATGGGAGCACGTTCCTCTGCCTCTGAAGCCTCCAGTTTTTGATTATGGCCTTTTTGTCCTGCTATGTCCCCAACTTTTTATTACATGCACGGTGCCAGGACTTAGGTCTTTGTTAGAGATTAACGATCTGGAAATGGATTTGGCCTCCTGAAATCTGCAAATGTTTTAAAAAGAATTCAGAAGCACAGTGTGGAGATGGCTGTCACCCTGCTTATTGCTGTGCCAGACCTGTCTGTCCATGCTATATCATGTTGGAATCCATCCTGAAGCCAGCTGCTGTCTGCGACTGATCTCCAGCCCTATGAGCACTAGAGTTTAATTTAAAAATCACTGTAAGGATTAAAGAATCCTTCCCCAATCCTGCTGGCCCAGGGTGAGGAATTCCTTTTGACAGGCAAGTAAAATGCCATTAGTTTCTTGCATTACCATCAATCACTCTGGTAAACAGCAAGTAATTTTTGTGTGGTGGCTGGTAAATTTTCCTGACAGCTTTGCGAGGCTGGATAAGCTTTCCATGCTGTGGCAGCACTGTGAGCAACACAGTTTGGAGGGCTGAATCCTCCTGAACTCTTTGCCTATCTTTGGCTCTGGGGCTGTTGGGGTCTGTCTGTCAGGCATCAGCTTGCAGAATGATATTTTGGCCAGATCTGAAGAGCAAAAGCTGGGACTTGGAGCTTCAGGGCATCCAGAGGCAAAAAACTGTCTGTTCATCTTCATAGTTAGAAACATTGCAGGCAAATCCAGGCAGACAGGGTTTGGCACCATCCATTTGTGGGGCTTTCCCTGGACTTTACTGCAGTAGATCATGGACCCAGCCAGCCTCTGCTGCACAGCTGGGCTCGGACGAGAGACAAAGCTTGGGACTTGCAAAATCCTTGCCAAGACTGCAGAGTTCCAAAGGGGGATTCAAAGAGTCATTGGTGAAGGCTCGATCTACCTACAGAGTGTGTTCAAAAGGCTCCTGAGAAGCACCACCTTCAGAAAGCAAACTGGGCTGCCAGAGATAAAAGCTGTTGGCACCGTGGCCAAAGGGCTGACTGGGGCTACCTGAGCACCAGATTGAAGTGCTGACTCTTGGGGAAGATCTTGGCAAATTGTCTGCAGGTTATGAAAAAAAATCTTACAGTAAAGAAAGGAGAATGGAGGGTGAAAAAAGTCTTTGATGTTTTATCCCAGCTGGAGGGCTGTTCTCATCAGAATTTGCTCGTTATTAGCCTGCTCGGTGGTCATTGGTGCCTGGAGTACAAACCACATAATCATAATGCTCACTAAAGTTTTCACTACCAGCTGAAAAATGCTTTTCTGCTGTAATATATGGTGCCACCTTTTCAAGAAAAGTACTGGTCTGAGCTATGCTGGAAATTGAATTCTATCTCGTGGAAAGGGAGATTATTTCCTAAGGTTTCCTTATTCACCGTCCTAGCACATACTGCTCAAGGTAAAGGTGCACTCCAGGATGATTGATTGGCAAGCGTGAGAGGACTGCTGTTCCATGTGACAGGGATATAAAGAAGGATATTTTTATTTTTTGACAGTGAAGGGGAAATGGCATTACTAGCAATATTCAGCAATGTACTCTGCAGCCCCAGTTAGCTCTGCATATTTTATGGCATCCATTTTCTTTCTTCGATTAAACAACATAAAACCCCATAAAATAATCCAATAAAAACAACAACTACTAGTTCAGGCAAAGTTCTTGTGGCTTTTTTAATTCTGGAAGAATTTTCATTGCTGGGGTTCTTTTTTACACTTCCATCTAACTCCATCCCTTGTGCTCAGGTCAGTGTCTCCTTGCCACAGCCTGGGTGGAGGTCCTGATAATGACCTTTTCTGTGCTGCTTTCGTATTCAGAGTGCTGAACAAGCATGGAAAAATGTAGGATAGATCCCATGAAGACCACTCCATGCTGTTAAGCAAGTGCTGGATGTGCCAAGGGTTGGGATGAGTTCAGAGGAATTAGAGGTGTGTACATGTTTCAAAGATCTGCTCTTTTGAATGCTCATTTTTAGTTTATTTTTCTGCTGGTGCAGCTTGAAGCAACCCAGGAAGGTTCTTTTGGCCCGAAATCATGTATGCTGATGTCTGGTAAAAGATAATTAATTATAATAGTATACTGTATTTAATAAACTTTTCCTTACAGGAAATGTCTGAGACTCCAAGGTGGTGAGCAAATTCAGCTGCAGCGATGGCCTATTTTAAACGCTGTAAACCCTGGTCCTGTGCTGACCAGGACAGTGCCATGGAGCTCGTTACCTGCTTTTGCAGGGAGAGGGATGGAAACTTTTTACTTTGTTGTTGTTTAGATGCTTCCAGAACCTGTGACCTTCAGAGCTTTTTTATTTATTTGTAGAGGCAGAAAAATGACCCTTTTATAACAATTCTTTGTCTCCCAGGAGGCCTGGACTCTATTCAGGCTGCAAATGTTTTTGCAGTGCTGATTTCTGAAAGGAACCTTTCAATAAAAAGAAACCTGTAAGTAGCTTTGTCTTTGCAGGAGGAAACCTCTGACTTACTCTGATTTTTTCATTATGGTTTCCCAAGCTCTGTTTCTGCATGATTGCAAGGATTCCAAGTTCAAATGCTTTGAACTCCTTCAGGCTGGATAATGCATATTCTCCCTTAAAACTTCTTGGCTTTAAGGAAGAGTTTCATTTCTTGGAGCACTGCATTGGTTTCAAGGTAAAGGACGTGGTCTGAGTGTCTTAGATCTTTCAGAGAAAGGTTGAAGAGACTGAAGGGGCTTTGATTTTTGTTCCCTAGATGTGTTACAGAAAACCACTCCAGCTTTTCACCTCGTCTCTCTGCAGAGAAGGTTTAGCACAAATTGTTGTGTTGGAGGGAAGAGGGCTCCTGGTTCAGTTCTTGAGATGTCTGAGGGCACTCCCGAGCTCTTGGAAAAACAATCAGCACATCACAGCTCAATTAACTCAACGGAGGCACTGGGATAAAGGAAAACATCTCTCCCCTTTCAGGGGAGGCTGTGAGCTGCTTGCACACCCTAATGAGAAAGGGGTGTCAGGAGCAGTTCGGTAGTACAAGGATCATTCATTCAGGCTTGGAAAAAGACCTGTCTCCTTCTGATTAATAGTAGGAATGGTTAATTCATGTTTATTGGATACTTTGAATGTGTAAAGAGTCAAAACAGTTGTAGGAATTGTGTATTTATCTGCAAATTCTGGGCAATTTTTTCTGCCCTCCAGGCAGGCAAAGGACAGAGGACCCGTTCCCCTTCTGTGCTGGTGTAGCAGGATTCTCTGGAGCTGGGCTAGTGGGATGCCATGGCTGGCAACCCAAACATCAGGCCTGTCCCACTGCTGTCACGAGTTTGCTGGAATTTAGGAGCTTTCAGCACAATCTAGACCCACACTTGCTTATATTTTAATTAAAGTAATTTGTATGTCAAAGGCACAACAATGTTTTTCGGTGGACTCCTATAAATAGTGGCTTTTAGTTTTATTAAGAAAATGCTAATTGTTACAGAGTTGGTTTTGACCTGCAGTTTTAAGTACTACTGGAAAATTACAGGAATATATTGAAATTCAGTATCTGTACAATTTTTAGGTGTACAAGGACATGGTGTCTCCATAGAAATAGTAGGGTTTTTTCTCCTTGTATGAATTTCCAAGCAAAGGTGAGTAAACATCCTTATTTTGAAGTTGCCCGGAGAGTTAAATGGTTAATAACATGCCTTGAGTCAATAAATTTGGACCTGGTGTCTCCTGTCTCAGTGCCTGGCAACCCTTTTTCTCCCAGAGGGACAAAATTCCACTGTTGACATATTTCAAAGAAAACAGTGCTCACTGTGGGAGACGGCGTTTTCATCTCGTGTTACATAAAGACTTCAGAACCTCTCAGGTTTCCATAGCAGTGTTGGAAATCCAGATAAAACAGGTCTGGTTTGTGACAGGAATAAATAAGAATAAAAATTAATAGCTTTAATTTCAAGCCAATTAGGATGGCTTTCTGCTGTTTTTCTAAGCTGTATTTTCTTACCTGAGAGAGAGCAAGCAGATTGAAAAATGGAGTTTCTGCTGAAATGTGAAGATGAAATCTTAAAATGTCTTCTCTCCTTTAAAAAAATGACAAAACTTGGGAGTTCTCCTTTGGATATGGAAATGTAGCATGATGCTTGACTGCTTTGAAGTTGATCACATCCTCTTTGCTGATTTTATGAGCATAGTCTTATGCCTAGAAAATGTTTCTCAGACACCTTCCCTTTCAAAAAAAATCATAAGGAGGGGTGACACCTCCTCTTCTGACCTTGCTTCACAGATGTCAAATTTAACATCTCAGTGTTAAAACAAGCACTTTAAAATTCATCAATCTGGTCATCTAGAGCAGCTGAGGAACTCTCTGCTAAAATGTTTAGACATTCTTAGGAAAAATGGGGGGCTCTTGAGAGAAGCTGCTGCACTTTTTTTAGAGAAGTTATACACACAGTTTGATGAAAAGAAGGAGGAAGAATTTTTGGTAAAATTCTCCCTCCATCATCATATCCTGTTTTTCATCCTGCCTTATTTTTATCAGGCTTCTGTAAAAGCTTCCTCAAAATCATAAGCTATCATACTCAAGGGGTGGCTGTGTTAATTTGTCTTCCCTAATAGTTAATTTATCACATGGAAAGCGCCTTACTGTCAGAATCCAAATTAAAATCCTGTTTACTCTTTTCATTATTCAAAATCCAATATGCTAGTGAGCTTGATGTTTTACATAATTTGAAACATTTGATGGGCTGAAAAAAACGCCAGGTTGATAGCTTCACCTTTTTGGGTGGAAGAGTGGTAATTGTATCATCCGAAATCTTCATCATTGAGCCCCTCCCTGATTTCAGAGGGTTTTCTGTTCTCTGAGTCATTGGGCTTTTCACCTGCCAGCCACCACTTCTGTTGAGCAGATTTGTTCCTGCCTTGCACCGTGCTGGTCCTTGAACCTGTTTTGTCCGCTGTGTCCTACCCGGAGCTTTGGCATTGCCTTTCCTCCTTGAGTGTGTGTTGGATTGAGAAATTCTGATGTGTGACAGTAATTGCTGCTCTCAGAGAAGCTGCAGCCCCAAATGCTTGGCGGGGTTAAGTCAGACAGCTACAAAAGGTTATTTAAAAATAACTGGTGCGGGGAGGAAGTGAGGTAAGCCAGAGGGAGGGGAAGGCACGTTTCCTGCTATGGTGTAAAGGTGGGAAGTGCTGAGGTGAGGAGGCACAGAAAGGGCAGTCCAGCGAGGGCATGGTGGCCAGGAAAGCTCTGACCCTGCAGTGGGGACGTGTTTCGGGGCAAATGGGGCCAAGGCCGGCAGAGCACAGCACACCCAGGTCTTGTTTTGGAAACACATTTGAGCCAATTACGCATTGTGGGGTCAGTCACTGGAGCAGTTTTTAGCATGGATGGAATTCAGAGGTCAAATCTTAAGTAAAACTGCAGCTGACCTTGGAAGTTGCTGCCTCTGAATATTGAGCTGTCTTCATCCCCAAGGGCAAACCTGGGGGGTTTTGTCCCACTGTTGTTTCACTGGCAACACCTATTGGCACTGTCTTTTTCCCAGGGCCATGCTGAGCTTTTTGCCTGCTGGTACCATCATCAAACCCTTTCACCGGGGTTTCCCTTAGTTTGGTGCCTCGCAGTTGCTGTTTCCAAATTGCCATCTGCTCTCCATCTACTTACACCTCTCCATGGGGCTGTGTAGGCTGCTTGTTTTACTTTCCTATAAAGGAGCATATTATTTGTGTTTCTACTCTTGTGACCTTTTGGAGAGGGCTCAGGTCTTTGCAGGATCTTTGTGTATTTTGAAGTGTATTTTACATACTTGGAAAAATAGCTGTGCTTATAGTGACATTAATATGGAATTGCGGAAGCAAACACAGCTGGCCCAGTGCTGCTATTTGAAGGAAAATTTGATGGGGAAGTAATTTGAACATAAATCTGTGACAGGTCTTTAAAAATATAAAAGAACAAAGAACTGAAGTTCTTGGAAAAATATTTGGGAAAATAAACACTTGCTTAGCTTGTGAAGATTTAGGACCTGATCCCCCGAGCTGTTGTAAATTTGACTTCCATAAGAGGTGAGGCAATGCAGAATTCCTGTTCTGCACACTCCAAGCCCACAGCAGCACAAAGGGCATTTGCCAGGGACTGGCCGTTATCAGTGGGTCTGCAGCAGGAGCAGGAGAGCTGGCTGGGGGAGGGTGAAGGTACCAAAGTATTCCTTGGCAGCTCTAGGTCTAATTCCTGGTTGTGCCATGTGTTTCCTGGGTGACTTTGCATCACCTCATTTTCATCATATTTCTGGATTACCCATGGAGGAATTTGTCCAGAAGGCTCAGGAAAACAGAGAAGAGAGGGAGCTCTGCTCCCACCTCAGCCCTCCCTCTGCTCTAACTGCATTTCCCAAAAGGTTTTGCTTTCACACGCTCACAGGGATGAACTCCTGGCTGTCTGTGCCTCCCTCCCAAATGCCACAGAGTGCACTTGGGTGTGGGAACTATGAATCACACACCTCCTTCTATCTCCCAGCAAACTCCCTCTCCTTCATGCACCCCTACAGGAATACTTGTATTCTTTATAGAAACACTGCCCATCTTGCTCACACCCAGAAGTCCCCAGATGTTATGTCTGAATTCAGTGGTTATTTTAATTTATAATGCTTGGTTTAATGTATCCTAAAACGCATGTATTTTAAGTAGGAACTCCCCAGGGACCTTGTTCAGAACTAATTGCTTGCTGTTTGTGCAGTTCTTCAAATATGTTAAATGCTCTGTGAGGGCTTGGAATTACTCAGCTCAGCTCTGGTTTGGTCTTAAAATGGGTAGGGGTGTCTAGCTGGAGTGCGAGCCTGGGAATTGGGATGGATCAACCCTCATTCTGGCTCTGCAGAGATAGTATAATTTTGGGCAAGTTGACTAAACTGGTTACAGCTTGGATTTCCTGTAGGGGAAGGATAATGGTTTTATTTTTAACTCGACTAAAAATGCGTGTGGAAGGGCTGACTACCGAAATGTTTGGAAGTTACAAATGAAATTTATCATAACTGTTATTATTAGTACGTCACTGAGAGTGAATTTAACTCAGATCATGTCTTCCCCCATAACAGAATGGGGGGGATAAGCGGATTTCTAAAATCGCTCTGAAAAAGTAGTTTTTCTCATCATTTTGAGCATTTCCCATCTGCTGTGAGCACATCTCTGTTTTATTTCCTAAATATCTTTTTCTTCTGTTTCTATTTTAAAGTTGCTTTTGCCAAGACTTTACCTCCCAGTTCCTGCTGCCAGGATTGGGGCTGGGGGCGTGTGGCAAGCAAGGATTTACCTTTCAGATTTTGCACTTAATTGACTGGGAAGCCGTGGAATTCCCCGCACCACTTCCACTGAAGTTCTCGGTGCTTAAATCCCTCTTGCAGCCCTTAAGTTTCTTCCCAGCCCTGGTGATTACTTGTACCTTCTCCTTTCCTTCTGTTGTGAGAACTAAGAGAGGTTTAGAGTGGCTCAATCACGGGGTCGAATACATTTCAGGCTGGGATTGCATTTTAGCCGAGTTTGTGCCCGTTCCAGGTTGGCAGGCTGGGAGTGCTGCTCCATGCAGTCCATCACGTCTGTATCTTTACATTGCACAGTAAATGCAGCACACGCTGTTCGGGGCAAAGTCCTGCCAGGGCTACCAAAAGTGTTCCACGCTGCAAGCAGCTTCTCGTTGTGCCTTTGGGGTGCAGAGGGGGCTGCACTCACCCTGAAGCAGCTCCATCGATTCCCAGTCCTGGGGAGCTCTGGCACTTCCCCCCAGCTGCCTCCCCTGGAGACCCCCTGGAGATCTTACGGAGAAAGTGGCAGGAAAGGCAGTGCTGGAGGGGGCACATTTCCATGGGACCTCCTTCACCCCTGAGGCAGAGCTATCCCAAATAAACAGGCCCTGTTGCAGGGTGGCTTCTGCCCAGCTCCCTCTGGATCCCGCTCTCACATCTCTCTAATTGCATTATCAAATGCCATGCACGGTGCAGTGTTTTAAAGGTGGCCAAGTGCTTTTTAACAGGACACTTTTCTGTCTGACAATTCTGCTTTTCAGAAAGCATTTCATGGGAATGAAATGTCAGTTTTGCCACATTTCCAATTGGCTGTCATGTTTTTGTTCCTTTTTTCCTCCTCTCATTTCAAAATTATAAAAAAAGTAATTAAGCCATCTTAGTGGTAACAGTTGCTTCTTGGGTCATGGTTCTATGAAAAATTTCAGCAGCTCCTTTCCATATTTTCAAGCACAGACATGGCAGAATTTTTGTCAGCTGGCAAACTGAAAGGACATCAGATTTTTCTCAAGAAATTCCATTTATCCTTACAGCTCCCTTTGAGTTGGAAGAGCAACACTTTCCATCATTTTATACGTGGGGAAGGGAGGTATAAGAAAACTAAATGATCCACCCAAGCTTCTAATTGAAGCCTGGTGCAGAGTAGGGCCCACACACGTGCCATTCACCATCCTTTCTCCAGCTCATGTCAGCTCTGGTAGGAATTTCTTACTCTTTTTCATAGCCTTGGTCCCCAACACTTACAATAATTTTTGTGCCTGTGGAATTTGGGGGCAGATTTAAAGATATGAATCACTTATCTGAGGAACAGTAGGCTCAAACCTCCCATATGTAGGCTGGTTTAATTTGAATTTCTTGACTTTTCCTAAGTGAGAAGCTGAATGTAGTTTCTTCCTTCTTTCAACCTTCCTGGCTCTACTGATATCCAAAAATGCAAAATGACATCTTGTCTCAGCCCACCAGAGCAGATGCAATGCAAGGGATTAGACTGGAATTTTTTCCTAAAATGCAGCATTCTGAGATGCTTTTGGAAGACGTGGCTGGGGAGCAGCGAGCGATGTTCACTTGCAGCTCACCCAGCGAGGCAGGGCATGCACAGCAAGGGGAAGCTGGCATGCATGGCATGCATGGCATGCAGGGCAGCACGGCCAAAACCCACAGGGTCACCCTGAAGGGGAAGCCAAGCTGGAGTCAGCAGGAGAGTCTCAGCTGATGGCAAAAAGCATCTCATAGCTGCGCTCAGACACAAGAGGATGAACAGCAAAGCTCCCTGGCTGAGGGATGGAGCCAAGGGGGAGGGTGGTGTTTTGGGGTGCAGAGGGTCTGAGAGAGGCTGGAACAGCTGGGTATGCAGAGGGATGTGGGTGTTTGAGCTCTTGCATCCTTATGCTCTGTGTGAGGACCACTGATGGAGGTAAAGGGGAGCAGCAGCTGCAGGAGGAGCTGCACAGGGGTCCTGAATCCTGCCCAGGTGTGCAGGAACTGTGTCCTGTAGCTCTTCATCCTTGTTGGAGCTCTTCATCCTGAGATTTGGTTCAGAATAGACAAAAGTAGCTGTGTGAAGATATCTGTAGTGCAAGAGCTGTGTAGGAGGACATAACGAGCTTCT
Source organism: Aphelocoma coerulescens (assembly GCF_041296385.1). Taxonomy (NCBI): domain Eukaryota; kingdom Metazoa; phylum Chordata; class Aves; order Passeriformes; family Corvidae; genus Aphelocoma; species Aphelocoma coerulescens. The sequence goes on along the minus strand of NC_091029.1, from coordinate 1,787,094 downwards.
GACCGATGGAAAAAGCCTGATGAATCCTGAAGTCATGGATGAGATCCAGTTGTCCTGGCATGTGTGTCCCCCCACCATCTCCTGCCCTTCAATTAACCTTTAGTTAACCTGGATTTGACCTGGGTGAGAAGTCAGGTTTGAAGTTTTCAGACACAATATCAAGGAAAACATGGGAATTTGAGGGAATGGTGATGTGAATTTGTTAAAAAAATACAATTTTGGTTGGGAAAGAGAAAATTTAAAAAGTGGTGTTTTGGTTTGTTTTTTTCTTTTTTTTTGCCAAGCCCTAATGATTTTTTTTCAAAAGTGGTTGATTAAGTCTAATGAAAAAAATGATTGAATCCATTACTGAAGGCTTAATTCTCCATCTCATGTAAATTAGAAGTCAGTCTGAAATGAAGGCATGCAGGTGTCTTGCAGGAATTACTTGGTCCAGCGTAATGACTACAGAATAAGTGAATGTTCCTCTGAAAGAAAGCAGAGGAGGTGATAGGAGAGGGGCACATCAGCTTTGAGGCATGTTGTTTGGAGATACGAATGCCTGTGGAAAGCAGGAAGGAGACAATTAGAAAAATAGCAAGTAAAATTCTGTTACAGAGAATATTTTTCATCAGATTGGTTATGCCAGGCATGGATTTAACCCATCAAGCCAGTAAAGCCTTTCAGGCAAAAATAAGGATATCATAAAAGCAGGATGAATTAATTCCTTCTCTGAGGAAAAGACCACCCATTGAGTTGTGAACTCACTTTGATCCAAGCACATGAACCCAGCTAGAACTTGAAGGAAATTTTTAATGGTGTAACATGAGCTCCAACTGGCCATGAGGCATGGGGCAAACCCATCACAATTCACTGTTAAGTAACGCTCCAGGTCTCAGCAGTGCTGTTTCACTCCACCATATAACTAAAAGATCCCTCTTGGCTTTGCTTTTAATTAATTAAGTCACAGTAGTGGCGAGCGTGGCGCTGCAGCAGTTTCTTCCTGCCTAATTGTTCTCCAGGCATATTTGCAGCACTCCTGTTGTAATCCCAGGCTCGTTTCAGGAGTCAAGCTGCACAAATGAAGTTCCTGCTATTAAAAACAGTTTGTTTCCTTTTCCTTGGCAATCTGTTCCTAACGCTGAGCCTCGCTGGAGCATGGACTTTTTATTTTTGGCAATTTTTTTAAGCCAAAAAATGATGACATTTACCAGCTACCACACTGCTCTCAGACTCTAGCCATGCTCAGGAAATCAAAGTTTTCCATGTCAGCATCATATTATTTTCAGCAGCATCAGTCTGATGTGCCCAGTTTGACAGATCCTGGTGCAATGGCATAATTATTTTCTTCCCTCAGTCTAGGATAACTTGCTCCTTTTCTCTCCTTCCTGCATTATGGTCTTTGAGCAATGAAACTCATTTTTTCCATGCAGACGGTCCTAATATTAGAAGATACTGCACTCCCAAAGGTTTGCAGGCAGGAGGATGTATTTTATATCACATTGCTCTTATTCCCTATCTTAAACTGCAGGACAGACACAGCAAATTAAATCAATTTATGCTTCGTCACATCTGTTTCATTTGTATCAGACTGGTGCCACAGAAGCAGAAACCATTCTTATTCTCTCCACACTGCTCAAGCGAAAGTTGAGTGGCTTTACACATAATGAAACTCATACTTCAGCTCTTTAAAATGACTGGACCTGGTTTATGTTTTTAAAGCAGAGTGACTCGTGGTTGCAACCTGTCTGTTACTGGTGGGAGAGGAGTATTTCCTTTCACCCTCTCTGTTCGCCTGTCTGGGTTTATCCGTAGAGCTGTAGCTAAGGCAGTCCCTGTTGTTCCCCAACAGGATCAGGACAGCCCCAGGTGTGAAGATCACGGACATCAGGGTCAGTGATGCAGACCAGTGGGGGGTGCAGGAGGAGACGGACAGCGCCAGGACCACGGCCACCCTCACCTGTGTGCACAACGACCCGGGCGCCGAGGACAGGTGAGCCCTTCCTGCATGACCCCGTGCCAAATGCTGCCAGACACACACAAATGCTACTGCAATGAGCCATAATATTCCTCCTCAGCCTCCTTGGAAAAGCTATAGGTGATCTGATGAAAGCTTTTCTCTCTTTTGTTTCACTTCCGAGCTTTTGGAAGTGGATTATTTAATTAAACTGGAGGCAGCCCCCAGTCCTAGCTCACATCTGCTTTTCATGACCCTTCAGGGCAGCAGAATTCCTGTTGCCAAAGAGCCAGCAGAAAAAAATGAACTAAAATAGAGAAATATGGAGAACAATCGAAAGCAATATAGGACAATGCTGCCTTCTTTATTTGAAAGCTGTGAAAGTAACAGCAATTCACTGTTATTCATTATTGCTGCAAAACTCCTCTGAGCGTCTCTGAACTCTCGGAATGCTCCGTCCGTTTGTTATGGGAATGGTCCCACCAGCTGGATCAAAGGTAATGAGAAATGTACATTGTTAGTCAGAATTACGGATTGTCCAAACCAAGCAATTTCTCCCCATTATCCTGCAGTTACTCTACAGTTAAAGTACACCGTGCATAAACTCAGCTAGGAATTGTATAATAATTAGGAAATCACAAAACTTTGTGTCAAAATTTTTATTTGCAGAGTCTTTTGCATCCATCTTTTTTTCTGAAAACTTCTGTAAGGGAGGAAGACGGTTGCTAGTAATTGCTTAGACCTAGGAAGGTTACTGTCAGAGGTTTGGAGTACAAAGAGAATTTCTACTCTGTTTAGTTTCTGAAGCTGTATTTGAGGAGCAAACAAATCCCATCCAGCCCTGGGTACCTGCCACAGAGGTGTTGAGGGGAAAGATATTTAATGTGGAAAGATATTTAATATTTAATGGAAAGATATTTAATTACTTTTTAGCAACAGGCACTGCTGAGGAGAGTTCTCCTGGCTGTGTAAAACAGGCCTGGTGAACAGCAAGGGAAAAGTGCCTGGGTCTCTCCAGCACCAAGGCAGAGTGGAGGCGACTGAGTGGGATGCAGACATTTGCCTTGTAAGCCTGTGAAGTGAGGGGAGGTGATTTCCCACTCAGAGTCTCTGCAGAGATGCTCCAGAGCCTTGTGGCATGAATTCCAGGCAAGCCCTTCCCTTCATTAGCTGTTCCATGCATTTGCTCCCCAACTGAAGAAAAAAAGAGGGATAGGAGAGGAAAGGAAAGAAAAAAGGCAAGGAGCGAAGAAAAAGGCGAGGTGGGGGAAGGCTCCTCTTGTTTCTGAAGCACATTTGTAAGAAGCAGTTCTGAGGTGATGCAGGAAGCTCCAGCCACCTTCCATCGTTATTTAGCTGGAGTTTCGTGGGCTGCTGCTGTGATAAAGCAGAGCTCTGGCTGCTGCATTTGGCACTTGGTCTCCAAGTCCACTGTCGTTTGACAAGGCATCCCAGCTCCCCCCAAAGCTGCTGCTGAAGCCAGTGGGTCCCTTTGGGGGGTGGGAGTGCAGGGGCCTGGCTCGGAGGGGACCTTTGTGCCTGTCCTGGAGCTCTGAGGTGACACACGGGTCCAGCAGGGAGGGCTGAGCCTGGCTCAGCCCCGGTGGCTGATGTGGGTGGCTGGGCAGGGTCTGCTCCCTGTGACCCTCATTGGGCTCTTTCCTCCAACAACTGTGACCTCTGTTCTCTTCGGAGCGAGGTGGAAAGCCATCAGTTTGAAAGTGAAATACTGAGGTTAAAGGAAGACTAAAGAGCATCTGGTGTTACTGAAATCAAAATGAAGGAACTATTTTTAAATTTGGACCAAAAAACAAAATAGCCTGAACACTGAAACTTACTGCCTTGTATGTGGTTTCACTAATCCATGAAATTATACCTGTCACAGTAACTTAGTTTTTATTAAAACTGAGTTTTGCTTTGTGTTGAACTGTTAAATTGCACAAAAGCAATGAATCTCAAGTTAATTAATACTTTGACCCTTTCCTTTGTGAGATTAGTTTAATATTTTTGGATTAATTAAAGTATGCAAATAGAAACTGCTGAAAGATCACTTCCAGATTTGCAAATATTGTAGTGCTTAGTGTAAATATTTAACTTTGATCTTTACTTTAATTTGCCTTTTTGGTCACAATGGTGGCCCTCCTGTTTCTTTTGAAGAATGTCAAGTGTTTATGTGGAAGTTCTGCTGTTTCATTTAAATGATCAGAGACCTGAACTTGCTTCTCTTAAGGTCAATGTGACAAAATTGTCACTAGACCCCATTCATGTGCTTCTCATTTTAGCAATCCCAGAAGCTTCATTAAAGGCAGTTTATGTCTGAGTGAGAGTGCAGGAGCAATCTCTTTCATGGCAGAGCAGAAGCTATTAGTAAACAGAATCCTATCCACCTCGGGGGAGATGCTTTTTTCTCTCTTGGAATTAATTTCACTTCTGCTGACTCGCCCAGCTGGTAGAGGAGCAGTGGGTAAGCCAGGACTAAAGCCTCTGAGCCGAGCTTAGTTTATTTCTGGGTAAGAATTGGCTGAGTTCATGATGGGTTTGAGCCGCCCCCGGGCTTTGTGCGGGGGGGAGAGCCCTGTCAGCCCCGTGGGCTGGCACAGCTCCGGGAGCTTCGGGGAACCTGAGAACCCCCCCGAGTCAGAGGGACCCTCCCGGAGATCTGCGCCCTCCCGGTGCCCTTCAGCCCGAGTCAGCTCTGCTCTGCCCCGTGCTCAGCTCTGATAAGAGCCCCGACAGACACTGCCTGCAGAGAGAGCAGTGCCTCTGGGCTCTGACATGTTCCTAATCCCCTCTGCGCTCCTTTCAGCCTGAGTTATCAGCTGGAGCATTTCCAAATTTGCTTACTTTTCTAATCTTTCTCCTTCTCCCCTCTGCAGTGTTACTGCTATCATGAGTTTTTCATCTCCATTTCTCACATTTCCCTACGCAAATTGAGTGTCCATTAAAATGCTTTAAATTAAGACCTTTCCTCCTTTCATGCAGAGTGCATCATTGCCTTTCTGTGCGATACCTAAAAAAAATTCCTTATCACAATGTTTCAGGCAGTTTACATTATATTCTATTAAAAATCCATTTTGTCCCAGGTTGTAACAATTCATAGATTAAAGCCTTCCAGAGTGTGTTTTGTTAGGAATACATTCATCAATTCACCTCTTTAGTAGTCCCATAAGTTTGCATTTAAAACCTCTTTTTTGATAATGTAGTTGAACAAAGAGCATAAAAAGACGAGATTTATTTTAAATACACATGCACCAGTACATGTGCCCACATCTTTTCTCATCTGTGTGGAGCCTTGCTTTGCCCTTACTTTTGCTATCTCAAAGGACTTTTCTGGTAGCTTGTTGAGTGAGGAGATTGAGTGTTGCCATCTGCATCTCTTCTCCCTCGTGCTCTCTCCTTGGGGTAGAACTCTGAGAATCTCATTTTGGTGGGGATAGTTGAAGCAGCAGTGTTTTGGCTCAAAAAGACACAGTTTATTCTTCAAGCACAAATAGTTTTGCTTTGTGCCTGCAGCTGGGACACAGCACTTCCATTCCATAGGAAAAGGATCTTTATGGATTTCTGCTTCGAGTACAGACATGTCCTGCAAGAAAGTCAGGGCTGGTGGGCTTTGCTGAGAACCAGGTGTTTCCAGCCCTCTGTGCAGAACAGCTGAGCTGCTGAAGGGCTGGGATCTCACCCAGTGCTGTTGGGCTGGATGCTGAATTAGTGCAAGAAATGCTTTTGAAATACATGGCCAAAATTTGGGACTCTACCAGACACGAGTCCTTGGTGGTTTCCAGAAAACTGATCCCACTTTTGTAAAGACTGTGCAGGCTTTTTGCACTGTATTTGCCGAAAGATGGATGGAGCCTTGCAATTCTCGTGTCCTTTGCTCCTTAGAGTTCTCTGGAAGCATTTCAGGAACATGCCACAAATTAGCCTGCAGTGGGACCAGGGCAAGAGGGCTTGAAAAAATGCCCTGAGAGCCTGGTCTGTCTTGGCAAGCTGTGGTACCCCATAACTCAGGGCTGACATCCTGAGGAATAGGATTTCAGGAGCTTTGCCAGAGTGATTTAGCATTTTATAGGATTAGGTTATTTCAAATCAGTGCTGAGCAGGAGCTGAGTTTCTGTGGTCTCATTTAAAGGCTCCAGAATATGACATATTTCATGGTGCTTGGTGTTCTCCTTGCTGGAAAGCTGATGAACAAACTCCTCTTGTGCCCCAGCCTTTGGTTCAGGACAGAGGAGATGGCACCAACACAAAAGCTGAGGCCAGAGTTGCAACTCAGCTCTGAAAGGGAATATACTGAGAGATCACTTTCCTTCCTCAGGAACACTGTCATTAAATTGCATTGGATTATTACCAGGTAAGGAGAGTCTGATCCTTGACAAACTAGTATTTTAATCAGGAAGGTTATATTTATGCTAACTAGCAAAGTTAATAAAATCAATTTAACCTGCAGTGCTGAGTAGAGTGTTATTGAGACCAAACTGGTTCTTCTCACCTAGGGATTATTTTATCTTCATGTCTATAATACATCTTCTGTCTCTCAGGATATCCATCACTGCATAAATTAAACTTGCATGAGGGGCACTCAGCATGCTGAAGTAGAAAGAGTGAAATCTTCAGAGAGCTTTTTTTCAAGTGTCCTCAGAAGTATTTATTCTGTTACCTGGAAATTTATATATTTTATAAATTGATGCAGACCACCTCAACTCTAACATTTGACATCCTCTGTCTTTAAACATGAATGAAAAATTAAGATTCTATTATGATCATTCAATTGCTTTACTATTTTAAGAGGTGTTTACAGAATTCAAATTAAATTATTTTATAAAACTGTAATTTAATGTGTACATATATCTTTAAAACAAGAAAAGCAGTTATTTTATGTATTCATAAGCATGCAAATACATCTTCCTGTTTTAAAATAATTCACTTATTTTCCTGTGCTTGCGACTACCCTTTGAACCAAGAATATCAGCCAAAAGAAAGATATAAAATTTGCTGCCAGTTAAGATTTGTGCATATATTTATTTAAAGTAAATATGTGTTATTGGCATGGATGATGAGCTGAGCAAAGATGTATCATTTGGGTTTGTTTTCAAAGCTTTGAGTACGTCTCGAAAACAAGAGCTGGGTTTCATTCCTCTCTGTCCTCACTTTGCCAGAGTTTGTGGCAAAGCTGGCACAAGTGACAGCTTTGAGCCTGTTGTCCCCGCACTGTGGGGAGCCCCATTCCCAACTGCAAATCCCACTCCCCACTTTGCAGAGGGCAACGAGCAAATGCTCCACCTGGAGCCTGAGGCTTCCTGGGGTACTCAGCACCCTCTCTGCCAGACTGAAGTTCTCTCTCAGAGCTCTTTGGAGGTGTTTTGCACGGAATCCCCCAGCACTCTGCCCACACTTGGGTCCTGTGTTGCCTCCAAGCCACCCAGAGCGGGAGTGTGGGGCAGAGATTCCCGTCTCCGAAGCAGAGCCTGCTGCAGTGCAGGGCTTTGCTGAGCTGATCTACGGCAGGGACTTGGCCTCCTGGAGGCTGTGCTGTGGCTGTGCCCAGTGTCACTGGAGCACAGGTCCGGCTGATGCTGCACTGAGCAGTTTGCTGCTCCTGTAAGACAAATAAGGCCAGAAAGACGGGCGGCTGCAGCCGCTGTAGCACACAGCAGAGTGCTGTTAGCCACGCTGGGGAGGGCAGCAGGCCATGCACTCAAACACTTCCTGATGTGTTCATTGCCAGAGGAGCTCTCTTGGCCCCAGGACACGGAGTGTGTAAAGTGCCACCAGCAGCAGCAGTTGTCTGATGGAAGATCAATTGCATGTGTTGCTGTGCACAAAAGAGCAGTAACTGGTGCAGACAGACTGCCTTGCTCGGTCTTATTTTAGGCCATGCAAAGGCAGTGGGCTGGATGCCATGGAGTTCACATAGTACTATAGAGTGAATGAGTAAGAGGAGCAGAGGGAGAAAAGAAACACAAGGAGGTGTGTAAAGCAGACAGGAGAGAATCGAGAAGAGCTGAGGGAAAAAAGCCAGGGAGATGGGAAGGGAAAGCCTCTGCTGTCACTCCCTGCCAGACTGATCTGATGTAGGTGAAGTCACTGGACTTCCTCAGGACCTCTTCCCACCATAAAAGCCGTATTTCCATGAAGTCAGACTTCAGCTAGTTTGAAAAGGAAGGATTTGAATTAAAAGTTAGGGGTGCTTTTAAGGTGTGGGAAGAAGCCACAAATGCTGTGGTGCTGTGTACTTGGGTGTTTCCCTCCTTTTCTCAGGCACGTGCTGCTTTCCTTAGGTCAGAGGTTTCATTGGCAAAGAAATTTGCTTTGGGTGTAGGGTGCCCGTGGCCTTTAGATCCTGCAGGAGCTCATTCCCTGGCCTTTGGCCACCCCCAAGACAGCTCTGTCTCCTGAGCCATTGATGAAGAGGATTTTATCTTTAATGCACCAGTTTTCAGGCTGTGACCTCTATTGTGAGTGGTGGAGTCTGTTCTGCTTTGTGTAAAGAGTGTTCCAGTGAGAAGCATCTACACACATTTTCAAACATAAGCGACTCTACTGAGTCACAAAGAAAACCTGAGTTAGAAGAACTTTAACCTTTATTCTTCACATCTCTGCCTTTTTGTATGAAAGAACCCAGGCCAGCTTGGAAATGTTCCTATTAGATGAAAGCACCGACACCTCACTGCAGCTTAGAGAGCACATAAAAATAATAGACAAATTAACAGCAGTAGGAGGGACAACTTATTGTAGAAAACTGTGGTGCGAGGATCAAACATCATTTCTGGAGGGTCTTTCTTCCTCTTTTATTATTTCCTTTTTTTTTTTTTTCCATTCAAGGCCGAGAACAATGAAGTTGTCTGTCCATCTCCTGTAGGGAGCCTAATAGCCTGGAAGCCACATGAATTCCCTCCTGGCCAGCCAGCTCTTTGGGATGGCTGTTTGTGCCTCTCTCTCAGTTGGGCTCAGTGCTGCTCTGGCAGAACCTCCAGCAGAGCTTGGTCAGAGGGAACAGTGGCTCCTAGAGCAGATAATTGCTCCTGGCTCCAAGAAGATCAGGACTTAGCCACTCTTCTTGTTCCATCTTACTCCGTCTTGTGTTATAACCCAAGGGAATCTTTTTGAACAAATGCACCTTTGGCAGCTGGAGCAGCCTGGTGTGCAGTGCAGGGAGCCCCAGCAAAATCAATGTTCTGTTGTCTGGAAATTTTGGAAAATGAGGAATATCTTGTTGGAAGAACTCAATACAAACAGAGGCATGAAAATTAACTTAGAAAATTGATGCTTGATAAAGATCTCTGGACTTGCCAAACCAGTAGAAAGCTTTGTGTAAATACAGAGAAATATGCAGAAAATTTCTTCTGGCAGCATTTTTTAAATGGGACTACAGTGAATTAGAAAAATATTAGGAAAAAAACCAACAAAACCCAAACAGTGGAACTCCAGGCCCTTGGGTCTCTTCCTTGGTGCAGAGGTGAACATGCAGAGGAGTGACTTAAATAAACTCTTCACAAGTGTGGTCCATAGAGCCTGATCCAAAGCCTATTCTGAGCAACAGAAAAGTGAACCAAATCATTCTGAAATCAGTCTTGTTTTTTAATTTGACCTAATTACCTCTGTTTTTGGTATATCATTCCTCGATGTGAAGCTTAATATTGATGTAACAGTTGGGAAAGTTTAATTTCAGGGTAGGGTGGTCTGTATAATTAGGATTGCAAGAACGTGGCAGGGGAGGCTGGGAGCCAATTTCCAGTGCATGCAGATGAGTGAGTGACTGCTGAAATCGTTATTCATCCATCGGAGCTTGCATGCTTTTTCCACGTTGGATGCCAAAGGGAATGATGACATATTCACAAGCAATGGGCTTCTCCAAGTCTCTGCTGGCTTCCTGTCTCTCTGTCCTGTGCAGCATGTTTTAATGGCCGTGGGGAGGGTGACACGTGGGCTGCCTCAGGAGGTCCATGACAAAAATCTGTGCCATTGTGGGGAATTTCTAAAGCTTTGCAGAGTTCTGTGGGCACATTGCAGCCATGCTTAACTGATAACTGAAGTCTGGGTGATAAAGCCCAGGTAACCATGGCTGCTGAATTCATCCTCTCATAACAGATGTCCTGACTCCAGGAACAGAATGATTGTGTGTTGGATTTTGGGGGGGGGTGTTTCTAGAATTTAATCACCTTTTTCCCTTGATGGCTTGAAGTAGCCTTTTTCTTGGTGTTTGCTGGGCTGAATGCCCAGGAAACATAATCCTTAGTACAGTTCATGTTACAAATGTGGGGTCTGCACGTGTTTAGGTATCTGTGCAGCACCTTTAGACACCTCCCATCACCTCACTGATGGGAAAGCTTCACTGACCCTTATGGAGACCACAGAAGGAAGGAAGGTGGGGATGTGATGCAAACCATTATGCCACAGAAGCATGACCTGACTGTTCTGTAAATATTGTACTTCTTTACATACTCCCAGCTTGCAAACCTATTCTAGACTCAGGAGAGCAGCTTTATGTAGGGTGCCACTTAAGTACCCACTTGGTTTGAAGTACCTGCCTTGTTTCTGTGTGTGGCAGGTGTGATGATAAAGGAGGTACTCAGAGCCTGCAATTATAGACACTGATCTGCAGAAAATATAAGTTTTGATGGTGAGCCATGTTCTGTATAATGACAGGCATTAGTGTGTCACACCTGAAATACTGTGGAAATCAGAAACTGGCATTTTCTGTAGCGCAGGAACATTTCTGGGTATATTTCAAGTGTTGCTAAGGAATTTATTTTTGGCAGCTGTACACAGGGATTTAAGTACCATAATTGGATTGTTCTTTGATATAATAGACTGGAAAAGATTATTGAATGAATGTGAAATTGGGGAGCTGGTGTTTGAGGTGTGTTTAATTCCCTCTTTTACCCATTTATGAGTTTGGCTTTTAGCAAAGCCTACTGCCCACATTTGGATTCCATTCGTGATGTGTTGACTTGCTTACTTAATAGCCAGTGCATTAAAGTACAAAAGCTAACAACTCCTTTATTAGGCATTTAGCCAAAATTTAAACTCATTTTATTGTTGGGAGGTGCTGTTGCTAGACAGGCAAATATTAAGTTTGTTACATTGATTTATTTGAATCATCTGTGCCAAATACATTATAAAACAGCCCAGCATTAACTTTGCATAAATTATTTTTTGCTGTAGTTAGAATTTTGCACTCATTTTCCCATTAATATGCCTCACCTGTGTTTACAACTTAAAAAGTTACAAACTTTTTATGTTTTATGTTTTTATGGTTAACTTAAAAAGTTATAAAGTCTCTTAAAATGAAAAAATATAAATTGGCTGATGCTTTTGTCAGTGTCAGCATGTGATTTCTGTTTGTTTCTTTTGTGTTTATTTGAGAAGAGCATTAAATGGGAGCTGAGCACTTTGCACCAGGACTGTTCACCAGCTCATCTCACTGGGCCTGTAACAGGGGAATCTCCCCTTGGCTGAAAATACCATTTTATTATAAACTTGGGCATCCTGTCTTTGGGAACTCACACTTGGAAGCTGTGTTTATTCTTTCTGTTGGTCCGTGTGGATTTTCCCAGGATACTTGTTAAGGGGTTTGCTGTGAAATATTGCAGTCATTAAGGCAAATCACTAAAGCTTTAGCAAAAAAGCTTTCCTTAAACCAACTGCAAATAACTTGATCTTGCAAAAATGCCTTTTTTTTTTGGTTGGTATAATTAATGAACTGGTTTGATTCTTCTGGAGTTCTTGGGCTCACTGGGCTCAAAGGCTTGGCACGTACAAGTTCCAAGAAGAGCTTTGTTGTTGGGGGTTGTTACTCTGTATGTGTGGTCTGGGTGCTGGTTTTTTTGGGGTCTGCTTGGGTGGTGTTGGCTTGTGGGCAGTAGCAGGACTGACAGTGCCCGCCCCTTCTGAGAAATGATTTCACAGCACTCCTGCAGCTGCTGGGTGAGCTGGAGCCTTGGCTCCCCAGGGCAATATCCCTGCTCCTGGCAGCCGGGGCAGTGGGACCCTGTATCCCCTGCAGGCTTCACACCCCGCAGCTCCTCAGCCAAGGGAGGGATCAGCACTGCACAAGCAAAAAGAATTATTTTGTCTTGGGAGTTTTCAGTGCAGAGATTTAAAGCTGGAAGTATTGACCTCAGCAGTGAGGCGATAGTGGAGATATTTGGATATATGGGTTCCTGTTCTCACTCTCCCTCTAGGACAATTTATGTCCATGCTGGTTTTCGAAGTCTGTGACTGGTGTATCTTTTTGTTAGACAAGCACTTCTTAATGGTGTACCAGTTAATTTCTCTAGTGACAAGAGGAAGAAATAAGTTATTCCTCTTTTAAAAAGAGTGATTTAAGTAGGGAATAATGAATGCAAAATGCTGTCATTAAAAATCAGCAGATAAGCTGATGGATCATCTGTCATTCCCAAGCCTTGCCATAAAGAAAAAGTAGATAATTTTTTTTTTAAATAAAAATGGTAATGATGAGCATGGAACATGCTGACTATGAATGCCTTAATAATGAAAACTGCAATTTATTCAGTCAACAGCACCTTGTGACTGCTGCTTAACAACACCTTGTAGGAGAAAATGACTTCTTTCATACCGAATATTTTCATTTGATTATCAGTTGTCATCCTGTTATTGTTATGAGATGTCTATTAGTCAATACCATTGGGCTCCAAAAAGCCATCTCTGGTACCTGTGTTGGGTGTGGAGTCATGTGCAGGACACTGTCCCCAGGTCTCAGTGGACTTGGGCTTGTTTCAGGGACAGACTTTTGGGGAGCTCATTATGGAGCCTCAGCTGATGCTCTCAGAGCCAGAGAGCAGTTGTTCTCTCTGTTTTGCATGCCTTTATTTAGGTTTTTCTTTAAATGGGAGGCCCTGCTCCTCTGCAGTGTGGCCAACAATGTGGATATCAGACTGAGAGCTCTTTGGAGTTCAGTAACGTTGAAAAGTTGACTCTTGCTGGGACCTGTCCCAGCCCAGCATCTGATTTAGGCAGAAACCAGTGCTCTGTCCCTCACTGCACACCCTGGAACACTTATCTTTCTCATGCATTGCGAGGAGATGGGGAAGGAGGAGTTCAAGCCCTCATCTCTGTATATTTGCCATCCCAAAAAAGCTTTTCCAGTGGCTGTGTCTGAAGATCTGAACTCCCTTTGAGGAGCTGTTTGCTGCTCCACAATTAGCTCAGCTTTTCCAATTACTCCTGTTTTACATATATTGTAACCCCGTGCCAGATGAACGTAGACATGTTCTGAAAAGACTGTGGTGGAGGGGAAAAAAGTGCCAAATGTTTTCTTAGAAGCTGAAAATACCAGCAGATGTCTGTTGATTTGGAGCTATCCAGGCATTTGTACCTTTATTCTTTGCATGAGTGTTGAAAACCACTGTAGGGCTCCTTTCTTTGTGTTTGACAGAACAAGCTCTCTGATGTATTTTTTAAAATATATTTTATATATATATATATATATATCAATATATATATATAAATAATATATATGTTTTATAAATATGTATATAATATAAATATATAAAAAATATAAATATATATATATATAACAACAAATAGTATAAAGAGCTGGAGAACTGGATGGGTGGGAGCAGGAATTGAATGGAACTGGTTGAATGGAACAAGAAGTTGATCACCTGCAGTGGGACAATTTGTGCTTTTGCCTCGTGATTCAGTGAATTGGTGAAGCTTTGGGGCTGGCACCAGTTAATCCTTTAGTTTCCCTTTTTTTGATGAGGGGATGTCTGCTGGACTTCTTCCCTCCACCTCTTCCTCCACCCCGAAGCTCCAGCAGAGATCAACAGGAGTGCTGTGGTTGTGTGAGCTGTAATTCTGTTTCAGCCATGATTATATGTCAGTGTGCTGCACACTGTAAGTGCTACTCCTGGGTTCCTGCTGTGAGCAGTTGATTAGATTCTAGTACCTTTTGTACTGTAGATAAGGATTTTTTTTAACAAAGCATAGTAACACACAAAAGCCCCCGTTTATATTTTATTCTGTTTCTTCCCCCTCACTCATAACTCGTGCTTAAATACAAAACTAAAATGTTTTTTGGCAAGTCTGACCTTCCTTAACCCAATCTGTCCTCCCACTCCAAATAAAATTCAATTTAAAGGTCTATGTTGGCCCTGAATTGTAGGACAAGTCTTTGACCTAGGCAGAAATTTTCTACAAAATGTGAATCTTAAGCTGAATTTTGGGCGCTCTCTGACGAAATGAATGCTAACTGCAAGTTTATTTGTAGTCCCACTTATTACATTTTTCATTGTCAGCACAAGCTTTATTCCTCCAAATATATTATTGAATGAAAGAAAGCAGCTATTCTTTTATCTGTTACTGCTGATGCCTGTAATTCATCCTGTTCATTTTCTGTGCTGCTATTTTCTTTGTATGGTTCTTCTCTGGCTTATGTAGCACAGAAAAACTTAATTGCTTAAGTCTGATGTGCTTTTCTATTCCTGGCAGCAGTGTAGGTTGCTGAACCATTATGTGGGAGCTGCCTTCTGGAATATGAAGTGTGTGTTGCAGTTGGGATGTGGCAGGGCTAGGGCCCAGTCCAGGAGGAGCCTTTTAATTGCTTTTTGGACATTTTCTATAGTGCTGCCAATTCTGCTGTTATTTCCTGAGCACTTTTTGCAAGTGGAAAGTTTTCTTTTTGGAGGTCTTATGTTACAAGGCTTCCTTAAGGGGCCATTTGATTTTGGGAGAGCGAGAGGGAAACTCTGAATTCATACCAGCAGCTGATGTTTGACAAAACCCAGGAGGCAACTCTTTATCTGATGATATGGAAGACCTTTACCCTTCATAGCTAATCTAGTTTGGTTTCTTGCTAATCAAAGTTTTACTTGGTTGTTATTTCAGCTTTGGTTCCACCTATTCACCATAAAATACCAGGACAGTGCTGGTGCTCTCATGTGCAGTGGAGTTTTATTAAGCAGTGATGATGATGCATATTGACAAGTCACTTTTTTTATCATGTCTTTTCAAATATTTACATTCTAAATCCAAGACTTCTGGAGTCAAATGATTTTGAAGAAGGATTACTCTTGCATTTGAATGTAAAAAGTGAGATTCTGCTTGTTTTGACTGATGAAAAGTCTTGAAAATTTCATGAGACTCAAAAGATGAGAGCAAAGAAAGAACAGAGCTTTAGGAATCCTTAAGATGAGCTCCTGCCTGTGCAGGGGGTGATGTGTGGTGTGTGTTGGTGAAGCTCTAGGGGCCCTTGCAGAAGGAGCACACCATGGTAGGGAGGGTTTGAACTTCCAGATGATCTGTCTTCTGAAAGTGCTCATTGAATTTCCTGTCTTGATGATTAATGATGGAGCAGACAGTAATTTTAATATGAGCATGATTAGTCTACCTGTTAATACCCCATGAACACAAACTGGGTGGGTTCTGAGGAGCCTGCCCTGCTAATTAGTATTTCTGTGCTCTCACTAATCGCTTGAACTGGGAACTTGGCCAAAACTAACAGAAGAGACTTCCAGTACAATAAATTGTTTTAATTTTGTGATCTGATCTTATGCATGGCTCAGTGTTTCTGAAGGCAAGGGCAGAATAAAATCTCATTTTGCATGATAACATATGCAAATCAGAACTTTTTGGTCCCAGATGAAGCTTCACTTTCTATTGACATGGTGCTAGGAAAATGCTGCTAAGAATAAAAAGCCACTAAAACTTTATTTTGCTGATAATATTCCATTATTGCTTTGTAAGCTACTTTATCCATAGGGCAAAATCTGCCAGAGAGATAAGATCCCATAATTCCTGTTTGCCTGTATCATTCCCTTTATGATTTATAGACTGCTGTAGATGTTAGTGGCATTTTGCAGACATATAAAAGATTGGCATGTTCTTGCCTCAAAGAACTTAAAAATTCTGTGGTTTAGCAGCACTCAGCAGTTCCTCCTGCTTGAATTTTACTTTTAATGGCACTGTATAAAATCACTATTGCACAGCCACCAGATGAAGTGGCGTTTTATTTTTAGTTACAAATGTGAAGTTTTTAACATGTTTGCTGTAGGTCCTAGACTGTCTGTGGGATGGGCTACAAGGTTCTGTTCCCAGTCCCCTCCTCAACTCTTTACTTGTATTTAAAACCTTTTCCTAGCATTGACTGGAAAGAATTGAATGCCATTTTATTTACCAGTACTTGAAATGTCACTTTGCTGCTTGACACATCTTTACCTTCTGCATTATGTCCTTGCAGTAAAATGTGAGTGAAGTCCCACCTTGATAACCTGCAATTTTAGGATTTCCAGGCAGTTGTTTAAAGCAAAATCCTTCTATATCCTGCCCAGGTAATTTTACAGAATTACATATATAAACATAACATTAAAAGCAATTTTCTGAGCCTCATGATTACACTGATTTTGTTTGTCACACACCTGCATGTCCTGACTTGCCGTGCTCTGTCACTCACAGTAAACTCTGTCTCTGGGTGTAATGTGACAGATGCTAATGAACATGGTACATCACAAGTTTTAAAGGCAGAGATACTTGGAAAGGTCTCACTTTCACCTGAAAAATGAATTTTATTGAAAGTAAAGTAAGTAAGATAAAGTAAGATTCTGGGGGTTTAAGGTGCTGTACACTTGACCCTAAGCATAAATTAAATTCACTGAAATTTTATGGCTTGCTTTGATGAATCCTAGCCAAAAAAATTTTTGAGCAGCAGACTGGTGGGAGGCAGGAATTATTCAGAGAGGTTTTGTTCCTAAGGAGGTGAGTGAAAAAACTCCTGCTAATTTCACTGGGAACTCGAGTAACCTGCAATGCTCTCGTCCAGTTACATTTTCTCAGTGCAAGGCAGCAGCAGGGGTGGCTTTGTCTGGATTCATGGCTCTAATATAAGGCACTTGGAGGATTGTAAGGTCAGAAGTACTGGAGTTTGTCAGACACCCTGCCTTTCCCTTTGAACAGATGCTCAGCAGAGAGCACGGTGTAACGGAATTTACAAAATACAGTTTCAAAGACAGCAAACTTTGTTAAGGACTTTGGGTGAGGAGTCCTGCTGCTGATGGTGCTGTCAGCCTTGAATGCAGCGTTGCACGGGTGACATATCCTCCCATGGAAGTGTGGGGACACAGATTGTGTAACAGCTCTCTTGTAATTCCCTCATACAGGGGTTCTGTTCCATGCTTGCTGGGTGAACACTGGCTCAAATCTCCACTTTCTTTTCTTTGTACTTCTTTGCCATTTGCCATCTCCAGTTGCCTGCAATGGGGGATCATGCTCTGGGATGAACTTCTTATGCATTGCTGGGCAGTACCTTCCTTGTGGGCTGCTCTCTTCCTCAGCATTGCAACTGATCTGATTGCTGCAGGTTTTTCACCCCATCGCTGTGCTGGTGAAACACATTTGACTCCTGGTGGTAAATCAGGATTGCCCAGCTTTGTCTTTAGTTGAGGAGGAAACAATTTAAATGGATTTTAGCAAACCTCCTGTGGCTCATCACATGAGTTAACCAGCAGTGGGCAAGGTGAGCAGTGCAGGGCACAGGTGAGGGGAAGGCGCAGAACCTTCAGGAAACAGGAGGCCCTGCTCACCCAGGCTCCTAAAGCCTCCCATGGATAGCAGTCCAGCCTGGGATTTGGGAAGAAGCAGCAGGAAGCCCAGAGCAGGCACGTGAGGAGGGGTTCCTGTGTAGGCACTGAGGTGGGCACTGCCACACTCCCCGTGTCATCCCAGGGCACCTCACGCGAGGCCACTGCGGTGTGACCCGGGTCAGCGTCTCTCTGGTCTGCACAAACATTTTATCAGTCATGCTCTGAACTGCAGGGATCGTCAGCATTTGTGTCACACGCTCTGCTGGGGTGAGTGAATGTCCTCCCTGGCTGCGTGCTCTGCCTGCAGGGACCATTTTGTGTAACACTGTGGTAGCGAGAGCGATCCCGGCGCCGCGCGGGGTAAGAGACTGATGTGCGCTGTGCTAAACCGTGTCTGGGGCTTTGCTGGGGCCCTATTCATAAAACACAACAAAGTGGCGACAAGAACAAACCTTGTCAGCTAAAGGATCTGCTGGGAATACCACAGAGTACTTAGTGACTAAAACAAATCAAATTTTGAAATCCTCCCTTCCGAAGGAAAGCACAGAGGGGATTTAACTACGGTGAACAAGTGTATTTGCAGGGAAACGGCAGCGGGGCGGGGAGAGGAGGCTCCGAATGAGCTCGGCTGTGCTGGGGCAGAGTTCTCTGATGAGGTTGGTGTGGCGTTGGCTCCAAGGACAGGGAAGAGCGGGGCTGCCTGGCAGGTGTGGGTGACCATCCTGAACAGCAAACCAGGCCTGGTTATGGCTGTGCCCTCTGTGCTGTGGCAGTGGCAGCAGGTGCTTTCCAAAGCCCTTCTGGATGGCGAGACCCTTCCTGCTCAGTGCTGTAAGGGGTTAAATATACGTTGTGCACTGCTACCCTATTGGTGTATGGGAAGATTCCTTTTTAATTGTAATTAGGCTGTCCTTGTGCTCGTGGCATGCTTCCATATGGGAATTGTTCCTGACAGAAGCTGTTCCAGGAGTTTGGCTGCTCGCCTGGTGCTGGGGAGCTGGGCGTCAGCTCTCTGCTAAACCAGATGCTCCCTCTGTGACTCTGGCCAAGTCACTTAGACTCTCTGTGCCTCAGTTTCTAATCATAAAATGGGAGTATTAACATCTGCTTCTCTCACAAGGGACTTAGGAACACAGTAATCAGAGGGAGTTGAACGCACAGAGCGTGTTGGGGGGAATGGTCCATGTTCCTCAGGCAGGCAGAGAGCAGCACCCATGAGTCTGACTCTGGCTTGGATCATGCCCTCAGACGAGGGAGACTAAAGCACCAGTTCCAAGTGCTGGCTTCAGTTCCCCAGTGAAGCTCCAGCTGAGCCTGAAGTCTTTGATGGCCTCAAAAAGAGAGGCAACCAAGGGAACGCTGCAAAATGGACACTCCCTTCCTCTGCCTAAAGATGAGCATAAACTTCCTTGGGATTTTTAGAAATGTTTGTACCTAACTCCTGTTGAAGTTTGCAGCAGTGTGACAGAAACTTCTGCCAGGTCCTCAGCAATTCTGTCTTGTGGCCACTTATGTCATTCTTTTCATTTTTACTGAAGGGCTGTTTATTCCCTTGCAGTATTGCCTCACGAGCCTCATTTGCACCACCATTAGTCGCCCTTGGAGCTTGACAGGAGAATTCTCAGTCCTCTCTGGCAGTGGTTGGTTTGTCCAGCACACCCTGGTCCTGGTGCTCTGGAGATGGAACATGTGCAGTGGAGGCTGGGTCACTGAAGTCCTGCCAGGAACATCCTTTCTTTGGATGGGTCATGATGATTTGTCTTTACTTGTGTATCACTAAGTAGCCCAAAATGCTGGGCTGGAAGTTGATTTGTGTCTTGCTTTATCTTTTTTCTCGTTCATTTTTTTCTCTGAACTATGTACAGTTTCCCCTAAGGACAGGACAGGGCCTTTGCTCTATTACATGGAGCATTATTGAAAACATGTAGAAAATGATGTTTCCTTTCCCCATTCTCTGCTATTGCATTAACTCGTTCAGAGAGCTCCAGCAGGTAACTGAGTTTTCTCCAGCAGAGACTCTGCTGCCTCGAGCCTGTCATGTTAATCTCCCCTTAATTAGATCCTTCATCCCATTCTCAGGAACAGATGGGAGGCTCAGGGCTGTGAAATACTTGGGATCTCCTGGGACACCTGAGGAAGAGTCCTCCACCCCTTCACAAAAGCGGTGATGCCCATCGAGGGTTCCTGTGAGGCTGTGCCAGGGAAGTGTGTGTGTGCTCTCTGCTGCCTGTGGAGTGCTGCAGGCTCTCACTGCCCTGCAGGGTTCCCATCTCCCTGCACCTCAGCAGCCCTGGCAAAGTGCTGAGGCGACCTGCCCATTTTTCCTGCAAGGATTTCTGATTTCTGAGTGGATTTTGGCTTAGCAAAAACACATCTTAGTGATCAGAAATCCAATGAAAACCTACAAATTTCTGGCTGAACACTGCAATGCTGTCCCAAAGAAGCACATAGAAAAGCTCAGGACACCCAATGATAATCAGATTTCTCATCAGCAGTGTGGGCTGTGCATTGCCATGCAGTGAGACACTGCTTTTTGCTTGGTACCCATCCACAGGCTTGGGAATATCCTCTTGTAGCACAACGTAGAAGTGTCCAGGTGTCCCTGTGTCATGTGTCCATAAACAAAGCTGCTGAAAAGGGGATGTTGACAAGGGAAGGAAACCAAAGCACAAGAAATCTGAGCCCTTTTCTCCTGGCTATTGTAAAAGATGTGCTGCTGTGTGCTCGTGGTGACAGTTGCTTTTTGACATTACTGTAACCTGTTTGCTTTCCTGTGGGCTTGTCAGCCACAGGTGTGCTGGTCAGCAGACAGCCCTGTCCTTGGATCAATACCTGTTGGAGCTGTAGTTTCTCTGATGGAAAACCTGTTGTACAGTTTTGTTGGTTTATCCCCTTCATTCCTTCCTTCACTGCTCTAAGCCCTTGGTTCAGCTCTGCAGATGCCAAAGGTTTTGAGTGAAACACCTGCATGCTTGGATTTTAGTCTGGAACAGAACATTGTGACCATCACTTGGAAACTCTGGGAGATGGTGCAGACAGTGAGCTCAGCCTGTGAAGATTGAGTACATGAAGGATGAGGAAGAAGCTGTGAGTGAGAACCCTAAATGGAGGGGTTTTGATCTGTTTTGTTTGCTGGGGCTTGGAATACAGACAAACCCATTAAAATGAGACCATAAAACAAGCCACTGGTTTTGGTCTGTGTACAAGTTTGGCTAGACTCAAAGCACAGAGTGATGAGATTTAAAGCAAGTATCCTTCTGAAATTATAGTTTGGAACAGGGAGCTCCACGCCAATCGATGGGAATCTGCTTTTGTTATGGTCACAAAAAGTGCGAGGCTGACTCATGCTATTACAGTGATGCACAGTGTTGTCAAGGTAATGGATTTGGGCACTTGGCAAAGACAGGGAGGGTGTAAAAGGCAAGGAGGTATTCTTCCAGCCTCCAGAAGGAAGCTTCATATTAAGGATTTTTTTTTTTTTATGGCTGAGATGGAGAACACTCAATTTTTGTTGTAGAAGTGAGAATTTTATGCCCTGGCCTATTGCTGTTGTGGTGCACATCACCTGTGGGAATGCTGTTCTTTCCCAAATGTAGCAGGATGTGTGAACTTCTGCCGCCTTCCCTCTTCCTGCTGGTGCCTGAGAAGCTTCTGTCCACAGGGCTTAAGTGGAAAATAGAAATGGGAACAAAGGGGGACAAAGTAGAGATATTGTGCATATTGCAGTTCCTTGGGGAAAGAGCTTGGCTGTAAAGGAAATGTTGGGCTGAGTTCTGAAGAGATTGAGGTGAGGAATAAGCCTCCAAGGACCATGTTTGCAATCTATCTAGGCCTTTTTTTCCTTTCTTTTTTTTTTTTTTTTTCTATAATAGCAACAACATTTAAAAGCACTGTTTAAGGACAAGCTTGAAAAGATCAGCCAAAAAGGCAAGAGAAGTGGGGTTTCTCTTGTAAAAACTTTGCAATCCAGTCAGCCTGCTTAACTGTGCTTTGATAAAAAGAGGAACTGATAGGAGGAGAGGGGGGAAAAAGAAGAAAGCAACTACCTGTTAAAAATTATCAAGATGAGGGATTGCTGTCTGTAAAGCTTCTTAAGACAAATCCTTCCTTATGTAACTCCTCGACTTTCTTTCACTTACTGAAATGAAATCAGAAGCTGACAGGAAAAGTGAAGTGTCTGCACTAATGAGATAATCTGACTTATCAAGACCAATAAGGCAAAGGATGTGTTTAGTGTTTGAATAATAGAGCTGGAGACTTGTCTGGAGCAGGGAATGCTTTGTGGGAATGCGATGGGAGAGCTGTCAGGGGCTCAGAGAGCAGCAGTGGCCGTGTTAATGTGTGTGCCAAGGTCACTCTGGGCCCAGGCTGGGAGGAGAGCTGTCTAAATGACCACTTTTGCCTACTCTGTAGCCTTTTTGTCTCCTAAAAGAGACAGTGGCAAGGGATAAGAAACCCAGAGAAAGAGAGGAGAATCCATCCCAAGGTTTGGAAAAGGAATGTTGTGGGTTTTGGAGACTGGACATGAATTGCCAAGAGTAAGTGGCTCGTTTATCCAAATTCAATGTGTTTGGACCTTCTTTTAAAGGTCCTAATCCAACCTCCAGCCAAGCTGGTGGGAAAGCTTCCCTGATTCCTTGTTTTTTTGGATCAGGCTTTTGGTGGTAGAAATCTGGAGTCACACTTTGGTGCAGGACAGGACCAGGTGGAAAGGAACTGAGAGGAAAACACCCACCCGTGTTTAACTGCAGGCTTGCAGTTACCATGAGCATCAGGGCCGAGTGTTTACGAAGCTCCCCTGAACAAAATCCAAGGCAATGCTTGTTTTTATGTGGCACCAACAGCATGCAGACAGGTTCTCTAATAGCCTCTGGTTTTGCCTGAGGTGAGAGATAGCTGGGGCTGGCATTTGTTGGAGATTTATCTTGTGAGAGGTGCACTTTATGCAGCTCAAAGTGAATTAATTCACTTGCAGTTTGAAATGTCAACCTTTTTTGTGAGTGTTTAGGGTTCACAAGCAGTTTTATACTGGAAAGCCATTTTGGGGGGAGTTGTGTTATATTTTGGCAACAGAATAGCCACTCCAGTCCAACAGCCTTGTGCCTGTTGGCAGCAAGACTCTGGAACATTCCCTGGCCCTGAGGAACAGGCAAAGCACTGCTGCTAAAGCAGAGCTCACAAATGGGGTAGTGCAGCGTGGCAGCTCTGGTAGCAAATGGCCCAGATGATCCAGTGGGTCACCTCCAATCCTACTTTGTCCTTGCTTGTGCATGAGGAAAGCTCTGAGTCAATTTAGAGTGTCCTAAACTATGCTAGAAGTGACAATATTTTACTTCTCCAATGACAACACACAATGAAGTTGAATTGTACATGTAACAATTCACTGAGGCCAAATGAGCTGCTGCTTAAAAATAGTATGGTGGTAGGCATTTGATCACCCCCATCTAACTGTAAGATATAGTGATAATCCTTTTGTTTCAGTAAATTAAATGCCAACAGAGCATTTAAGGAAAAGAGAGTGAGGCTCCATGAGAAACATGGCACAGTACATTAAAAATAACTGTGGAGAAAGGTGATTCATTAAAGTAAATGCCAACCTTGAAAGAAGGACTCTAACAACCTATTACTATAAAACAAATAATAGCTTATATGTGGTCTTTTGCCATCCCATATTCTGTTATTTCTGTTTTCTTGGGGAATACAGAGATCTGACAGCAATGAGGGACTGATTGGACAGTGACAGCATTTGTCAGCTTAAGTAAAGGTATTAAAAGTCAACACTCTACCTGTAAAGGTAAAATTTTGGTGTATAAGAATCACTCTGAGCTCAAAATTTAGCCAGAGACACCAAGTCTCAGATATGTTGCTAATTAGCTCTGCAGAGCTGCAGGGATCCACTAAGATTAAAAGCAGTTGTAGAAAGGTTTAGATTTTATGTGATGTCTTTCTCTTGTCAGTGTTACTTGTGCAGGAAGTCTATTTTTGTTTACTTTAAGATTTGAATTTTTAGGTGAAAATGGTTTATCTGGACCAAAAAAAAAAAAAAAAAAAAAATCCTTCAGCTCTTTACTTATGTTGGAATATCAGCTTCAAAATGTGTTTCCTAAGAGCAATGATGGCGCACCATAATGACCACACAGCAATATCTTACAGGTCAGTGTCCTTTCTTTGGAAGGATCTCCAGACCCTTTACAAATTCTGATGGACATTTCCTCCTCTGGTGTGCAAAGCGCCTTTTGCTGCTGTTTCACCATGGAGGCTGTAAGGGCTGTGCTCTGGGTGGGGGTTGGCTCTCTGGGTACCACATGGATCTATTTCAGCACATCTATTTTATAAACCCTCTCCGTTTCACCAGAAGAGCGCAGAGAGATGGCAGCGTGATCCTTCCATTCAGCAGGGGAGTTGACTCTGAGCAGAATTGGAAAGCAGCTGGTCTTTAATAAGGGCTGGGAAGCTCCGTGGGGGTCCGGCTGTGGCTGGAGCACCTTGGGAAGAGCAGGAACGCCGAGCTGCAGCCGGAGCGCGGGGCCGGGAGGGGATGGAGCCGGGCGGGGATGGAGCCGGGCGGGGATGGAGCCGGGCGGGGATGGAGCCGGGCGGGGATGGAGCCGGGCGGGGATGGAGCCGGGCGGGGATGGAGCCGGGTGTTCCTCGCTGTTGCCGTGTTGAGCTCCCCAACACAACATCTCTCTGCTGGCTGAGGCTCCGGCTTCCGAGGCCGCCTGGGCTGAAGGCAGAGGTTTAAAGGCAGCGCTTTGTTATTTATCGGTGCGTGTGCATCAGCCCAGCTGGGAACAGCTTCCCGCATGAATCTCTGTCGGGAGCGAGAGCAACGGAGCCTCTTGTCCTGGGCAAGTGGATACAAAGTGCTGATTTAGATGCTAGCAAATATGAGGAGTCTCTCACACAAAACTAATATCCTGTGGAAAGATTTTTTTTTTTTTCTTTCTTTCTTGACTCTGTTTTCCCTATCTTTGATGCCTTTATTTCATCACCTCTGCTGTGACTGTATTTGACACGTAGTCATAGGCTTTTCAAGGCAATGGAATATTAATTCATGGTCATGTAAGAGCTTTTTCCTGCTTCATCCTGGGCATGTAGAGCATCACGATGAGCCCTTCCCGGCTTTTGGCTAAAGGGAACTGTGGGGATGGCCCATCAGAAGGGAAGAGAAGTCTGTGCTTTGCTGCCAGCAGCCAGACCTTTCCTTTCTGCCACTGGGAGGAGCATGAAAACAAGGGAAACCACATCTTCCTCCTTCGGAGCAAACGCTGCAACTCCCAGACTGGAAGGACTGATGTTGACACCTGGATTAATTTTCCTGCTGATATGTGGGAATTACTGGTCTCATCTGTTGGGATGTTGGTGAATACAGTTTTTTTGGACATGCATCTGAGATTACTGGGGCACTGTGCTTTTGATTCCCCTTTCCAACCTCACAAAGGGCACAGGGATGTTGGGTGTTTGTCTAAGTGTGCCATTAAAAATGGACTGGTTGTCACCTTGTGCAGTCCCAGCCTTTTCCCAGCTGCTGGGCTGGGATGAAGCTGTAATCCTGCCAGCCCTGCTCTAGTTCTGGGGCCTCCAGAACAGATATCTGCCCCCAGCATGAGCTAAAATCTTCAGGGATAGAGGGAGCGTTGAAGAATGAAGTTTTTTTATTTTATTTTTTATTATCATTACCTGTCACTCTTTTCTTCATCTTTAGTTAAATTAGCTATAAGCAGGTTGTAGAAAACTGGGTATCTTCAATGGGCTGCTGCAGTCCTGCTGTCTGGGAGATAGCAAGATTGCAGGAAGAGCCACACTGATCAAAGAGCAGTGATGCTGAAGTGACTGTAGTCCTGCTGTGGTGACATTTATGTTTCTGGAAAAAAATAAATTAAATTTCATTAAGTGAGTGAATCATGACCCTTTTTGGTGCTTAGGGGTAACACTGCCTTTCCCACCCTGTGGAATAAACCCACACAGAGTATTTAGGAGCTGCCTGAAAGGCTGAGGTGTTGGTGGCTGCCTGGGGCACGAGGACACACGTGTGTGAGGCAGGGCAGGCCTGGTGCTCAGCTCGAGGAACCAGCAGGGGAACGTCAGAGATGTCCAGAAATGCCTCTGATGTTCAGCAGGACAGGGCAGCAGCACGGGGACACAGCCCCATAAAATGGAGGTTCAGGAACCACAGCAAGGGCTTCTGCCTGATGCTGTAAATTAACAATAAAGCTCAGGGGCACGGTGTAATTATTTACTTTGCTAAATAACACAGAGGAGCTGTGGTTTAATTACACCAGTTTAGCTGTGCCATAGAATGGCAGAGACTGAGGCTTCAGTGCATTGCATTAATGAGCCTTGCTATCCGTTACTTCTAATATTGGATAATGTTTCTTTTGTTTTAAATCATCCTTTTTAAACGAGTCCCATGCAGATGAGAAGGAACCTTTCCAAAGCATCACAATGGATTGTTTTTGTTTCTAAAAGACACAACCCAACAAGGCACTTGATGCTACAATTATACTCAGTAAAGCCAGATGCATTTGGCTCTGCTCTTGTGTCATTGACATCCCTTTTGTGCTAGCTTTTGATGAAATTTAAGCAAAAAGGATGTAACAGAGCATCTTCAGATGGCAAGAGTCTGTATTTCTCAATCCTATCATCAATCTAATCAACTTTCATTTAAAGAAGATTGGAGAGGGGAATAATGCACTTTAAATAATAGCCTTTTCTGAACATTTAGGGCATACTAATTAATAAATAGTTCATTGGAACTTAAAGGCCAAATTTTATTTTTATTGAAGTCAGTGTTCCAGCTCCTTCAACTGAACAAGAAGAGTGTTGGTCATGGCTGTGTAGTGCCCCAGAAAATAGATGCTTTCTCCATTGTTACTGACCCCTCCTCTTTTCCAGCCTCTCAAGCTTGTCTGTCCTGCCTGCCTGTCCTGTTTCTCTCCACAGTTCCTGAAGGCACTTCCTGAGGTGCTGGCATCCCGCTGACAGACCAAGAGAGTCCCATCTCAGATAATGACCATTTTGTGCTCTGTGGTGGAAGATGCCACACAACCATTTGTCCTGCTGTCACTGTGTGACTGTTCAAGGCATTTGTGTCTTTTTTCCCATTCTGCAATAATTTGCAGCTCAGTGGTTTTACTTTAAAGCCTCTCTGACTTCTTACACTGAAAGCTCTGCTTGTAAGAATCTCTTCCAGATTGCCCTGTAATATTTGCCATCCTATAACAGATTTCTGAAAAAGGTGGTTGTTTTGGTTTTCTCGTTCTCCCCTCTGCACTTAAGTTTTTATTTTCATTATTATCAAATGTTTCTTATGATCCCAGAGCCTCCCTGCCTTGTTTCAGCCTTGACCAGTTGCTGCCAACATAATCTTTGCCTGAGAAGCTGCATTTTTGATGGTCTGTATGGTAGAGGAGATTTGGGTTGAGCTGGGAGCCGATTCCTGTGTTTGGTGCTGTTTCTCAGTTTCTGTAGCTGTGTCCCATTCTCTCTTGTTCACACCCTGACCAAACTTGGAAGCAGTGCCAGTGTGGAGTGGGAATGGCATGTGCCTGGAGCAGGAGCTGCGTGTGGAGAGCAGTCCCAGTTGTGCAGGACATGGCAGCGATGGACGTCTGCACTTCCCCATCAGGTTGGAGATGGAGGGCCTGGAGCAGTGATGAGTGAGACTGTTCCCTGTTCTCAGTTTTGCAGATGTTTGTATTTATTTTTGTAGGCTTTCCAATGGCTCTCAGAGGAACACTTCCCATTTCTCACAGGTGTCACAGTGAGTGGACTGGAGGAGCATTTGGAGGGGAGAAGGGAGTGTGGTCAGTGCCTGCAATGCACACCTGACAGGCTCATTTCATTTCAGTTATGGATGCTCTGCATCTCAGCTGTGCGTGGTGAATTCACAGTTAGGCAAAATGGGCTTTCCTTTTCCTGCTTTATTCCTCTGAAAAGATTGAATGCTTTTCACAAACTGATAGAACACCTCAAGTGCTTTGTGTCGAGCAAGGTCGTATTAACATGGAAATCTGCGTTGTTCACTGATTCAGCTGTCCAGGCTTAGTTATGTTTCATGTATCAGAAGCTGATATTTTTCAAACTGTCAGTTTTGAGGGTGGATGAGTGACTAAAACAGATGTATTAATGTCTGGCAGTTGAAGCACTGTAGCCTGTGGTTATACAGACTAGGTTAGTGTCTTGCCAAGATTCAGAAAATCAATGGGATAAGCGCTAAAAAGGGGAATGCTGTGTACACCAGGAAAAGCTCTGGCATTTCCTCTTGGGAAGAAAAGGAAATAAAACACTGGTTTAGTGCTAATTTTTGCTGTCAGAGGTAAGACTATAATACTGAGAAGTTGGAAACAAGAGAAGATGTAATTTTCTTCTCAGAAATGTGGCTGTAAGTCCCCAGCTCCTGGCCCAGTTGTGGTTTGGGGAATCACATTTTGTACATCAACATTTCCATTGATTTTTCAATTATCTGAAGCTATTGATGAAGGTTATGAAGTTAATTTTCATTTCAAAATGCAAGTGAATGACACTAAATATCTTTATGTTCTTGCTATTGTGGTTGCAAAATTTGGCATGGAAAGAGCATGGCAGGAGTTGGGAACTGCTGTGGTGGAGGGGGAGCTGGAGAGAAGACAGAAGTGTAGTCTCATTTCCTTGCTTTTTTTGGTTCACTTGCTTTGTTTTGAAACAGTCTCATCAGTTCTCAGTTGTCTGTAGTTATTTGTGGAACTGAATAAAAATTTATTTATTCACTGAAAAAAGTGAGTTATTGTGTCAACCAGAAGTAGTTATATATTTAGACCATTTAGGCTATAAATAAGGAAAACCATTTGACCCATGTTTTCTCTAGACCTTGGAAAAACAGATGGGTTGTTTTTTGTTTTGTTCATTTATTTTCTTTTTAATGTCCTTGTTTTAAGTTGTTATTTTATTTTAAAATATTTTTACTGTGGCTTTTTAAAATGTGCAGGCTCTGACCTTGAAAGAATTATATAAAATTTTTAATTTTGGTTGGTCTGATCTGAAGAAATACTGCAACTTTTCTCTTTTTCAGATTTAGTCATGTTAAAAAAAAATAAATTCTTTGCACAATTCTCTGTAGTTGGGACATTTATGGGTCTGTCTTCAGGGAACTGAGCTTAGGAGCCATCTAGGGAAGAAAACAAGGGCACAATAGGAAATGGAGCGCTGGTATTTCTGTCAGGTTTGCCCGAATGGTTGGGTGCAAGGAAACCTTGCCCAGGCAGGCAGGAAGGACATCTGAATTCACTCTGGCTCAGGAGCAAATACAAGCAACAGCAGGACTGAAGATGGAAATAACTTTTGAGACAAGTCTGAAGGAAAGTGCAGCAGCAGCAGCAGAGGAAGCATCCTGTGTGTCCCCAGGCCCTGCTGGACACCCCACACTGCTCTGCTCTTGTGGCCAGCATGTTGGACCTGCAGAGCTGCAGAAGTGATGATCCATAAAATGTATAAATATAATAATCTCAGACAGCAGCAGCAGAGCCAGAGAAGCCTCATGTCACAATCTCCTGCTCCCCACTGTTCAAGATGTGTAGGCAGAGCATTGTTGATCTGCCTGGGACAATCAGAGATGTTTGCATGCTGCACTGAACATATGCTCGAGGTACTCTCCACAGGGGCTGGCAGATTGCTTCCTCTGTGCCATCATCGGGATGCTGCGGCTGCGATTCTCCTGCCCAAGTGCAGAGCTCAAACCAACACAGCATTTTCAGTCCTGCTTGGAGTATTCCTGATGCTGGGACTCTCAGAGCACTGCATGTTAAAGTGGGGCAGTTTCTTGGACAGCCCTAAAAATGCCCAGGGATATAGAGAACCCAGAAAGGTTTGGGGTTGTTTTCGTTATTTTGGGCTAGAATTTCAAGAGTGTATCTTAGCAGCTGTTTGAGTAAAAATTCAACCTAGCTCTGGTGAGGCTTAAACCCTGAGTTCTCCCCTAAACTGATCTTGATGCTGAAGACAACCCTCTTTATTTAGCAGCACTGTATGTGATATCTGAGCAGTTTACAAAATGTGCCCTTTGATAACAGCTTGATGAAAAATTCTGCCTTACATAAATAGTGCCACGAACCTGGGGTGCCATTTTGCCTTCAGTAGCTGTCTGTGGGCTGCTCAGCTCTGTAATGTGCCCTCTGTGATCCCAGCAGGGCTCCCAGGTCCATCCGTGCAGGAGGTTGTGCCCAGAGAGGGAAGGACAGAGGAAGGAGCAGGAAGAAATTGCTGTGCTGTGTGTGTTCAGCTCCTCTCCTCTGCGTTGTACAGCAGAATGACAGACTCTGTGTTCACCCTGCTGAGATGGTAACCCACTTTCTGTATTGACAACCCCCTTCCCTTCCAGCAGAAACAACTCAATATTTTACTCTCCTGGTTTTTTGTCTTTCCCACCTCTTTGTTCCAGCGGCCATATGGGCATTCTGGCTTTGAGCTGAAGCACAGGACACTATGGTGCAAATAAACAAACTTTGCACATGGGCTGCTGCTTTGTTTCGGCAGCTAAGGTCTGTTCAACTGGGAGCAGAAATCTTTCTGAAGAGGATATGAGGCAGGAATAGAGCTGGGTAGACAAAAGTTTCCACCTCAGAAAATGCTTGAGAAGAATGGGGTAGGTGCCAGAAGAGCAAAAGAAATGGAGTAGGTGCCAGAAGAACAGAAGAATGATCCAAAGTGACTTTGTGTTATTGGGATAAAATCACTCTCTGGTGATGATGGATGGGAAGTGTACACAACACTGATCTGCACACTGCCTTGCCCTGGCCTGGCTGTTCCCTGCCACGAGGGTTTGCTGCTGGATTCCTGAGCAGGTTCTGCTCATCCGTGAGAGGCACAAATTCCACCTACACTGAGACCCTTTTCCAGTCACTTGGCTTTGTGAAAGGATCTCTGTCTGGCTCAGAACCAACCCCAGGACCTTTGTTAAGCTCCTTTTCCTTTCCTATCCAGCATCAAGCCAAAATCAGGATCTGTTATTCCTTCCTTAGTCAAGTGTCAGTGTCTGCTGGACCTGGGGTGAGTGCCCAGTCCCTGGTGAGTGGGAATGGAAAGGGAACTTCAAGGCACAGAGCCACTGAAGAGCCAGGCATGGCAGGGGATGCTGTGTCCCCCTGCATGAAACGGGAACAGCAGGAGCTGAAGTCAGATGAAACAGCAAGAGGTCAAAACCTTGGTCTCTCTCTCTTATTCTGAAAGTTGAGTTTTTTTCAGGTAGGGTTTTTTTTATGTCTTTTGAAAAATTATTTGTATTTTTCTGTTCCTTTTGGAGGCCTAACCATTAATGATCCTAAAAATCATCAGGATTGTTTCTGTTGGAAACAGGAGCCAGCCGTCCCCATACAGAGCATTTAGAAGTTGATTTTCTAGGCTGTGGATCAGTTCCTTTTCAAATGGACTCTTCTATGTCTTCCAGGAGTGGCTACAGGGGACTAAAGGATATCTTTTAACTGATATCATTTGGATATATTATAAATATTCCAGGAATTTAAGGGCAAATTCTTGGGTACTTTGCTAAACACCACAGAAAGGGAATGTGGAACACATCCAGAATGTGCCAAATCTGAATTCTTTGTCAGATTTCTGCCTTGATCACCTCCAGGTGAAGCACTGCCCTCATCACGTGAGACTGAAATAATCTGTTGAATTTTAAACGAATCCAGGCCTTCAGATTGTGCCTCTTGTTCAAGTGAAAGGCACAATTATCTGCTCTATTAAATATGCTAATGAAGCCAAAATGGAAGTGTGGGGGGGCAAAGCCATTGTTTGATTTTAATGAAACATATTTTATTTTAATGAGAGATGTCCTATTAAGCTTAATACAGTCAAACTTCTGATAAAGGCCCTTATCAAAAACCATGCCATAGGAAAATAAATTAATTTAATTGTAGCAGCCAAACAAAATGAACCATTTTCTTGGGTTGGAAGCAAAAGGGAATGTGATCTAATAGCACCACACTTATTAGTATTTCTGATATGTAAATTAAAAGCATTAAGTGAATAGCAAGATGATCCATAGCTTCTCTAGATAGAGTAATAAGTGTGAGCCAGTTTTTTTTAACACAGAAAACTGATATAATTAGAAGACTGTTAACAATTTTTTTTAGCTGCGTGAAATGAACAAGCCACAGGAGACCAGTTTGTCATAATAATTAAAGTTCAGAAATAGTTTTCTATTACCATAAGTGAGACTTGATAGATATCTTTTTAATTTACTGTAAATAGCTGCTTCTTTTTTGTTTTGGTGTTTTTTTAAGAAACTTTTTTTTTTTTTTTAAATTTTTACAGAAATATGTCTCATCTTTGGGTGATGGCTCTGTTTATTTCAGATGCTCCATAGTCTGCTATTTGCCAAGGGCATACATTAAATATCTTCCTGATATGAGTAACATATGGGTTGCCACTTCACAACAGCAAACAGACACAACAACGTCTCTCTCATGCAGGATACACAGCGAGCACGATATTGGGTGTTGCTGAATTTCAGAATTCCTCTGAATTCCCAATGCATTCTTTCCAAGAAAAGTTTATGATGTGCTGGGGCCGAATTAATGACAAGGAAATGATATCAGGGCCAGGCAGGTTTGTGCTCTCTGGGATGGAATTCCATGTGCCATTCCTGTTGCGGGATTGGCACAGGGCAGGGGGCAAATCTGAGCCCCGTGCCCCTCGTGGCTGGTGCCTGCCCTGGCAGTGGCAGTGACTTTGTGCAGTGCCCAGGGGAGCTCTGGAGGCAAGATTGCTCTTCCATCCTAAAATACATGGCTTTCTTCACCCCTGGCTCTTAAACCTATCTTCACTCATGTTCTTTGGGCTCTTCAGTCCTGTCCTTCCCTGTTCAATCCTAAATGCTTTCTTGATGTATTCGCAGGCTTTCTTTAGTTGTTCCTGCATGGATGATTTAAGACCAGCAAATAACTTTTTCCCAGAGTATGCAGGTGTCTTCTCCAATACATAAAAACCACATCTCACGTCAGTGGGCACCTTGGGACTTGTGTAACAATTCCACTCCTGTTTAGTTGAGATGGGAGGGAAACAGAGTCCAATTGTGCTGCACTTTGCAGAGGCTGCTGTTTCAATGCAGGACTGATTTTCCACTTTATTTATAATGGACAATAGGCCATCACTGTATTGGTAGGGAAAAAACAAGAAGCCATTGTAATCTGCTTTAGCTTGTGGCTCTATATAGGTCTCCAGCAGAGTCTGAGTAACTTCAGTTATGTGGTGCAAGAGGCCAAACCTGGAGTTAAAAGGATTCCTCCCCAGTCAATCAGAGCAGCCATGGGTTCTGGGAACCCATAGCTATTGCCTGTTCCTAAACACTGACATTCCACTTATTTTGGCTTTCAATCTTCATTTAAAAAATAGATATGTGTGTCAAGAATCCTGTTTTCTCAGTAATGCCCAGGGACACAGCTCCAGCCCCAAGCATTGCAGGCTGCAGCAGTGGGACCTCGTGCAATCCTTCTTTGTGACATTGCCAACGCTTTGAATTTCTCCAGCAGCCGTATCTCAGGGTGTCTGTGAGCCCTGCTGGGAGAGGGAGAGCAAAAAATGGCAGAGGGGGACCATAAATAAGAGAGGTGAGTTAGTATTTCTCGAGAAACGAGCATCTGGAGAAAAGGGTAAATTCAGGAGTCAAAGAAAATACTACTGGCAACCAGAAACTTTACCTGAATATATTGATTTATCTGTAGAACATAAATAAGCTGGCAGTTTTGATCTCGTGAAGCACTTTTAACTTGTTAGGCTCACTTTTTCCTAATTCCCAGAAGAGGAGTTCAGAACTGGTCTGGGCTAAAACTGTAGAGAAAAGTTGAAACGATCTGGATTAAATTCCTGGGTCTGTTGTGGTCTTTAATGCTGTGCTGAGTCCTGCTGCACAGGGCCAGGGTTTCTGAGGGGATTCAGTTGTGTTACAGGCTCAGACTTCTCAAAGGAAATTCAGAGCCACCCCACGGAATGATTTGTTTGAAAGCCCAGCTCAGGCTCAGTTCCCTGGCACACCCACCATTACTGGAAATGCTGCTGCTCCCTGACTCAGGGGATGGTCTGAGATTGGATATTTCTTGGCATAAAGGTTTGGAAGTTTGGGGATAACAGGTGTTCTCCAATCACAGTTGATAGGATTAAGAAGACACTTGATTGATAAGGATGTGTTTGGAAGGGTAACAATTTGCTTCTGAGCTCCCATACAAACCAGCCTTAATTTTCATCTGCCATCTTGAGGCGTGCTAGGGAGGAGAGTAAATTCCTGCAGTCAGACTGGAAAAAGCATTCCTATAATTCTTATTTAGCACCACTTCCTATTAGTCCCAGCCTCTCATCAGCTACACTCAGATGATAATTTATGTTTTAATGGGCAGAGCACTTTACTGCCCACAGGGTTCTAAACCAAGCCAGAATTTATGTCCCGTGCCTCTAAAATACCATATATTTATTTCCCTGGCACTCAGGGTTGGTGGAGTTGAATCTTTAAAGAGCCCAGCTCTGTCCCTGTGCTTTGCTAGGAGGGGACCTCAGATATGGTTTTTGTTTGAAGAGGTGCAAGAGGAAGCAGTTTAGTCCTGGGATGAGGATGAGGAGCAAGCCTGGAAGGAAGCGCTGCCACGGGGTGGTTCTGCTGGTTTAGGCACTGATTTCTCTTTCCACCCATTTCAGGGCTCAGCACATCGTAGTGCCACAGACTGGGGAAAGCAAAATGTGCCTTGCCTTGGTCTTTGACCTGCCAGTTCGCTTCTCTCTGTCCTGAGTGGAACAGAAAATTTCTTGACCATCCTAAAAGTCAGAGAGGTTTTCCCTTTAGCAAAGAGGTGTTTGGGGGATTCTCATTTTTAATGCTGAAATTTTCCCCATTGCTCAGAGCTTTGTGAGGGTGGAGCTTATGCAGGCTGATGCCATCAGGAAGGAGTTTGACAGGGACTGCAGTGACACCAGTCCCTGACAGCCTGTGATGTGTGCCAGTCAGAACCTGGAGCTCTGCAGTTAAAATTGTTTCTAAATTATCCACAGGCCTCCATTTCCTGCATCTCCAATTCTAATAAGTCTCAATTAAAAGTTCCCACTCAGGCTATCTGAGCATTACTGCTTTCAGTAAATCTGCTGCTGGTTTGCAGTTAGTAAGCTCCACTGGGCATTTAATTTAGATATGTGGCAGCCAAATTTCTTGGTCTAGATGTGGGATGGGATTCTTTTATTAAACTTATAAAGATAAGTTACATAAAATCAACTATGGCAGGTTTGTTCCATGTATTAAATGCAAAAACTTCTCCCAGCATTTGAAATGCTGTCAGGTACTCGGTGACAAGAAATATGTGTGTGCTGGTGTGTGTATTACATGAAATAATTACAGTTTGTAGTGCAGAAGACTGGCTTAATCTGAAAGAAAATACAGATTTTTTTTTTTTCCTTGAAAACATACTACAGCTAAAAAAGAAATGAAATTTAAGGGGTTGGAAGGAAAAATTAAAAAAAAAAAAAAAGAAAAGTCACAGAGGAGAAGGAGAACTGTAATGATAACAAAAAATCAACGTCATCGGAATTGGTATTTACAGCAGGTAGTGCTTCCAAACCCTTGGAGAGGTGAGCAATTATAAATGACAAGTGCTGTAGAAACAAAAATATTATCCCTACTGCTGGGCTTTTGTGAACTTGGTGCGAGGCAGAATGCAAGGGGGGCACGAAGCAGGCAGCCGGGAGGAGGAAAGGTGCCGAGGTGCCAGGAAAACAGAAATTCCAGCTTGCCACGGACGAGTACCAGCAGGGGCTGAACTGCACTGCTCGCAACTGGAACATTTCAGCAGCTTTGCGGAAAAGAGGGGCTTTTGTGGCTGCTCACAAAGAAGAAGTGCCGGTGCTCCGAGTGGGAGGTGCCCCAAGCCCGCGTTTGGTGCCGCGATGCCGAGCAGGGGGCACAGCTGGGCCCGTGTGAGGCACCCCCGGCACCCCAGCACTGCCCGGGGAAGCCGCTTCTCTCCGTCGGCTTCCAATTTTGCAGTCACGGGTAATGAGGCGTCGCTTTTGTCCCTCTGTCCGTCCCCTCGTTCCGAGGTGTCGAGGACAGTGACTGCTTCTCTGTCCCGCACACGTGTCCCCAGAGGTGCTTGGGTTGGGCAGGAGGGTTTATTAGGTTTATTACACTGAACATCTCGTTACAGCTCGCACTCCTGAAATTATCTATTTCAAACTCAGTGGTTCTGTGGGTAATATTTTTAACACGTAACATTTCTCTGGCTTTGCCCAGACTTACATCCCCAATGTTTGCTTTGTATTTCACCTTTGAGTGAAATGAGTAGCAAGGTTTAAATAAGGAATATTAATTGGGTTCAAACTGGAAAAGGGGAAATTCAGGTTAGATACACAGAAATTGTTCCCTGTGAGGGTGGGCAGGCCCTGGCACAGGGTGCCCAGAGCAGCTGTGGCTGCCCCTGGATCCCTGGAAGTGCCCAAGGCCAGGATGGATGGGGCTTGGAGCAGCCTGGGATGGTGGAAGGTGTCCCTGCCTTCCTGATCCTGAAACTTTTTGATCTGCAAGCATTTTACGTTCATTGAACCACTGCTATCTGAAGGAATTTCTCTGAGCATTTAATACACGTTATAGTTAAGGAGCTGTTAGAGAGGTTTAAGTCATGTATATTCACTTATGTTATATCACATCGCTCTAAAATTACGTTGTGCTGAGCACTGAATTCCTGTCTTGTAATGCCTGGTTGAAGGATTATTCAGTCACAATTTGTAACTTTGAAAGAAAGTATAATTTTAACTATATAATTTCCAACTAACGTAATTTCAATTTACCCTAATGGATATTTTTCTAATAATTATTATTTAAAGAAATTTACTGACTTTCTTCAACTGGATTTATGCAAACTGCACTATAATCAACATATGGGACATTTAGTTATAATATTAGGGATGCAGACAGTAATTTCAATTAAGAGAAAAGATAAAAATTAGCAGCAAGGAAGGCAACATCTGTGTTCTTCTGCAGGAAAGGGAATATATCCACTGGCATGAAGATGCCCATCTCAATGAGAATGAGCCCTGTCTGGAGAAATTAACAGGTGTGGCAGGTGAATAGGGAAATTACTGTCTTTTCCAAAAAAGAATTGGTGATATCACTTGAAACTGGCAGCTGGCAGATTCAAAATGAAAGGAGGTGCTGCTTCACCAGCTGCACACCCTGGGGAAGTCCGTGCCAGAGGATGTTGTAGATCATAAAAGTTTGTGTGGGTTTGGAAAGGAAAGGGGCATCTTTGCAAAAGAAAAACCTATGCAGTAATATTAAAATTCCCTTTTTTTAAAATTTCTTTTTTTTCCCCTGAGTCCCTGCACTGTGGGCTGCTGGCTGCCCACGTGTGTCACTGCTTGCTTTCCCTGACACTCCCTTAGACATCATTCCCCACGGATCTTTGGGATCACAGGAGGACAGTGATATCTGACTGGACCCCTAACCAGAGCAGTGACACCAGCACAAACCTGGTGTAAGGTAAAAGGAATAGTCCCCATTCCTTCCTGTGCTCAGCATGGCCTGTTCCTTCATTTACTCTGAGATGGTGGAATGAGCTGGGACTGTGACCTGCTGAATCCACAGTGTTTCTCCTTTCAGTGTCTCCAGGAGGAAGGAGCAGCTGAGCAACTGGGAGATTCTGCTCCATGTGGGATGTTTGCAGCTCTCCCTCCCCTCAGCCTGGCTGGGTACTGGTTATTTATATTTATAGTGTGCAGGTCGCTGGCCTGCACGGGGCCATTTGGCTGCAGATTCAGGTGTTGTCCTTTACTGTGTCCCTTAGCTTGAAGCCATCTGATAAACTGCTGACACGGGCTTTGAATTTTCCTGAGGCAAAGCTCTAATTCTAAAGCAGAACCAGGGTGATGCAGGCATGCCTGGGTTAATGTAAATCCTTGGAAGGAAAGTTTAAACCTCTCTGGTTCGTTGTCATGGGATGATGGAGGCTGCAAGCACCGAAATGCAGCAGCAAATGCTGGCTGGCTGTGAAGCACGTGGAGGACGGAGCAGAGATGCTGCACTCGAGTGCAGCTGCTCATCCCCTGCATCCAGGCTGCTCTGGAGAGGAGCAGGGCTCAGCCTGCCTTTATTTCTGGTTGCAGCACTCTGCAGCCACACCATTCCTGTCTCTCTCACAGCTCCACGGGGCCTGGCCCTTCAGCTGCCCCCTGGGCAGTCACTGTCCGATCTTGGGGCTGCCACGGCTGCAGCTTCGGGCTGCTCCATTCTTGGCACACACAGTCTGTTTGAAAATCATGTTTCAATCCTTGGTGTCATCTAAATCTGTTGGTTTGGTTTTGGCCTGTTTTCCCAGAGAGCTCTGTGTCCTGTTTTCATCCAAATTTGACCAAGGTAGGGTTTTCCAAGATGCTGAATTCCTGTACCTTTCCTGAAATACAAACGTTAGAGAGAGAGGAGTGTCTGGGTTAAAAATCCTTCAGACAGAAAAGCAACAGCTTTTCATCTCTATGCCTGTTGGGCACCAGAGAAGCCACCAAGGAGAGCCCTGCTATGAATAGCCAGGAAATGTCTCACTTTGACCTTGCTACATCCTGTTTTGAAGCTCATTTTCATCAGTTCTGCTGCTCCCTGGACCTCTTGATTTTATTGTTGCAGAGATGCACCACCTTTAGTTTTCTACGTGGTTATTTAGTGCCTATGTATATTATCTCTCTAGGTGCTTTTTTTCTGATTCTTTGCCCTGGCTAATGTTTGCTTTTCTTCCAATTTAATACTGTACATTTAATATTAGACATTTTTACAGTAGAAAAGAAAAAGCCATGCTAAAATATATTACTGATCTAACACCAGTCCTGGTTTGTTTTTCCCCAGAAAGGGAACTGGTCTTTAAATACCGAGTTTATAAACTGAGGTTGAGCATCCAGTTTATTAAAGGTCTTCTACTTAAATAATTACATACTAAATATCCTTACAGCTCACGTTTTCTTATAATTTCAATTTGTTTCCCTTTATGGTCTTCAGAAGCATCTTTATTTCAGCTAAGTAACAAGCATATGTCTATTTTTTCTACTACCAACAAAAAGTAAAAAGAAGAGGCAGTTTCCCAGACAGTTGTTTTGTAAGACAGTTTATAGAGATCTATATTTCAAACAAAAGGGATCATGGTCTATATTTCACCTGTGACCTGCACCTGCAAACAACATAAAATCATTGCTGAAAGGAGCTCTAAATAGGTTACATTCATTCTTCAGCAAGGAATTTTGCTCTGTGCTGTATTATAAGAGGTGACAAACCAAAACATAACAGTGAGTTATTCAACCTGATTTCTTGAGCTGGATGTACAATTTGTAGCAAAAGCTTTGCTTTGCCTCTGCTTGCTTTGTTCCCAGGCTCTGTGGGATTTGAACATGCTATTGTAATTTGAAATTATCTGCCAAGTAACTTTCACAAATTCCTTTATTCTGTAGATTTGTGGAGTTTTCTTACTGCATGGAATCATAGAATGGCTTGGGTTGAAAGGGACCTTAAAGATGATCCAGTTCCACCCCTTGCCATGGGCAGGGACACCTTCCACTGTCCCAGGTTGCTCCAAGCCCCGTCCAACCTGACCTTGAATTCTACAACATGGCATAAAGAGATATATAGAAAACACGATGAGTTAAAGAGAAAAATGCCATGAGAATGTGTTATTTGTAATGTATGCAGATAAATTTACTCTGGCAAAGCTCTCCTAAATTTTTAATTCATGAGTTTGTTAAAATAGAGAAAGGTAATTATCCTTTTAATTATAACAAAACAGTTTCCTGATTGCCATGGCAATAGTTACATGTATTTCCTATAAATTTATTATGGTGATTGCAATGACTGTTAGCTTTAAATTATTTTTTCCTTTTCTTTTTAATTATAATGCACATAATTTTTCCCCCCAAGGTTAAAGACCAAAAGTGTAGGTACAGGAAGGAAATATGTTAGATGTGAGAGGAAAAGTGTGTTGATGCTACTGATCCTGGTGCTGATGGTTCAGCTGGTAACAATTGCTCAGCTGTTGCAGAATTGGAGCAGTGACCCAGGTGGATCAGAACAATTCCCTTATCAATCAGAAAATGCTGGCTCTCCTGCCTGGTGCACCCTCTGCAGGTCTCCTCACACAAACACTGCTGTTGGTTGATGTCTGTGTCCCTAAAGCTTGTGTGTGCTCTCTGGGGTATGATCACTCCCATGCTAAATGAATGTGGGATATCTCAGTGTGGCTCTGAGGGGCTGATGTCCCTCTGGTGTTCCCAAGGCAAGGGGACATTCAGGTGCCAGTGGCCACCAAGGCAGAAGCCCAGGGCCTGTGGGCTTAAGGTACAAAGCCCTGCTGAAGGACCCACCTCAGTAACAGCCCTGGAGTAACTTGAGCCGCTCAATAACAGGATTTCCAACAGGAAATCCAGGATACCTCAGCTTTTCTTCAAGTGTTTAGTGCTCAGCCAGGATGATATCCATGCACTGCCTTATTTCAGGGAAATTTGCTCTGAATTGGAGCATTGCATTTTATTGCACTGGAACGTGCCAGGTGAAATGCAGTCAATTAACCCATTCAACATTGTCATGTGAGTGGGGTCTCAGAGGGTTTAACTGAACAGGGACTTAATAGAAAGGGAATAATGTTATGCACATCTTCAGAAATGAGAGTGGCACGGGTTCTTCTTCTCTGCTTGCCCTGCTTCATGGAAAACCTCCTGCACCCCAGGCTCTGGAAGAGGCGGCCTCGGCTGCTTCTCTTGGCAGCCAAGGATGTGAGTGCCTCCATAGAGACCATGACCAAAGCACAGGCATCGTTCTGAAGAGATTATTTATGCCTTTACCTTCATCAAAAGCAAAACCACTTCATTAAGCACCCAGGGAATGCAAAAGCGAGGGGGAAAGTGGTTTTCTTGATGAGATAAACACAGTAGCAGTTACTCATTATACATAAAATAATAGCACATGCCACATGTTCCAGGGCGCTCAGGCTGGAAGATGTGTCACCACTGCCATGTTCCTCTCATTTCCTGTGTATTCATCTGAAAGGTACTGATTCAGCCACTGTAATTGGCTTGTTAGACACTTAAAGAAAAAAAAAAAAAAAGCCCCCAAAGTCTGCAAGAGAACCCTTCAAATTTCTGCACTGAAAGCAGGGCTGTGCTTGTGTGTGTTTCAATTTGAATTTGAATCGGAAGAATGGGAGCTTGAGTTTTCAGTACTCTGAGGGGGAGATGAATAGGTGAGTGAAGAGAGAAAGAAGAGTAAGTAAAAAAGCTCTAAGTAAAATAAAAGGCTGGTGATAGACCTCAGTTTTGTGCACTGCTCTGGAAGCAGAACCATCTGTCCTTTTGCCTCAGACGCCTTTCCTTTTATTCACATGCTCCTCTCAATTTTAAATTAAAATTTAAAAAAAGAGAAGAGTTTTGAGGGATACCTCATTATCTGTATTTTGTTTATGGAAACAACTCCCGGAGCAACTTGATGTTTAGTTTATTGCCTGGTATCTGTGCAGGGGTAGGTGGGGAGGAAGACCTTTTGGATACATTTTGCAGTTTGCTGTTTTAATTAGAGTATTGTCATCTCTTGGCTGCTTGCAGATCTCCAAAGCAGCATTGTGGCCCGCTGGGTTATTCACTAGACCTCTGTACGATTGATCTTCTTTGCAGCTGTTTCCTGTTGTGATTCTTTCATTTCAGGGAGCAGATTTGTGATCCTTTCATTTCTGGGAGCAGATTTCCAGTTGGGCTTTGGATGCTTGGTAAACAATGGAATGAAATAATAATGAAATGGAGGGGGAGGAAGACATGGGCCTATTATCCATGATAATTTCATGAATAATGAAGATGAGAAAGTAAGATGCTAAAGATTACCAAAATGAGATCCCAGAATTATAGAATAGCCTGGGTTGGAAGGGACCCTAAGGATCATACAGTTCCAAGGCCCAGCTGGGCAGGGACACCTTCCACTAGACCAGGTTGCTCAGAGGGATGTTCCCATGTTCTCCCAGTACTTGTTTGAATCCCTATTAAAAGCAATTAATCAACTGATCTCATTCCCAATTACAGCCTGCAGAAGTATTCACATAATTAGATGTGCTGTTGTAATCCTCTGGAAAACAAAATACAGGCATGGAGCAGTGGATAAAGTGATGTAGCAGGGAACAACTAATATATATTTTAATATGCAATAAGTTTGAGTTGTGTATCTAATGAATTCTAGTGGTATCTCTGTTTTCTTAAATTTATCTTCTAAAGGCAGAAGTAAACATTGAACTTGATATTCTAGCCAGAATTTGTTTATATTTTGATTGTTGCTTTTTAAATTTATGGCTGTCCTCAGGAACAGGGATTAGATTGGAAATAGATCTTCCTGTCCTGCCCACTGAAAGCAGCCTGTAAAGCTCAATGGCCTTCAGAGAGTTCAATTTCTTGTGTGCTCCTGCCCTGTGCACTGAGCATCTGCTTGGGGGAGGAATCTCTCAGGTAATTCTTG
The DNA here is from genome assembly GCF_041296385.1 of Aphelocoma coerulescens. Classification (NCBI taxonomy): domain Eukaryota; kingdom Metazoa; phylum Chordata; class Aves; order Passeriformes; family Corvidae; genus Aphelocoma; species Aphelocoma coerulescens. Next base: position 1,745,138 of record NC_091029.1, on the reverse strand, counting down.
ATCAAATAATTGCTAGGTCTTAACTTTGGGCAGTGTTTTGATGTATGAAAATGGTGAACTGGGAGGCCAAAATTATAATGGAATAAGGAGGCTCAGAATGGTGAACTGGCCCTGAGACTTGAACATGAAGTGCACGACACCTCCCAGGGAAGGGGGGATGTGGAAGTGTAGGGGAGCCACGGCTTGGAGCTGGTTGGGGTGGCTGGAGCAGGGGTGCACAGGGAGCAGGAGGCTCGGGGGCATGGAGGGATCTCCCTGGGGAGCACCAGGTGAGAGGCAGGCTCTGCTGCACCCCAGGAAGTCTCCAGGTTAGCTGGGAACAAGTGTGGAGGGCCTGCCTGCAGTGACCCGTGGCCTGGGGGAGGGCTGTGTACACGGCTTTTGGTTTCCCTTCTGTTTGATCCAGCCTCTTGGAGTTTTCCCTGTTTAGTAAGTTACGTATTCGAGGTTTATTGTGATGAAATCTGCCTTTATTTGAGCTACCAAGGCTCTTGGTCTTCTTTAGGGAGCTCATTATGAAGAAAAATCTTAGGCAGTGGATGTCAAAGCCCTGGCTGACCCAGGAGCTTATTATACCTGGTTTAAAAAAGAGTAAAAAAGTGGTCACAGCATGAGCTCTCCCTCCTCCTTTTGCAGGGGTTGCACAGGTACTGGCATTTCCTCCCAGCATAGAGAATGTCTCTTTGGGCATCTGCATCCTGAGCCCTTCGTTCATGGTGGCTTTATGTCCCCTCTGTGCTGGGATATCATGGTTTTCCTTCCAATGGGAAAAGCTGAATCTATTTCTTTTCTCCTTCAGAAACCTTGCAGTAAACCCTTTAGTAAATAAATCCTGAGCAAACATCAACACCTAATTTTCCCTCTGTGGGTGGAATGTGAGAACAAGAGCGACGAAAGCTGAGAAACAAATGAATTTCATTCTTGCAACAGCATTATTTGCAGGGCTGTGGGGTTTTTGCACTCTGTCTCCCTGCCTGGTGCACATTATCTGGGAAACACAAGCTGAGTGGCTGAGGACCATGCAGGAGGATGCCAGGATCTGCACAGCCACTTCTCTGGTGCAATCTCTCTGACAATTAATTTATTATAGGGCTTACCTCTCAGGGTCTGCTAATTCCCATCATCCTTTTTTACCCAGCAGGAAGTGTGGGATGCTCAGCCAGGACGCCAGGTTTGCTGTACAGTGGGTTTGTTACTCGAGTGTTTTCTGTCCCCTTCTACAATCAGGCTGCCCTTTGGATTATTTTTTCCCCTCTTAATCTACATTCAATAGACAACTTCAAGTTGCTCTGTCCTGGTATTTAGCCAAGATTAATGATTTTGGAAACTGAATTTCCCAGTTCAGAATAAAATTATAAACACATGAGGTAAGATTAATAAAAGCCCCAAACTGCTGGGTGGATATTCCCATTACTGTGTACAAGCTAGACAGCATCCTCCTCCACCAGTTTCCTGGTTTGATAAATGCCTTGAGCTGATTTAAAAATGTGTAGGTTATTTTTAACCATGGTAGCAGAGCCATCTGTATTGTATCTGATGAAGTTCTGTGATAGAGCAAATTGATTTATTCTATCTCCTTACAAGTTATACTAAGCTTTATGTTATAAATAAGTTGGTTTGAAGTACATGGAGTCATTGAGCTTGAAAGTCTCTAGATAAATTTATACTTAAAGAGTTTGTGCCTTTTGTATGAATTTAAATTGGTGCAGATTGTTAAATCTCTTTTCTCTTTCTGTCTTGTGGACTGCAAACTCTCTGGGGTCATGACTGTCTCTATAGCTGTGTTTGTATGAAATGCACAGAGCCCAAAACAAGGCTGGTGCTCTTATACATTGCAGAGATAAAAATAAGAGCAATCAAAAAAACCAGAGCCGTGCATTGGATGGCAGGATTTGCAGTAGCACTGCAAGGAGCTGGGTGCCTAAATCCTACTCTTTGTTGGGATAAAATACAGGGAATTAATAAGGAGCTCATTTCACTTGAAGTAGGAACAGTCCTGGCTGTAGCAGGGATGAGCCTCATGCTGTGGCCAGCCTGAACTGAGGTTGGATTTGAGATCTGTGGTTTAGTTCCAGGAGGTGAACAGGGACAGACCCGGCTCTTCTTCCCTTTGCCCTGCTCTGAGGGCACCGGGGCTTCTGTGAGAGTCCATGGGAAAGGTGCCTGCAGCTGTGAGAAGAGGGAATTAATCAAATCCTGGGAAGAATACACTAAATCCCATCTTAGTTGTCTGCTTACAGAACCAGCAAAAATAAGGCAGAACTTCTGAAAGAGATGGACTGAAATCGCTGTCCCTGTGTTTAAGGGTAGGTTTTGAGAGACCAATATTGAAAATGAGATGATGCCTGATAAGAGCCATGTATGGTACAGATTTCAGTGTAATTAAAAAGAAAATGAGCAATGCTTTAATTGAGATCTGAAGATTAAAAGTTAAAAGCTCAGTATCCTCTATTACTTACTGTCAGATAGGAATTTACGTTGCATATGTGTAACAAGCCATTGAATTTTAAAAATGGAACCATAAAAAAGTTGCTGTAATTTAAAAGCAGCCAATTTACCAGGAGTACAGTTTGCAGCTATGTCACTTGCTAATCAGTCTGTTAAACATAATAGCCATTCTTGTCTGGAGGCAGTTAATCATGTTGTGAATGCACTTATCAGCACATATTAGAAATACAATGTAAGATTTCCAGCAGAGGAATGGATGCAATTACTGCAATCAGTATACATTTAGCTACGGTCTTGTGTTTTTCTTTCCATTCCTTTTTTCCTCCTCTTTTAAATAGTCCAGCAGTGATAGATTTTTCTCTTAGAAAAATATAAAGGACACACTTGAAAGTGTTGTTAAACTCCACAGACGTGCTCAAAGGCGACCTGTCCCACTCCATGAGAGATGGCTGCTGGCTGCTGAACCTTTCCTGGACCCAGCAGTGTTGGAAGCTGCTGGCTTTGAGTGTTGTGGTGATGGTTTTTAAGGCCTTTGAGCATTTCCCCTGCTGGGCTGGGAACGTGTCTGTGGTGGCATTCATTAGGTGGTGGGGAGCTGAAGTTGCTGCATTTGAATTCGACTAAAGGAGCTCAGCATATGGATGAACTCTCTTTTTAATTTTTTTTTCTGTGCTTCTCTACATCTAAATCAATGGAGATGAGGGATCTCAAAGTTTTTGAAAGGCGATATTGAAAAAGCATGAAAGCTAATTGCTTCCAGCGTGACTACCCAGCAGCCACGGGTGTAAATACAGCTGTCCAAAGAATGCCAGGGCTCGACAAAATCTAAGGATTTCAGCTAAACAATTTTCCAGGGCTGAGCATATTCTTGTATGGGGAGGAAGGGAGTTGGGAGGGGGGTGGGAGAAGGGAAGAGATTATGAAATCCTGAAGAGATTCAGAAAAGAGAGGAATAGAAGGAGAATGATTTTGTACATTCTGCTTTACATTAACCCGTGATGTTAGGGATATTTTATGTAGTTTAGCATGATTTGCAGTGCTTACAGGAGCCTGCCTTCTTTTTCTAGAAATCCTTTTATCTGGCTCTTTGTTCTTTGTGACAGCTGGTATTTTTGCTTGGGTAAAATTTTTGATAGTAGCAAGGAAAATGAAAAAGCAAAACTGGGCCTAAATTGTGTGACTTACAGTGGGTAATAAGGGAGTCAATGTCCACATCTACCACAGCAGTGTTGTTACTGTTGTATTTGGGTCATTTTGCCATTTTGGGTCATTGTTCAGACTCCCTGAGAAGAGCTGGGATAGAAATGTCCTTTTGGTCTGGTCTGGTCAGCTTGGACACCCAGCCCTGTCCATCTCAGGTTTGTTAAAGGCTTCATTGCTGAGGAAATCCATTGGAATGAAGTTCTGGGATCATGTTTTGGCTTTTACCATACAACCAAGGGGGCAGGATAGGCCGGGTGGAACACCACTTCCCCCTTCTGTTTCTAATTATTCCTTTTCAGAGGCTGAATGAATTAACCTCCCTTATTCCTCACTTGTGCCTGCCCCCATTTGCTCAGGGTATGGCCTTGGCTTTGGGCAATGTCCCAGCAGCTCCCCTTGAGCTGTCACTGCACTGGAAAATCACTGTCTTGCAAGTGTGACAAAGTCGTGCTTGCCCTTTGGAAAGGTGACCTGGAGATGTTACGGGTGACTGTGGTGTTGACCTTACTTTTGTGCCATTAAAAAATAATTGTGGAATGATTTTTAAAAGGAGAAATATTAAATCCACCGCTCTGCCTTATTATTTGGAGTTATCTTTGCGTGTCTAGGGAAATTCAGATTCATTTTAAGGACAAAAATAGTTTTTTAATGGGGTGATTTACATTAGAACTCTTTTGTTTATCTCTTGCTTGTAGTTTTGGTGTGAAGATCAGGACTTTAAACTCAGCTAGCAAAGGGTGGAGGTACAGAGACTCACTGCAGCTGCCTCTTTCTGTTCATACACTGAATGCAGCCCCTGATCCACCCTGTGTTTGCTCAGCTGGATGAATTAATCTTGTTTATTAATTAAAACATGGGAAACTGGTGTTTCTGTGCCAGTTTCACTTTCATGTTTTTACTGTCTGTTCAGTTGCTACCAACAGCGAGAGGAAGAGCTTAACTCTTTTGTAAAACATAATTATCAGCCTTTAAAATAAAACAATTTTGTGCACACCATGTGTCTGTCAGCGAAGTGGGGAGAGAGGAGGTCCTGCTTGTGCTGATGTTAATTTGCTGCCCTGCTCCCTGCCCTCACTGCTTTGAGGATATTGCCATGGGCATTTATTTCTTAGCACAAGTGTGAATTGGCCACAGGACACCCTGCACATTCCCTCTCCATCTAAGAGTACACTGGATTCAAAGAAAGCCATGTCTAGTTCATTAGGTGCTTAAACCTGTTTGGAGTTGAAGAGAATGTAGGAGGCATAAAATAATTCTTGCCATGCCCCTATTTTGATTTTTTCTTTAATTATTTCATGCAGGTGGCACAACAGCAGCCTCTACAGCAGATCTGTGAGTTCTGTGCAGCCTTAGCAAGCCGTAGGAAGGAATATATGGACTGGTTTTTAACTTCCCATTGTCTTTGCTGTTTGGCACTGGTTATTTAGTCATTTCCACAGTCTGCCTATTAAGCAAAGGATTAAGTTCAAAAGTGCTGAATCAGACTTTTAGAATGCTCAGGAGGAGAGCCCCATTTGTCACCGTTCCGTGTATCCTGCAGCACTCCAGGTGTGCTCGTGTCCCAGGCTGCAGCCTGGCTCCCTTTTGCTTTCATTCATAAACTCGGTGCGTGGGGAATTTGCATCTCTAGATCCCCTCTGGTTGATTTTGCTCCCCAGAGAGATTCAGCTGTCAGCCTCAATTGTAATTCTGAAATCAAAACAGCAACAGGATTGCAAAGAACTTCCTCCTAGTTCTAGTAGGGCTTTTCCTTTCTCATGGGATCGGTGGATAGGGAAAAGTCCGATCACATAATGCTAATGGCACATAAAAATAGTAAAGGGTTTAAAATGTCAAGGAATCTTGCTGGAGATGTGGTCTGAGCTGTTAGGGTGTCTCCAGGTCACTTACCCAGGTCTCATCTCTGTCTAGGAAGGTGAGGAAGCTGTGTGAGTATTTGTTAATGCAGAACTCCAGAGCCTCAGGTGATTGTGCATGTTCAGGAGCTGCCATGTAGGAGCACTCCTCCCGAGGCTCACAGGAAACCTGGAAGAGGTACAGATAAATTAAACTGTTGCATGTCTCCATTTAACAGTTGTCTGGGGAAGAGCAAGAGTCTGAATGAAGCATCTTCAGCTGTGCTGAGCTGGTGTCCAGTGTGGGGACAGTGGAGGGGCTGGGTTAGGAGTGGCCTTTCTCTTCTGCTTTGTTACCTGCAGGAAACTCATGGATTTGCCCGTGTGGTGGCAATATGGACAGCCCAGTGTGTCACCAAGCATTTCCAGGGAATACTTCCTACCTCCACTATGGAGCCTCTGGATGCCCCTGCCCCTCCCGTGTTTCCTCTGAGGTGCAGTGAAATGTTTGCTGCATTAAATTCACACTCAGCTTGGCTAAAGTTCCCTGTGCCTTGGGTCATCCAGGCTCCCTGAGCTCCACTCTGCTTCTTTTAAAAGCCTTTGGAGAGTCTGCAGAGATCTTTGTATGTGAGTTCCTGCACTGCAAAGACCTTCTTATGTTACTGAATTTATTATCTTTAATTTTCAGTCATTGGTTATTTAAAAATTCATCTCTGCTTTATAATATATTTCAGCTGCTTTCACAGCAATGTTGAAAATAGACCATGTGATTATGGCATGTAAAAATGTAAGAATTTCTCAATAGTTAAAGAAAAATCATAAGCACCATTTGGGCTGTTGATATTTATTAACTGGATAGGTTTCAGCAGAAGTCTTTCATCATAAAATCATTCTTATTTTTTAAACAACAATAGCTCCCTCTATATTTGCATCCAACATCAGCTAAACCCTGGCCCCAGTTTCCTACTGGATGTGTTTGTTGTGTTTCCCAACAAGACACTTCCTCCTGACTGAGAATCTTTATTTTAAGAAATACACAACACAGCAATAAAGAAGTTCTAAATAGTAGTCAGAAAAATATTCCAGTGCAATCAAAATGCTTTTTTAAGCCCCAAAAGACTGCACGCTGTTCCAAAAGGGGAGAGTAATGACAAAGGTACAAATAGGCTCCCAGTGCCCAGCAATGTTACCAGTGGAGCTCACCAATTACACTCATCCTGAGTTCAGTCCTAAAAGTTGTTTTGTTAAAGCTTGGCTTAAAGAGTATCTAAGGACTGTTTTACCAGAAGCATTTCTGTGCACTGTCACAAGGGTGCAAGCAAATAAAAATAATTGAAGCAATTGTCTCAGTTGTCTCCAGGGTTGTCATGATGATGTTGATAAAATCAAATAAAGTGGAAGCTATTGCACATTGTTAGTGAGCAGCACAGTTGTGAATTGGCAGTGGAAGAAGCTGAGGAGCTTAAAAGGTTTGCTCATTATCTAGATTTATTGTTTTCAGTGGTGGGAAAATGTTGGCTAAGCAAAATAACATCATAATACCTGCTCTTGGTGGTGTGTTTTGAACAAAAATATTTTCTCATTGTTTTTATGGCTGTTACTGGATTATTAAAACATGCTGTGTCAATCCATACATTCTTAATGGATTTAGCAGCTTGGGTTTGTCCTCTGTAGCCATTTTCTTTGCCCATATATCTGTGAAGAGCATGAACTTTTATGGCAGTGAAAGAAAACCAAGATGATGCACCAAAAAATGTTTGGGAAAATATGGACAACAAAAGCAAGTTAGACAGCAGAGCAAATGGTAAACTGAGTTTTTGAAATGCATCATGAGAGGAAACCAAGCACATTTTTTCGTCCCTGCAGACTTCATTTCCACTTTCCATCCATCCTGTCTTTGGGACTCCTGCCCTGCACTGCTGTGCTGTGGCATGGATGAGGCATGAGCAGGGAGTTCCTCAGGGTTTGTGTCTCCCTTGCTGCCTGGTGTCCCTCAGAACAAACCCTCTGGGGGCTGTGCATAGGGGACAGTGGCACTGTGCCCTCTGAACGTCTGCACGTGGGTGCCAGAGCTTGCAGGAGTGCTCAGGATGTGTATGGGGTTTGCCCTGGCTTTTGGGGATGTTCGTCCTCACTGCAGCTCTGGCAGGACCCTGCTCCCATCTCTGCAGGGCTCCATCTCCAGGGCCCTTCTTCAGCAAACCACCCTGGCAGGAGAACAGCTCCAAGTTCTGACACAGCTTTGTGTCCTCACAGCCTCATTGGAATTATTTATGCTGGGAGAAAAGGGTTTAGGTTTTGACACCCTTCATAAAGTCAAACCCTGTGTGAAATGCCAGGTGCTTCACCTCAGCGAGGTGGGGTAGGGATGTTGTAGCTGTGGGAACACACCCAGGTGTTCAAGTGGCAGCTGCTGCCAGCTCCTGTTCGGAGGTGCCCCCGTGCAGGAAGGCAGCACCCAGCAAGGTGGAAGGATTGTCAATATGCAAATCTTCATAATTCAGAAACTGCATGCTGCCCTAGGTAGGTATTTGCTTTCATTTCCTTCATCTCAGGCTGCTAGGATCTTAATTTTCTCAGGGGGGGAAGGTCAGGACCTTTAGTCTGGATCTTTTCCCTGAGAGGTCCTGGCCATCTGCTGCTTCATTTGACTCCAGCAGGAAATTAGGGTCTTGAGCATTTTCAATCACTTTTTGAAAAGGCTTCTCTTGTAAGTGTTTGCTCTTCTGTAAACCATACTTACAAAATTAAATCTCTTGAGATCAAAGAAGTGAGACCTTTCCACTGAAGTATTTTATAAACTAACGTGCCTTGTTAATGTAAGGTCACTGAATTCTTACTGAATTTTCTTACATTTTTTCAGAGTAAGAACTGGCCACTATCAACCCCAAAAAAACTCTCAAGCAACACGATACCACACATTTAATTATTTTCCAATACCTCATGTCTGCTCCATTTTTTAGGGTATTGTTAACACTGCTGTGGGTCTCATAAACAAACTGCCATTTACTGAAAACATTGTTTTATGAGTGAATGGAACTCGTGATTTTCTGTAAGAGCCAACTGCAGTAATAGAAGGCCCTGACTTTTACCAACTCAGTTGTTGCTGACCCGTGAGTGTGAGCCAGCAAAGCCTCGGTGGTGATGCCTTTTCCTGGTCTTAAAATCAAGAGTCAAACACGGTTAGAAGGGAAAAAGGGATTGTACCTTGGTGTTTATTTTAAGGATCCTTAGGTGCACACATCCAGGTCGAATGCACCTCACTGCACACCACAGTGCACCCCCAAAAGATCTGGTATAACATTATAGGTGTTACTAATTAGCAGATCTATCAAAGATTCCCCAATGAGAGGCTCAAGTGAGCTCCCCTCCCCAAGGAACCTTCTCCTGGATGGTTCTATCTCAGTTTACAGAATGTGTTCTGGAGAGGACCTTGGGCTCTGGGGCACACTGATCCCTAACTAGGAAGCTTCTAAAATGTTGAGTCTCTTAGCTGAAAAAACAAGTCCAAGAATGTAGGTAAAAAGCACTAAGAATACTGAAGTTGTAAAAAGGTATAACAGGGGTTTAAAGGAAAAGGCAAAAATCATCATGGCATCAGTGTGGCACTGCAGAGTGCCCTGAACTGTCATCCTGCATCTCTCTCTCCCCAAACACACAGGGCACGCCCTTCAGGTTGGTTAGCAGTGCAAATCTTTCTTAACAGTGATTCATAGGCACTTGTTTAGTTAAGGTAAATACGAAGCAGTTGTGCTGTTGCTGCTGCCCTAACATCAGTCACTGAGTATCATTCCATTAATTCAGTAATTCCATGTTGGGCTTGGACAAATTAAACTCGTTGTTATTTCAGTGTCAGGTGGTTTCATGGTGCTGGTTAAAACCTCTCACATCAGAGCTATGCCGGACCCTCACAGTGAGCTAATATTTTGTAAAAATGAGCTGTGCAGCTCCATAGAAACACTTAATACTGCCCACGTGGATATGTCTGTTGGGAAAGTTCTGGGACTTAAACACTTTCCTGTCCCAATAACTCTTTATTCTGGAGCTGGTTGGAGCTAAGGCTGGCTTTGTTTGGAATGGATTTGCCTTTCTGTGCTCAGACTCTACTCCACACTGGGATCCCAACCACGGCTCCCAACGGCTGGGTGTGGAATGGGGACTGGGCGTGGTACAAAGTGTGACTGGGCTGTTTGGGACCTGGTTTAAATGCATTCGATAGATATGAGGCCAGACAATGGGAGATTGTGCAGAAATCCCATGGATTTGGGGACTCTTCTAGCCCCTAGCAGAGACAGGATTGTGAAAGTACACAAATAGGATTATAAATCACCATTTGAAGAAGAGGACCTACTTACAGGAGTTTGTGAGAGGAAATAAATCCAAAAAGACCCATGGGGTTTTTTTTCCTCTTCTCACCAGAGAGAAAAATGTGTAATGAATGTCTCACGTCTGAAACACTGGGCTGGATTCATCAAAGGGAGTTAGTAATTACCAAATTGAGAGAATCATGAAGCGCTTTTCTAAATTTGAAAGGCTCATCAAGAATAGATCAGGAGCAGGCAAAATTAATAGTTATGAACTCATTTCCATAGAAATGGACTTATTAGCAAGCATGCCAGCTGCCTAAAATTATAAGGTCTTTTCCTTGTGCTTGCAGGAAATAATCTTTTTTTATAAAAGTAATTTTGACTTTTTATTTTTTATTGCTTCTCTAAACTAGAGTTTGGCAAAATCCTAAACCGAGAAAAAACTTCACTGGACAATAGAAATATTTAACAAAAAGAGAGGAAAGATGTGAAAAGGAGAAGTGATTTATAGTCCTTGGATTCCATCAGACTCTTCCCCAAGAGTGCAAACTTATTTAAGAGAAAAATGAAATAAGTCTTCAGGAAAAGCTGAAAAATCTTGATAGGATAAAGTTTGGTTTAACGGGATTTAATGGCTGATAACAGCATGAGTTACAGTCCTTGTCTTCTCTGCTCGTGGATTTTCCCACTGGTTGCATTTTGTCTTCACCAGGCAGCTGCAGATTGACAGTGGCTACAAAGACCAAGGGTCTGACCCCCAGTCACAAATCAGACTAAAAGCTGAAGGTTTGCCATGGCAGGGTGGAACTCCTGCTTTTAAAAAGGGTTTCAGTGATATGTTGCAGAGCCAGGAGAGAAATTTAAATGCAGGTGTTGGGATGTGAATTTATCAGCTAATGGAGCTGACATAAGTAAATGCTGACATTTGAGGTCTTGATTATGGTTTAATTTATCTCTGGTTTTACTTTAGCAACCTCCATCAATTTCAGTGGAAAAAGGCAGTGGTCTCCCACACGGTATTACAGAGGGTGGTTAATAAATTGCAAGAATTATGAATGTAATACCAGTCTTTCTACTAGGAAACCTCTGTAGGATAAGAGATGCAGCAGCCAGTAGGTGAGCACTAGTCTGAGCATGAAAGAAATTCACTTTGCAGGTTTTATCATGAGTTGGTTCCAGTTGTAACCGGGGAAGAGGCTCAGAACAAAGAGGGTGAATTCGTCCGTGGGGTACTCGGTGTCCCAGATACTGCAGCACCTGGCATTGCTCCAAGGCTGAATCTCTAAAGAGGACAAAAGAAGACCATAATTTTAGAGAAAATTCATTCACCTGCTGGGGAATAAGAGTGCAGAAGGCTGAATCCTGGTTTGCTAAAGCTGTGCACTCAGGGGAGGCTCTGTAGGTGAAAGATGGTTCAAGGCCATCTCTTTCAGCAGAAGCCCAAGAGAGCAGTGGAGCCTTCTTTAATCAATATTAACATGGCATGCTACATAATTGGCTTCTGAGACAAAGCAGAAAACCTTTGCCAAACATTTGACGTTGTTTTTCCAAGTGATGACAAGGATTCTCTTTGGAACCAGGATCGAGGCCTGGGGAGCAGCTTTGTTTTAATTCACAGTTAATATAGCTGGACCTGAGCAAGGTTCATGTATAAGGTATAAACCCACAGTTGTTGTTTCTTTCTGGATGTGTAAAAAGTAAAACAGGAAAGGAATAATTGAGGGCGTGGTGGACTGAACTCAAAGAAGTGCTGGTCAGTGGGACCTGTGGAACAGATTTGTCACTGCAGGCTAACCTGCCCTATTATTTAATTGGTGGATCTGTACCCAAATCCTCCATTGGTGGTTTTATTCTCAATTTGAAACAACTCCTGGGTGTTTTTGTGAGTGGCAACTATTGACTTGAACAGACTGAAGTGAAATTGCAAACCTAAACACACCCTGACAGGCCCAATATCTAAATCCATAGTTACTGTAAAGCTCATATCTAAATCTTATTTCTGTGTTGTGAGCAAATTAATTTTATATCATTTAGATAAAACAGACTGCTGGAGGTGATACACAAAGAACTAGGAAGTTGAGTTGGTGCACACAGTGGTCATGTTTTTAATAGAAATGGTTTAATTACATCCCTATTATTATGTAATAAAATTTATCTTAAAAGGTTTTTGCTGGTTGTCTGGTTGGCCACACAAAAGATGTGCTTAATAGTTTCTAGTTTTGCCTGGAGGTGGATATTATCTTTCTGTCAGCGTGGAAAGTATTCATCCTCCAGGCACTGAAGCATATGTTTAGGTAGTTTGTTGTCAGAAAGAAAACACAAAAATCAATAATTCCTGCTCAGATTTTTTTCCTTTACAGTGCTCCTTCAAAAACATATGGCAAACCCAGATTCTGCCTCTGTGCATTTGGGAAGAGGAAAAGGATGTTTTGAGTCTCTGTTGTCTGCAGCAGCAGCTAAAACTTTCTGTGAGCACAGCTCTTGGAGTGCCTGCTTTGGGGAAGGGGCACACAGATGATGAATGTACCATTGGCCTGGCATACAGCAGATTCAGATTTCACCCCAAAACTTCAGCAATATTGATAAAATCAGCTGTCTCTCCAACAGAAGAAGCAGCTGCCTCTGCAGCCAGAGCTGCATTTCCATCCCCTCTCCATGCTTTGTAACCTCCACCAGGTCTCTGCACTGCAGGGTCTGTCTGGGAGGGTGGGGCAGGAACTTGTATGCTTTGTAAATATTTGTATGTAAACTTTGTGTGATTTGTAAAACAACTCAATTTTTGGGGAAGTTCAGATGAGCAAAGCTCTGCTTTCTAAACAGATCCCTGCTGTGGATATGCCGAGTGCTGTTGGTTAAATCTTGGCATCTGTTTGCTTCTCTGTAACACAAAAACAAGATCTGTTTTTCTAACCTGAGGATTAATTATTAATATTTACATAGTTTTGGACCTGAGGGAAGTGCTAAGAGTTGTTGTTAAGAAAGCAGAAGTAATTCTTAAATTCAGTTCTGAATGCTGTGCATTTACATCCATTTCTTTACTTTTAAACTTTTATTTCCAGATGAGAAATACAGGATTGCCATATAATTACAAGTCTGCACCACTGATGAGGAGAATGTTGTCATGAATTGAAAATAGGGATAATCTACCCCTCATTTATTGTCATGTATAATTTCTGCAAATCCATTTTTTCACTGAGATAAAGACGAGTTTGGGTTTGAAAGACTTTTTTTCCCCCCACAAGAGCTCATTTCTGGTACAACATGAGGAATGGCCAAGTATTCTGTTGTTCTGCAGCATCAAAATTATAATAATGGTATATTAAATAATTTAGCAACATCTGTGCAATGCTTTTCCAAGGGTTTGTGGCATATTCTGTAAGTTCATTGTGATTATGGAGAATGAATGCCTGAGTTTAATGGGAAAAATGCCTCCATTTCAGGAAACTAAAAGATCCAGTTTCACCTCACTTAGAAAGTTGCCCACGTGCAGTTTTATTTCGGTTTCTGTCAGTGTCTCAAGCCTGCATGTTAAACCTAATGGCGAATCTTCTGGTGGGTGGGAAAGAGAAATGAAAATCCATTTTGTTATCAACACCCTAATGATGTTGTGGGGAATTTCGCCTTGTTTCCCAGAGCAAACATGACCTCCTACGAGATCCTGCAGATGGATTTTGAGATTGACAACGCCAGCAGCCTGGCAGGGGCCCAGCAGATCACCTGGCAGGTGGAATACCCGTGGGATGACTCCGTGAGCGAGCTCGTGGTGTCCGAGATCTTCGTCAGCCGGACGATGTTTGTGGGAATCGTTCCTCTGGCCATGGTAAGAACCTGCTCCTGCTTCCTTTTGCTGAATGTTTCCTTTGATCCTCGTTAGTATTCCAGGGAATGGGAGCCTTTTTATTATAAGCTGCTTCCTATGCACCTGCTGCAAGTGATTTAAATGCAAAAAATCCATTTCAATAATATTTTATTTACCTGATGTGCCGTAATGGCTCCTTGGAAACCATTTGGGTCTTCTGTGAAAATCCTTTACCATTTGTGGGTTATTGGCCTGGTACATGGAAATAGCTCCTCTGGAGCCGTTGTCTTCTGCTGTATTAATGGCACTGCCATGCCTGTGCTCCGAGGGTAAATGTTGTAATTAGTGGGGACATTTTCAATGAAATAAATTAGCATTGCATGTGTGGGAAACTTCATTGCTAAACCAAACAACTGGACTGTTTGCTGCTCTGCTTTTCTCCAAACAAGCCCAATAGTCCAGTGAGCTGCAAAGTGTCAATTTATTAAAAGGTCTGCTTGGAGTTACACAAAAAGGTCAAAATACTTCCTGAAGATGGAGGTGTCCAGCAGGTTTGAGGTGTACGTGTGCAGAAACTTGAAGCTGATGATTTATTTAGAAAGTGCAAATATCTCCTGGTAAAATCAGAGGCACCTTTTCTAGGAGGGACCTTTGACCTGTGTTTTGCCTGATGGACTTTTGAGTACCAGAGCTTTACAGGGATTTCAGTGGGGAAATTCAGGTGTAAAACCAGAGAAACAGCCAGAGAGTCTGGATGTTACAGCACTTCCCTCAGAAACACCCACCCTGTTTTACTTGCTTCCTCATGAACATTTAGCCTTCTTTTCTGAGTTGGTCTGTGCTGATTTTCTTTCTATTACACCATACAACCCCCAAATATTGGTGTTTTCCTCTGCATGGCCACTGGCTTGACCAGAAGCAAGGAAAGATGCTTGTAATGGAAACAAGGCCCCAAATAATTTTAATTTCCAGTTCCTACTGCCAAAGGCTACACTTGGCAGCCCAGTGATAGGGCAGAAATTATGTGCAGAAAAGTCAAGAGAGAATTTTCTTCTGTTTCCTTTTTTTTTTTGAAGCACGTAGGAGATGAAACAAAACTCTAATTGTGTGGATGGAGTATTATCAAGCAGTAATGGTGAATCAGATATAAAAATGACAGAATGTGCTGCAGGAACATCTTGCACATGGCATTGTGGTTTCAGGTGCAGAGCACAGAGTTGGTGAGGTGCAGAGCACCATGGATGGAAAGGAAAAGCAAATCCAGAGCCAAGCTCCCATTTCCCTCATTCCCAGCTGCTGGGAGGAGTTTGGAGGGGGAAGGGACCCTGGGAGCCACCAGCCACGTGGGATGGATGGGACATGGGTTTGACTTTGTACAACTTTGCAAGTCCTCCTAAATGCGTTTTCTGTGACCTGGAACACATAAAATCCATGAAGATGCATTGTCCTGTAGCTGCTAAAGTAATTTCTACTAAAAGCTAAAAGGGATTGGATGGGCCTGCTTGCACAGAGGAAATAAATAAATGCTAATTCCTAAAACTCCATGCAAATTAACAAATGAGCTTTTCCTTAAGCACTCTATTATTATTTAGTATTTATGTAGTGTTTTATATTTTCAGAACTCTTTGCAGACATTAATTAATCAGACCTGAATAAACTAAGCTTGATGAGAATAGAAAATTAAATGGAAATGAAGTCAGTCTAATTTAGTTTTACCTGTTTCTGAATGACTTCTAAGTCCCTTTTATATTCTTAAATGTACTTTTTAAAAACACTTAAAAATCTTACAGTGCTCTTACTTATTATCTCTAAAAACGGTTTTGGTTAGAAAAGAGGTGGAATTTATAACTTTAAGAGCAACTGACAGCAGGGATGAGTGGCTTTGAAGGATGTAAATGCTGTTTTGTCACCTAAATGCTGCATAACTCTTTAGGCTGATTTAATTCAGGTGAAAAAAGCATGGATGGGAAGATTACTCAGGAGCTGGAATATTGGACTCCTGGAGGTTTCTTTGGAGGAGAGTGGAAGGAATATTTAGTTTTACCTACGTTTTTTGTCATAACCTCTTGAGATAAAGAGTTGATGAGAGATTTTAGCTCTAGAAATGGGTGGAAGATGCTGAGGAGGGAAGTTTGCAGATCCATGCAGGTTTCTGGCTGGAGCACCATCCTCCTGTGGGGCACAAACGTGTCCCCAGGAACCTCTGAGGATCTGGCTGTTCAGTTCAACGTTCCAGGATCCACTGCCAGGTGAATTCAGCAGCCCTTTTGCTCCTGGGAGCTTATCTCCTCTTCTTTTTGGTGATAAACATCTCTGCTAATTGATTCTTCCAACACCTGGTGTCCAGATTAACACGTGGAACCAATGTCCCCCAAAGCAAAGGTGATCCATTTCCATCAAATGCAGCAGACTAGCAGATCAAGGTGAGGAGAGCAGAGCCAAAGCTCTTCCTGGCTCCACTGTTTGTTGTGTTACTGAATATCAGGGGAAGAATCTGCCTTCTGCTGTGAGAATCGCTGACCCTAAACACAGCAGGTGATTATTTAAAAATAAGGTTTATGGCATTAAAATAGGATGGGAGTTGTGAATCTGGTTGATGTCTGATGCAGCAGAAGGTGTTTTAGGCATCCAGAAGGTCCATCAGAACATTCTAAAGTTGGATCTAAACCTTGATTTGCCTTAATATAAAAATGTGATATAATAATCTTGCAAAGTGGAAGTGGGTGTCCTGCTAATTACAGAATAAATCCACAGATAAATCTGTCCTATCCAGTGATGATACAATTCCATAATTCTCAGTTATTGCTCTTGATCTAAGCAGACATAATCTGCAATTTCTATAGCTGTGGAAAGTTGCTAGTAGCAAGGTCGTCAGTGGAGTCTGGCACTCCTGGGATGCAAGAAACAAACACTTCCCCAGCTTTGAGTCTGTCATCCAGGTTTCTGTCACAAACAAATGTGATTTGATTAATCTGTTATCTAACAGTTGGCAAAAATATAAAGAAAAAGAGAAAAAATTAAAGTCCAGGTCTTTTAGATAAGAGTTTCTAGGCAACCAGGAACTTAGTCAAAGTAAAGAATAAGACATTGAAGAGATGTATTTTAGCTGTTTCTTATAAGAGGGCTCCAGCTGAGGCTGAAGGCTTGAGGAACAATAGACTTAATAATAGAAAAATACCTGGCATTGTCTTCTTATCTGGGAAAATGATGGCTTGGTCTGTGGCTGGCAGCACTGCTCTTTTAGATGTCCATGCTGCAGATCCTTTCTGGTGCAGTAATGGAATTCTAAGTCCCAGACTGTCATTATTCCAAAGCGGTTTTCAAATGCAACAATCAATATTTCCCCAGGACTCTGCACCCCTCAGCCTCAAACGTTTCTGTATTTCCAGCTATGAATCTGAATCTGAATAGTATCTGAACTATGTCTTCAGGAATTTTGTTTCCTCCCCCAAAAATGTGAGCTATTGGTTGAGTAATGGTTTACTGACGTTGTGAATTGCTTACACAGATGGCTGTGTTTGCTCTGCTGAGGTTTCCTTTAAATGGGAGGTTGGAGAATTGCATTTCTGGTTGCTGCCAGACAAGAACACCCAGAAAAATTGTCCTTAGAGGTGCCCATTTCTACAACTCAGGCTGAAATGGGGTTGCTGGGTGCAACACTTGCCTGATTTGTTTGAGGAAAAAAAACTTCAAAGAATTTATTTTTCCTACAGAAATCATGGTTTGCTCATGGGACTTATATTGAGACACCAATTAAAGGAGCACACTCAGTCCAAGGTGGAAGCTGACCCAGACTCAGAAAGCAGCTTACCTTCCCCTTCAACTAAATGGGAAAATGTCAGGCTTTAGCAGCTTTTTCTTTGCTTGCTCTGGGGTCAGAAATAAAAACCAAACCCACTTAATCCTGATGTCTAAAAAAAACCAGGATAGGATCAGTAATTTTTAGCAAACCCAGATGATTTACATATTTTTTAGAAGTTGGTTAAATGCATTGATGTGCAAAAACGTCCCCAATGTGTTTATCCATTGCACTTAATGCATATTTCTTACTTGAAATCACTTTGACCTTTGGCCTTGCAGTTCCCTTTTAAGAGTGCCTTTCTGTTGTACTTTGCATGCAAAGGAACCTGCCCAGAATGGGATTTTGTCCTCCCCAATATTCATCATTTCATAGAAAAAAAATTTGAAATGTAAATTCAATATAGAGTAGATCTTCATCCCAGAAATATTAGGGGATTATCAACATTGTTTTTAAATAAAACTGGAATCTGTGGCTCCCAGATCACAGGTTTCAGTGTGAATTTTAACACTGATTAATGGCAGCAGGATTGAAGCCTTGAGCTTTCCTAAAATCCCACACTGGAAGGATTGATTTTAAACTCAGAGCAAATTAACTACTGTGGAGAGAGTACAGAATAGGAAAAAAGAGCTTCTTCTTTTGTATTACTTTATTTCCCATGCCCATAGCGAGTGTTTTATGTCTCTGTGGCAGAGATAGGAGCTTGTGCAATTATTACCATCCCCAAATTAATTGTCGTAGAGAATTAAATGGTTTTGTTTTGTCAGGATGCTCTGAAAGCCACAGGGTGAATTTTATGGAGAAAGATGAAATTTTAAAAGATTTCTTGAAACACATCAGCCAAAACACAAAGCACTGAAGATTTCATAAGTTTGATCAGGGGAAGTTTTTGACTCTAAAACACGCTGGGAGAGAAACGTGTGGGGAGCAGATGTTGTGAGAACGTCCACATGGGCTTTGTCTGACTGAACAAGGCCAGGGGATTGCAGCTTCCATTGTCAGCAGACACCCTGAAAAGCCATTCTGGAGTGATCAAAGCTGTTTAACAGCAGAAAAAACTTATTTCCTTGTGGAACTGAGGTGTTTGATTCAACTTGATTAAACCATAGAATCAGAGAATGGGTTGAGTTGGAAGGGACCCTAAAGATCATCCAGTGCCACCCACTGCCATGGGCAGGGACACCTCCCACTATCCCAGGATGCTGGAGCCTGGCCTTGGGCACTGCCAGGGATCCAGGGGCAGCCACAGCTGCTCTGGGCACCCTGTGCCAGGGCCTGCCCACCCTCCCAGGGAGGGATTTCTGCCTCATTTCTCATTCTGCTGTCTCTCATGGGAAGCCATTCCCTGTGTCCTGTCCCTCCATGCCTTGTCCCCAGTCCCTCTCCAGCTCTCCTGGAGCCCCTTTAGGCCCTGCAAGGGGCTCTGAGCTCTCCCTGGAGCTTCTCCTCTCCAGGTGAGCACCCCCAGCTCTCCCAGGCTGGCTCCAGAGCAGAGGGGCTCCAGCCCTGGAGCAGCTCCGGGGGCTCCTCTGGAGTCGCTGCAGCAGCTCCAGGTGCTGGTGCTGTTGGCCCCAGGGCTGGGGCAGCTCTCCATGTGGGATCTCATGAGAGCAGAGAGGCAGAATTATCTCCCTTGACCTGCTGCCCACACTGCTCTGGATGCAGCCCAGGATATACACAATAATGTACAAATATTTTATTTTGGGAGAAAAAACCACTTTTATTCTGAAGTGAAAATGTCCCATTCTGAATATGGTGGAGTAGGCCCATTTTGGTAATGTCAGCATTCTTCCCCAGTGTTCTTCCAAAAATGAAATTCCAGACAAATCTCCTCAATTTCACCAAGTGTTTCGTTTTTAACTGGACTGTGTTTTCCAAAGGATAACACATTTTTTCCCCTTTCAGTCTAATTCTGGGCATCTGAAGTAGGTTTTGGAATGGCTCAATGTGAACCATTATCCCTTTTTTCCTCTGCTCAGTTAAACATCCTCTACCATTTAATTTCGAGAGTGAAAAAGAAAGAAAGAAACGAAAGGAAAATTTGCTATTGGTGGGACAAAAATAATGGCATTTTAAATGTTTCCATGAAAGCAATGTGACATGACAAATTTTAAGAAGCTCTGTGAATACTATTAATATTTATGATGCACTCAAGAAAACAGCTATTGTGTGCCACATCCATCAAAGATAAGAATTGTATTCAACTGTGTTGGATGATAAACATTGAATGACAAAAGCTGGAGATTATACGAGGTTTTCATCCTCATGTTTTATGCCTGCTTGAGTAAAGCACCATGTTATTCCACTGTGAACCAATAATTTGCTTTCATCAAATTAGATACACTTGCTGATATTCGTTACAATCATATCCAAAATATTAATGAACATGCAGGGAAGGCTGATGCCAAGTGCTCCAGATCCTTTAGGATCGAGTCCTACAGGCAGCATTTCCCGCTAATCCACCTCTTGGAAGTCACTCTGAAGCTCCCCAAATTACAGTGATTTGACCACACATTATCAGCTGTCTGCAGTTTGGATGCATGCAGGTGATTACCCCACGGAATGAAGGTCCTTCCAGCATGGCAGGCTGCCTTTTTATATCCCATAGTTGTCCTTAAAGCATTCCCAGCACAGGAATGGGGCAGGATTGTCCGTGCCCTGGGAACGCCTGCGCTGGGCTCACACCCACACCTGCCTTTGGATGATGGGCCCTGGGGTGTCCTAAGTCTGGCCTTGCTCCTCCTCTTTGTCATCGCTGTAAAATGCAGCTTTGGAGCTAATTAATGATCACCCAGGCATGCAATGCTGCCAGAGGCAAATCTTCTCTTCCCCCTGCTGCTCCCAGCACCACACCTCCTCCAGGTGGCCCTCCCTGGCAGGATGCAGGGCCCTGTCCCCCTGCTCCCACCCGATGCTGCAGCTGCTCCTGGGGTTAATCCCTTTGGCACAGAGGCTCTTCTTCCTGCCCTGCCCTCTTACTGAAAGTGCCGTGCTCTGGAGATAGCTCTTTCTGAAGATCAGACTGATGATGCCCCAACTCTGCACCACACAGGCCTGTTTTTGGAAAGAAGCTGTGATTCAGAATTGATTGATGAATATCTGGAGCAGCTTTGGTCAGGGGTTTCTAAATAAAGCTGTGTTTGGGAGAGGTAACGTGCTGACCATACATCAAGGGTAGGAGGACATCCAGGCATTCCTGCAGCCAGAATGATCTCAGGTCTCTTTGATCCATGTGGACAGTTACTATTCTTAGAAAATCCTCTCCAAGGGTGCACAGGCACTAAATTCTTGTTAGGAGTAAGTGTTTCCAATAATAAATGTGCAGAAGGAAATGCTAAGAGGTGTCTTCTGCTGAGCTGGGGATACCTCTGCTCCATTAGGTTTGCTTCCTTTTGCGACAAATTTTCTGATGGGAGTTCGGTGCAGGCTGAGGGAGGCATCCCTTGACAGAGGATCAGGAGTGGTGGGAGCTCCTGCAGGGCAGGAATGAGGGCACAGTGACCCTCCTGACAGGGATGGCCAGAGGGACGAGCTGAGCTGGCCTGAAGGGGCTGCGAGCAAGACCCAGACTGAGGAAAGAGTGTGCTGGAGGGAGCTGGAAAGCTTTTACTTTATCTGCCTTAAAAACCCTTCGTGTTCCTTAGCAATTACCCAATAATTTGGCTCATCTGTAAGTTTTTCCAGCGTGCTCACTCTGCTTTTATTGCCAATTAATTTAGCATTCCAGTCTGGGTCCACAGCTGATTGGCCAGTAATTCAAACCAAAGCCCTCATCAGAAGGGCATCATTTGTAAAACAGGGAAAAACTCTGCAAGATACTGAAATCACTGTTAATTAAATCAGCACATGAACATAATGGACATACATGAACAAAATTATGTTTGTTTTTGAGCTGTTCTGCTAGCTGGAGAGGAAGCATTATTAGGAGTATTTGGTAGTCAGCCTGCATTTATAAGATGTACAGCAAGATGAGTCCTTTCTACATAAATTAACTTTGTATTGTGTGGAGATATATAGATATATAGATATACATACACTGTATTTCTTGTGTACATGCTGCAGAGAATGCTTTTTCCTTTTTAAAGGAAATTTGTGTTCTGCACAACTTGTGTTCAAAGCTGTCACTGACCTCAGTGTAGTTATTCTGATTTACATGGCCCCAGTATCAGTTGGGCTTAGGAATTATTTTTCATGTAATTTCTATTTTTTAAATTAAATTAAAACAGCAGCGTAAAGATGGAGCAGAGCAGCGATCCAAGAGCTTTAGAAGTTGTAATGGAGCCTATCAGCAGCTATCTTGTGTGAAGAAATTCCTTCCAAAGGTGCCTCAGCTTCACTGCACATGCTAAGCTGCAGCTTTATTAATATAACCAGGATACTCCAGTGTGGTGCTTTGGGACAGCTTTGGAATATTCTGGATTGCTCAGTCCTGAAGTCTGTGAATTCGCAGTTTCCCGGCTCTGCCTCCTGTGGGGCTGGGAGGCCGAGCTGCATTTTCTGCTGGTTGGCACTTTTTTGTGAGCTCTTTCAAGATCCATCAGAGGCAGCACTCGCTCATGGGGGGGAGGGAGAGAGGCACCAGCACTGCTGAGGGCAGGGAGAGCAGGCACTGCAAATTCCAGGTGTTCCAGAGGGAATAAATGCTGTGGCTGGAGGGGAAGAAATGGATCCAGAGAGTTTCAAAGGGTGAAATGTTGGCATCACACAAATGTGGGAACAAGGACAGGGAGAAGCTAACAGAGTTTTGCATCATCTTTGGGACCTTGGAACTCTGGGCCGGTAAATGCACTGGAATGGCAACAACTCTCATCATTCCAGCTGCTTTCCACCTCTTCTGGGAATATCACTGCCCAAAACCTCAGTGCCATGAGAGCAGTGCTGGTGAGGCTGCTGCACTGATGCTTGGGAGAGCCCAAATCTGCTCTCCTCCATTCCTGCCCTCCTCCATTCCTGTTCTCCTCCATTCCTGCTCTCCTCCATTCCTGCTCTCCTCAGTTCCTTGCCCTGACTTCCACACTGATCCCAGCCAGTGTTTGCTGTTGCTGCTTGTGCTGTCTCCCTGTAAGGATGTTGGAAAGAGTGTAAGGAAAAAGGCAGAAAATATAATCCCAAAATCAAACTTCATTCCTCCTCATTCCTTCACAAATCCTTCCTCTTCCTCCTCCTCGTTTCCTTGTGGTCAGGAGCAAGATAATTCCTGTAGCGTTGCCTTGGCCCTGCAAAAGAGGAGGAGCCACAAGAATTAAGTTTGATAGAAAGAAAATGTGGGACCATTTGGTCCCTGCAGCATCCTGGAGTGCCAGGCATGGGTTAACAACCTTGATGCACTTCATATTGCTGGAGATTTAAGTGGCAAACAGAGCATTTGATCTCTGTATCTCATTAGTGTGTCATTTATTCCTAAGTGTATGGATGTCAAAATGCATTTGATCTGCTGCAGAGTTAAAGCCCCTCATTGTTTCAGGCTCCATTTTGAAGCTCACCTAATGAAGAGCAAATTTCAAAGGGAAAAACATGCTATTAAATTCCATGTCAGAATAGGCATCTGTAATGGTTGTTTGTTCTCCTGCCTCTAGATTGCCAGCTCAAATCCAGCTCTGCCCATAGAGATCAGAAGAAATGCTTACACTGTAACATTATCTGGTTTCTAGGGCCCAGCAATTTCTGTTGAAAGCAGCCCTCCAGCCCTGTGAAGTGATGGCCCCGTGACAGTGAAGTCCTGCAAGTCATCTTTTCCCACTGTCCCCCCAGTTCAGCTGGTGCTTATTTTCCCCCCTTTGCTTGTGGACTTTTAAACTCAAAGTAAAGATGTTGGACTTCCCACCTCATCTGCAGTTTAAAATTAAGTATTAGCTATTGCTTGTAAGTTGCATAAGTTTTCTTAGTTATGTAACTTATACAGCAAAATGAGCATCAAACTGTTTGGGTTCTCTTTTTGTAAAAGCACTTTAGCACTGCTGCTATTTCCATGATGATCTGCTTAAGCAAAAAGGAGCAACAGTGCCAGTGGTCTCCATAGCTTCTATCCCATAATGTGAATTTCAATCCACAAGTAAGAATAGTTTGTTTTGTGGGAAAATGTTCAGGCTAGGAATTATTCACAGAAAATTACTCTGATAAATGAGTACATTTTCAAGTTTTCCATGGTCATGATCAATTCACAAAGAGGAAAAGGAATGCAAAATTAATCAAATAAATTATTCATTATATTCGCTCAACTATAGCTAACAGTGAATTGTCTAGACAGTAATTACTAATTTTTAACCTATGCATGTGCACATAACACTATTGTGTGAATAGGTTCAGTATACAGTGGCTTGAGATAATAGTAATGGATGTAAGTCAACTAGCAGGTGATTTTAATTGGGAAATTATATTGGATTTTTCTATTGAACTTCCATAAAACATTACATAAATATTGAATCTCCTCAATGTTTTTTCTCCAGTTGAAAATACAGGCACACAGAGTTCTGTGCTAGTTTGATCAGTGCATAAGCAAACATCTTTTTTTATTATTATTATTATTTTAATTCTGCTGTAAAACTCTCAAGAAAACCACTAAGTTCAGAATACAGCAAGAATCTATACGGAGCATGATGCAGGAATATTTTCTGTTTCAGTGATGATTTTCCACTGGCAGGTTTGGATCCTTGAGGAGGGCTGTGCTCGGTGTCAGTTTGCTGGAAGGTGCTCCCCAGGGTGCAGGGAGCAGACCCGAGTCCTCCCACTTCACCACTCTGGCAAAAAAATCAACATTTTGGGGGAACTCCCTGCATTTCCCAGGCAATGCAGGACCTCTGTGAGGGATCTCCTCTCCCCCCTGCCTGGGGAATGTGGTTGCTGGGATCTGCTGGGTGGAGCTGCTGATCACTTCTGTGGGTGTGATAATGAAGAAAACAGGGATTTCTAATCCCTTGACTTCTATTTTTTTTCCCCCCAGAAATCTCTATTACTATTACAGTTAATTAGAAAAGAGTTAGATTGAAAATAAAGTCGAGAAGTCATAATTTCAGATGGATTTGTTATTGAAGCTTGTGCCCTGCAGACTAATTGCAAGCTGGGAGTTTTGTGGTTCTCAGCTGCTCTGAGTTGATCAGAAAATGTCATTTATAAAGCTCGTCCATCTCGCTTCGGGTAACTTGCCTGAAGAGGAAAATAGCAGGAAACCCACACAAACAATTGGAAATGGTGCAAAAACTAGGACACTGGGAAAGAATATTTGCATAAAGTGTTGGTTTTGTGTGTGTCAGCTGCATCCTTTGGGATCTGGCTTCTGGAGAGGTGCATTAAAAACTACCCACGTACAGCTCCCATTAACCCTAATACAAGTTCTGATTCTGACTTCCTGTGTGCTTAATGTTATCTTAATGCAATTCGATTTGATATTTAATTGCAGTAATTTAATTAATGGTTCTGTAAATAAAAAGGCTAAGTTGTGGCCTCCTACACGCACAGATATGCCCAGCAAGCAGCTCTAGGCTCCTGTGAGACTTGAATTTATGTGTTTGGAGCAGAGTTTAACCCTAAGGATGTCTGATAAAATGCCCAAATCCCAAAATAACACTGTAATGGTGTTTGCATTGGAAATGTTACAGTATTAGTTCAAGTTTATGGGACAAGAGTGGCATTTAAAACCCCAACCCACAGATTTCTCCCTAATGCTTGTCACGGGATAGGTCACCTCACACACAGGAATTGCATGGATTTGCTTCCTTGTGTAATTGGATTACATTTAAAATAGTTTACATAGACTCAGTTATTAATGAAAGTGTCACTAATTGGATAATTTGCTATTAATATTGTTACAGAATCCTGTTGGCCCAGTGGGTTATTTGCAAGTCAGAGCTCATAGGTGTTTGTAACCCTGCTATTGATGTGCCTTTGACCTTCTCTAACACATGCTGCTCATGTCTGCTGCACACTTAAAATGTCTGTTAAATATTGATTGTTCTCCCTTAGAAACCATTTATAAATAGAAGCATGTAGTATAAATGTAACCTAAAATCATTAAGGCTACACGGTGTGCAAGTTAATAGTAGCAATGTTGAAAAATTAGGGAGTGCATGAATGAAGGGAATTGGGTTCATAAACTGTTTTCTTAGTATGGGATGGTGGAGTTCCCATTGAAGTCAGGGATTTCTCATAGCAAGCATCCAATGAAGGTTTTTCTATGTTTAAAAATTCATTTACAAACAAGAGGTGACATAAAGCTCAATTCTTTTTTCCAGAGTAGAGCTGTGTAAAGTACAGCTTCAAATACTTATGCAAAGGAGGAGGAACATCCTGTGTTCACATATGGAAAAGAGGTCCAGGTTCCCCAGTGAAATGCAGAGGTGCTCTGCTGATGTTAATGGAATTCTGCTGCATTCCCTATACCATAAATCACAGCCGGCTGTTTCTAAATCAACCCCCAAACTGAACTGAATTCAGTATAAGCAGAGTCCCATTTCAGCACAATTGCTGGCTGTTAAGCTCGGAGGTAAATCACATTTATGTCCCTTCAAATCCTTACCTGGTATAAGGAGATGTGAGTGAGAGCCTTTGCCTGAGCTTGCCTTGCCCTGAGTTTGCACTGCCATGGGATTTAATGTTACTGCAAATACCTCCGAGGTGCACTGTGCAAGTGGGTTTTATTTTGGACATGGCACCTGACCCCTAAGGAGACACCAGATTCTGCTGTCATTAACAGGGCGTTTAGATAGGTGAGAGCCAGCTCTGGCTCAAAGTCTGATGTGCTCTGAAACCCTACAAAGCAGTGTGGGAATGACAAGTCCAACTTCCCAGGCAGTAACGGGAATCATCAGGCCTTTCATATGCCGAGGGAAAAGTCAGATAGATGGGAACAACAATAAACCAACAACGGTTCAAAGTGCTTTCTTTGAAAATATCTCTTGCCATTTCCAGCTGCCTCCCTTCTTTGTCACATCTCCCTTCTCTGACAAACAGCTGAATCAGTCAGACAGAGACTTTGCAGTTCTCACTCAGCACTCAGTGTCTGTACCTGACCCCCCGCTCTTAAAAGCAGAACAATTAAGCGAATCCCAAAGAGGATTACAATTGAGAATTAGAGGGTATAAATGTGATTTAGCACGGAGTGCTGAGCATGACAAATCATTTCTGTGCCTAGACCTTACTTGTTCTGAAATGAGTTTCATTTGGAAGCACAGAACTGGTTCAGCCGTGGTCCAGTGCCAAGTGTCAGGTGCAGCCTCTGCAGCTCAGCTCTGGCAAGGCTGGACAGGCTGCAGAACCTCTCCTGAAGCACAAAGTATCACCATTTTTGTCAACTTCTTATTCCTGGGAGGGAATACAGGGACATGAATGTGCTAACCAAGCTCCCAGGTCATTTCCTTCTCTTTGGAAGAGCTTGACTGAAGGGGCTTGATTGCAGCACAAGGACACAGTGGCAAGGTGGACTCAGGGTTCCGTGTTTATGTGGCTGCAGGAGACAGAAGATCTTGGTGCAAAAACTTTCCAAAACACGTGGTCTAAGCCTACAATCAAAGGGAAGAGTTTCTTGAATGTTTTCCTGCTGTGAATGACTCTGTGAGAAGTTTGTCTGAGGCTTTCACTCCTACAGAAGCTGTCGAGTGTTTCATTGATAAATGAAGTTATTTCCCCCATCCAGAAGGAATATTAATAGCATGCACGTGTGTTTGTGTGTGTCTGTGTATTGAGTTGCCTTGGAAACAAGGAGAGAAAGCGCCATGAACCAGGACATGCTTTCCATTTAAGGAACACTTGTGCCATTGTAAAACCACATACAAAAATAATCAAATTCATTCATCCACTCTGTGAGGATCTTGCTGCAGGGAGCAGCCTGAGAATGCAGATCCCATGTAAAGATGACTGAAAGCCACTTGACTTGAGCATATTGTTGAGCAACTGAGTTGACATTGGTGAAGCTGCTAATAAGGTGGAGAAAAAGAAATGTATGCAATTTGTACAGAACCTTGGCAATGTTCCAGGTGTATGTTAAAGTCACTAAGACACGAGACAGGCTTTGAGTGTTCACATTGCAAAACAAAGAGGACAATTTTACCTTATGTGTAAGAACAGCTGTTTCAGCATATTGCCCTCAAAGACAGTATGTTGAAACAGCTGTCCAAGTGTTTTGGAGGTTAATCTACTCAATTAATCATTGTGTATTTTTATTCAATGTATAATCATGTTTGTACTGTTCCTTGTGGGCACGTGAACAAAATATTGAATGTAAAGTTTTACTCACTGGTGAAACGCCTGCCAGAACACTTTGTGTGAAAAACTCTGTCTTCAGAGTGACACTGGCTCTTGGGGAGATGAACGGGGGCTTCCCTTGGAGCAGCTGGAAGTCACACACTGACCCCCTTCCCGTGGTGCTGCAGAGGTGAGGACAAGATGTGGCAAAACTAACACAGATGTGGTTGTTGTAATACTCAAACAATCTTCAGTGAGTCTGCCCTGGAGAGAGGTGTGTTCTCAGGAGTGCTGGGCTCTGAAAGTCATGCACATGTGAAAATGCTACAGCTCCCACCTCAGCTGAATTCACTTTGCAGCATTTTATGAATGAAATCCCAGGACCTCACACGTTTTCTGCATATTCACTGCCATGGGATTGTAGACAGCCACTGTCAGAAAAATCCTCTGGCAATCCATTTGACCAGAAATAAATAAGATCTAAGCATAATTTCCAACCTTTCTAAATATCACTGCACATGTAAAAATAGCAAAATCTTTATATATGGTATCCCAATCCACCTTTCATGTCAATGTTTTATCAGTCAAATGCAGGGTTTCTGGCTTTGTTTACCCCAAGAGACCAC
Source organism: Aphelocoma coerulescens (assembly GCF_041296385.1). NCBI lineage: Eukaryota > Metazoa > Chordata > Aves > Passeriformes > Corvidae > Aphelocoma > Aphelocoma coerulescens. The sequence goes on along the minus strand of NC_091029.1, from coordinate 1,716,942 downwards.
GCAGAATAAGTGGGAAGAGCTATCACAAAAGTTGGTGAAATACAGACTACAGCAGCTACACACAGCTATGCTTAATAGAGTCTGAAGTCTTTTCCTCTGTCCTGATTTCCCCAGATTATAGGTTTATTCCCCTCTGGACTGAATTGCAGTGCATGCTGGAGTGAGGCTTTTTAGATTGAAACTCTGGTTTTGAGATTCTTCTCCAAGAAAGAAGAAAAAAGAAGCCAAACCAAACCAGGAATGTTGCTGCAGAGGAGGAGCTGCTGCCAGCCCTGGCTGCCCCCTGAGATGCTCCTGCTCAGCTTTCTAGGCTGGGTCTGTCTCAGGCTGTTGCTTCTCAGCCTCTTCAGTGACACAGCCCAACATTACCTGGCCAGGAACTATCATCTTCTCTTCCACTCCTGCCACAACTTGTCTTTAGGAAGAAGTGCAGATGCAGTTTTATTCCAGGTTGTTGTCCATAATAGATTTTGTCAGATTGCATTGGATCTGTGTACCAGGATTAATTGCAACACTGCTGGGAGAAAATCCCAAACTAAATCAACAACAACTTGCACAACTGCCTTCATTAATAACCAGGAAGAAAACCAGCACTGAAGTGCCACGTTTGAGAGAGTGGAACTGGCGGGTAGGTAGCTGAATGTCAGCGTCATTTAACAAAAAAATTAAAAGCAAATAGAAAGGTGTGTTTGATATAGTTGCTCTGACTTCAGAAGCTTGGCCCTGGTTGATCACTTTGTATCACATTGGCCATGAAAACAAACTTGGAATAACACAAGTGAATGCAGAGGGAAATGTTGGATTACCTTGCTTTGCTTTTCGTTAGGGGGGCCTTCTGGCAGCAATTTTTGGGCCTGTGGAAAATTCTTGCATCGTAACAAAGTGACACAGATATACAAAAACATGATTTTTGTTTCAAGGTCCAGTTTATCCATTGTCAGATCATTCCTGTTGCCTGGGAAAATTGAAAATGCAGTAGTTCAAACGAGATACTTTAATCACCATGTTTAACTTGATTTAGATAAGCACCTCCCTTGCTGGAGGAACACTTTGGAAACAAGCTGTAAGAATGACTGTCCCCCATCTGTGCCGAGTGCATTTCAGTACCGAGGGGGTGAGATGCCACCAGGAGGGGAGGACGTGGCTAAATATTTCAAGGTGGGGGAAAAGAAGGAAAGAAGCCAAGGTGATAAGAAGTGGAAGGTGAGGAGAGCTTGCTCTCCTCTGCGTGGTAATTGTGCAGGGGTGCTTTCAGCTGAAAGCACTTTGCTGCTGGAATTTTGCATCACGTTTATGGAGGCCTTTAAGTGCAGCACTTCTTCCACCTTTGTCAATTCTTTGCTAAAATCATGTGTCAGAATGCCAGAGAACCATGTGTTTTCTTCAGCTGTGTGTTCTGCAAAAAGCTGCTTCTGCTGTGTTCATCTGTCCATTTAGCAGGAGCAATGACTGCAGTGAGGGCACCCCAGCAGCTGCAGGAGGGAAAGGACACGGCCTCAGACCTGGCCTTCCTCCCACCTTACAGCAGTAAACAATTTGAAATTGGTACTGCAGAAGGAGAAATAAATGTATTATCATTTGAAAACCTGCCAATTTTTAGAGAGAAAGTAAAGAATGAATGGTTAACACAGCCAATTTTAAGGAAGATAAATTTCCTTAATGGACGCGAATAGCAAATATTCCTTCTGTTTGAACAGTCCAGCAGGGCTGACCTGATTTCTCTCTGCAGCTCAGGGTGTGCATTTTTGTGTCTCACATTAGGTAAACAGCAGAAAATGGGAGAGGCTTTCCTTCCCTTAGTTCTTGTAGATGGGTCCTTCAACACAAATTGGGTAATTCTCTTTTTCCTCTCTTGCTGTACCTAGTTTGTCTTCCTGGAAAATCGGTGCTTTTCCCATTTCTCAAAATGGAACGGCTTCTAAAGAAACAGATTGTGAGGTTTGCATTTCAATCATGTCTTAATGACTTCTAGAGGCTAGTTATGAAGACAATACCTTGGAAGCAAATATAGAAAGTCTTTTTTCACTTTCCTTCTGTCCTTCAGTGTCTGTTGTTGGAAAACCAAGTCAGCCACTCTTTCACATAGTTTACAAACAGTTTAAAATGAAAAAAATTAAAACTACCTTGGAATCCCAGCCTGGTCTGGGTTTGGTGCTGAGGGCTAAGGACAAGGAACCAGTGTTAAAATCCTTTATCAAGGAAATGTGCTGTGATTTTGATATTTACTTGCCTTTATAGAATAGTAAGTGGAAGACCTTTGTCTGTTTACAGAATACTTCTATTGAAAACCAATAATACTGTCATTTTCTATTCCTGAGAAACATTAATGCCATCCCCCCTGCCCCACTTCAAACCACCTGTGAGATGACATTGGAAGCCCCCTCCAAGTGGAACATTTTGCAGTAGTTTCATATTAAGAGATATTCTGTGATTTCCCCCCTGAACTCATGCAGCTGCCACTGGCATTATAAACTCATATGCCATTATCATTTTCCACTTTAAAAGGGTGGCAAGTCATGCTGTATTTCTTCCTTTCCTTTCATCTGTTCCTGCTTGCTGCATTTGGAGCCCTCTGGATTTCCTTGCAGCCACTGATACTTGTTTTTCTGCACAGCTGAATTTCAGCGAGCCAGCCAATAAAAGCAGCATTTGAGGAGCTGCACGCTCAGCATTTGCTTGTTATGCAAAAAGGCCACTTAGTAGGAAAGATGTGGAAATTGGTATTTAAAGTGGTCAGAACCAGGAGCCTGAAGACAGCAAGTTTGAGTGTAAGCAGGGAAAAGGCATGGACCTGGGACTGGGGAATATGGAATCGTTTCCCTGATCTGTCACTGGCCTGTGGGATTTCTTCTGCCTCAGCTGTTTTAGATGTGTAATGAAAATCCCTGACGTCTTTGGCAGAGCTGAGAACTGGTTTTGAAGTATTGTGGAAAGACTAGATACTGGAAGCACTGGTTTACATAAATCATTCTATATCTAATTCTTAGAACAGATGAAAGAGAGATGGGAAAAGATGAAAAATTAAATAGATTGATGCTGATTTGACAGCACTTTTACATTTGTGTGAATACTTGGCCTTTATTATAGTTACTACCTCCAGTCAACCTTTGGGGTTTTTTTATTACCTTCTCACAGATTCTTAACACATTCTTTCATTTGAGGAACTGTGTTTCCTAAAAGCTGATGGACTCTGGAAAAATATTGATGTTCTGACAGCAGTAGCTCAGCTTTTGAAACACAGATGATATTATCCTAGTCTGCAGGAAATAAATACACTGCACAAGAGTTCACTGAGAAATTCAATCATGGAAACAAAAAGGGGATTTTGTTCTGAACTTGAATAAAAAAGAGGTTGTTCTTTGTGAAAGTTGAGAAGGAAAAGAAATAATCAGACATAGGGGCATGTCAGAACAAGGTGGAGCGTCACACAAGGTGAGCAGACAGACAAATTAAAGTGAAGAACAAAACTCAAGCCGAGAAGAGGCAGAGGAAGGAAGTAAAAATACTCCAGTAGTTCTTAGATTAGTCAGAAAATTCTCAAAAACTCACCTCAAATAAATCAATGTTCCGATTTGAAAAAAAAAAAACCAAACCCATTTTTTAATTTCAGGGTTCTTTCCAAAGAAAATATTCTCAAAGTTGTCTTCTTTATACTTTTCAGTTTTGTCAAGAAGCTAATTTGTTTTGTCCCAGCCAAGAGTGTTCCCAGGCAGTGCCAAACACAGACAGGTGAGACCTTCTTTAGTGCCTGTTCAAGTAGAAGCTCAATGTTGAACACTTGAAAAGGCAGCACTTCATGGGAGTGGAGAGCAGTGCAAGGATGAGCAATGTGCAGTGGATGGGTGCTCCCAAAATCAGTGAGAGAAGCAGCAGGAAGCTCTGGGCGTGGAAGGATGGAAAAGGCTGATGCTGGACTGGCTCCAGATGTGTTCTTTTTATCTTCCCTGCATCCCATAGAGCAGTAGGAAGCTTTATTAAGGGAAGCAGGCAAAAGGTGCATCATCTGTGAGTCTGTGTCACTGTGTGGATCGTGCAGGGGTGAAAAAAACTGTTGGGAGCACTTTTAATTCCCAGGAGTAAAAGAACCAACACTTGTGTGTAGGTACTGACTGTTTATAGTTTGGAAAGCAGGGAGGGATAGAGATTCTCTCCCCTAATTCTTGACATCGAGTATGAAAAGACATCTGAGCCCTTTAATAGGTGATGGAGAGAGATAAATCTTCCAAAGTGTCTCTGGTGCTGTCCCAGGCCGTGGAGTGGCAGGGAATGAATCACTCACAGCAGGCACTCTGGGGGAGAGGAGCCTGAGTGAGGAGGGGAGAGGAGAGCACCCGGTGGAACCAGGCTGTGGAGAGCCAGTCCTGCCAGGGGGGAGTGTGCCCTGCACATCTGAGAGAAGTCCACTGCAAGCCCATGAAATTACTTCAATGGGTGAAATAAGTACAGCAACCTGGTCCTGACAGATAAGACAGCCCCTCTTCAAGAACAAAAAACCAGTAATTCTTTGGGCAAGGCACAAGTCTTTTCTGCCAGATCCATGTTCTTCAGAAAATGAAATCCTCCTTTTGCAGGAGAATGAATGTAAGCATCTCGCAGAGCTCTGTTCCAGTTTAAACTCCATAATGCACTTCTCATATTACCTATATATATAATATATAAATTATATATAGTTAACATGCATCCTGCTCTGGCCAGCACTTACACCAGTGTTTGAGCTGTGCTGAGGGGGAAGACATAAGATCCATAAATTCTTCTGACCCCCCTGTCTAGTGAATGCTGGACACCTGTCTGCTATCAGGAAATCTCAGAGGATTTTGCATAATATTATAGTTGGTTTCCCATGGATCTTGTTCTGCTCATAATCAGGTTTTCCTAAGCCACAGCCACTGTGAATGGCTGAACAGAGCAAGTCACCGTGTCCAGGGCAGGGGGAGAACCCCCACTCCCTCCGTGCTCATGCTCCTGCAGCATGTTGGGATGTAGTGTAGACATGCTGTAATTAATTTGTGCATCCTTCTATAGCATTAAACAGCTGTTATTACAGAAGGACATGGATTTCTGCCCAGGTAGTGCTCGTGGAAGAAGATGAGCACACAGATTGCGGCGCTAAACTCACGTGATCCCCAACCTTATGTTCCAGTGTCTGTAGTTTTGCACTTGTGAAGCTGCAGCCTTTTCAAGCCACTGAGTTGCCAGCTCTCCCATTGCACCAGTGGCATAGAATTCCCTCTAGAAAACCCTCCCTCCAACCCCCTCTGAAAGAAATTGTCAGGACTAGGAAAAGAGTTAGAGAAGTGCCTGAAGGAAACTTTTCAAAATGGCCATCCCAGATGTCGTTAAATATTATTAAGTCTGTGGGACAAACATACAGAGCCAGAAAATTGTATCTTTGACTACTGATGGTACTCAAGTGGATCTGATAATTATGTTCCATGGCAAGGCATGGCCTCCTTAGACTTCTGTCCAGAAAACAATGCCTTTGAGGAATGTTCAGATTAATTATTTCATGGCCATTTGAAATAATCATTAGTGTATCAGTTTGGATACTCACTGCTCTTGAGCAGAGGACTCTGCCTGTTTTGTGTCCACTTGCAGGGGGATATTGTTTGATTTCAGTTGGAGGGGAGCCACAATTTTACTAAGTCAGAACATGATTATGTTTTTCTGGAACAAAACCAGAAAAAACAATATCTTTAAATGAACTGAGAAACTCTAAATATGCTTTAAAATGGTTCCCAATCATCCACTGTTGAGAAGAACTGGCTTGAGTGTGTCAGGAGACTGTTCAGATCCTGCACAGATTTCTGAATACAGCATAAATTCCAGTGTGAATGACTGGCAGAGTTTACCAGACCTTTAGGCTGACTTTAGGCCCTGTGTTTCTTGGCTAAAAGGTCCTGAAGCATGAGTCAGGAGCTCTTGCTGTCTGTCCTCTGTGCAGACAACTAAAATCAGGTACACAATAGTTGCTCCCCAGCTCCTCCAACCTCAGGAGTGCACTTGAGAGCGATGGTGTCACAAGGCAGGTTTGGACATGATGTACTGAAGAGAAGTAACACGAGCCCAGGCTCAGGAAAGGGCGTTTGCTCGTGCAGAAAGCACAGTGGAGACTGCCTGACAGGTTGCAATTACTTCTGCCAAGTGCACCAGGCTGTGTTCTGAACCTTTGCTTAATGGGGGCAGATCTGTTCTGAGTTACGAAAGAAACCCCAAACTGCCTCAGGTCACAGAAATGACAGTCTCTGTGCGTCTAATCAGGTTTCACCTTCAGCAGCAGGTTTTGCTTATTCATCCTACATAAACCTCAAAATGAGCTGAATATCCGTCATAAAAAAACCATGAAATGGAGTAAATCTCAGTTTTGGTCTCCATGAACTCGCAGACAGAATTACCACTCCTGCTGGCTGCGTGTGCCAGGTACACTCTGCTAAGATCAGAGCTTCCTTCAGTGTCTCTGTGGCAAAAAGACAAGTTCTGAAATGAGACTCTGGAATCTCTGGATTGTGCTTTTTTGTGCTAAAGCAAATTGTTTTTGCAGCACCGATACACATCTAGAATAATATTCAGTTAGGCTAATGGCTGCTGCTTACATTGTTCGTGAGAAGCAGGGATTAGGAACCTCTGTGTATGGCTCAGTCTGCACTAATTCCTCCTGCAGAACACATGCACCTGCCCGTCCTTCCTTGGGGATCCCCTTCTGGAATAAAAGAAAAGCCTTTGTGCAGGTAAACAAAGGAAAGGAGGATGACCTTTACCTTGGACACGAGAGGCTGCAGTGCTTGTGATTGTCCATCTGTCAGAACTGATCCCTCCTAGCAGTGATAGGCTGGATGAGAGGCTGGGATGAGGAGACAGGCAGAGATGGGAATGGTGGAGGCGAGTGGGAATGACCTGCTAGCAGCACACGTGCTGGGCAGGGCAGGGCAGGGCAGGGCAGGGCAGGGGGACTCGTGCTGACAGCCGAGAAGCTGGGAAAGAGGTGATTCCACAAGTGGCTCCACTGAAATGATGTGTGCAGAGTAAGGAAGTAGCTGAAGTTCAGCCCTTTATTAGGAGGGAGGAAGGAGAGGAAATGAGGAAGGAAAAAAGGTCAAAGAAGGTCGTCTCCTTGCAAGATTGTTTATGTTTTCTCATGTTTCATAAACACATAATCCCAGCTGTCTGTGCTCGCCTTTGGGTGACAGAATGGTGTATCTTACCTGATAGAATGGTGGGAAATAGAGATAGTTTTCTCACACCCAGGCTTCATTAATATGTATTGGAAACCCAAAATGGTATTCAGCCACGAGGGGGGAAAAGTACAGAACTGCTGTGGGTTATAATAATTTCAGCAAAGCATCTAATTTATATATTAAGCTTGCTTAATGGATTTATATTGCCTTGCTCTTTGATCTGAAGCAAAAGGTGGTGAATAATTTATCAAATAAAGAACCTCCCCTAGTCCAGCCCACACGTCACAATCTGCCCTGTAATTTACAATTTTTAAGAGATGCCGTTTCCAGGCAGAAGAACTGGTTCCTAAAAGACTCCTTCTAATATTACAAATGTATTTTCGTGAGCTACACTCTGGGGAAAGAAATAATAATGAAGGAATGCAATTCTACAGACAAATGTTCCAGCTCTCTGCCTTCCTCACTAAAGACAGTCATTTCAGCTAAATGCCAAAAGGCATTTAACTGTAGCATTTGTCAGTGGAATAGGGCTGGCTTTAGGTTTCCCTCCTGATTTACAATTGAGTGTTTATTGGGTTTAGTGTACTGTAGCATGTTTTGTTAACCTCTAGAAAAACACAGGCAGCTCGTGCATTAATCACAGGGATGATATCTGTCACGGGAACCTGGGCTGGTGTGGGACTGCAGTGCCTGCCAGGCTCTGTGGGAAGGATGCTGGCTGCTCCCACAGGGGCAGCAGTCAGGCACTGGGGTCTGGGTAACCTGGGCCCAGCTCCTGGCCCCTGAGGTGCTTTCTTGTGAGATGTATCATCTATGTCTCCATGTCCTTATTTTTCAACAACAGAGGGTGAAGGAGCTGCATGGTGTCAGCTCAAGGGAGCTGGGTGAGCTGCCATAGAGTCACCACCTGCCTAAGGAGCATTTAGGTCACTGTGGTGTTGTTTAAAGCATAATTATTGGGAACTTTGTGCCTGGAGTTCCTCAGTTGATTTGTGCCTACCCACTGGAGTCACTCCTCAGTAATCCCAGCTTCAGGCCACATCCATGGGTAACAGCAGTGTTTGCAGTCAAAGCTCTCTCATGACTCCTGACACCTCTCCCATTCACTTTGCCTCCCCATTTGTCCAAACCCACCAGTTGTCAAACATTTACTACGGCTGTGTGCAGCGTTTATTCATATTTAAATAAAGCCATTATCCTGGCCTTGAGTTTCAGTAGTTTTCAGCTCTTCCTCTTGAGTATTTCTCTCAGTAGTGCCATCTAATCAGCTTTAGGTTTTAATTAAACAGCTGTCATTTGCTTCCTAGTTCTGTTGCGACCTGATGTTGTATTAAATTTTAATTTAGCCTGGGCTGCATAAGAAGTAGATTCCTTCAGACAACAAAGAAATGCTATTAGCAGGTTACAGTTGTAATTAAGAAGAGCTCTGCTGAAGTGCTAATGCATTCAGGTACAGAGAGAGCTGGAGATAAACACACACATTATTATTTTTCAGGGATGGGGCCTGTGATAGAAATGTGTAGCTCCCACCCTGGCTGCTGAGCTGAGGGTTTTTGGTCAAGGTCTGACAGCTGAAACCCTCAACAAAAGAGATGGGAAAGGATTTCCAGCTTTTCATCTGGGACCTTGCAGTGCCCACAGTTAGAGGATTGTGCTGGTGGTGGTCCTGGGTCTATGTTTCACTATGCCACGTGGGAGGACCTCCCCATGTAAATCAACACAATGACCCCTCTCTACATTTCAGGTGCTGTTAGTAATCACCAGCACAAGTATCTAAAGTTTAGTAGCTCTTTTTCTGCAGTAAACCCTACCGTGGAAATGTAAACCAAGCCTTACAGAATTTACATGAAATGTTATGACTTGCTGAAGAAGCACTAAAAAGTCTGTTTATAAATCTACTGGACAGTCAATTAGTTCATATTTCTTCCTCAGAGGAAATATATTTTTGCAGTCTATAAATAGCCAGCTCTTAAAAAGGCCTTTACACAGCCTATTATATTTGTGTAACACTCAGTCCAGGCATCAGGCATCTGAAATATTGATTTCTCTGGTGGAATTGCAGGGTTTGTGAGGCTGCACCAGCTAATTAGCACGGTGGGTACCTGCATGTGCTGGGAAGCAGAGAAAGTTCAGGACACTTGCGATGCTTGTGCTTGTCTCATGCTTATCTTCACTGGGAGTTTATGAAAGGAATGCAAATGCTTTTATAAACTTTGCATTGTCCTTCAGTGCATCAAAGTCTGACTGCAGCTTTGGCAGCTAAACAGCACTTAAGGGAGGCTGGAGGTTTGTTTGTGCTTTGCCACACACGACGGTCAACACCCGGGTGAGAGAACAAACAGCACAAAAAACTAACGAGAAATAGATCAGGCCTGTTGAGCATCTGGTTCCAAGTCCACCAAAGTCCAAAGAATCCTTTAATCCATGACTCGGTAGTGCTTTGGATCAGGCTGTGATTGCACACGAGCGCTGCCTGCCTGACCTGGAGGAGTTCACAGCTGAACAGAGAGTTTGGAAGTGGAATTTGTTGTGTGCTCATTGTTTGTGACCTTGGCCAAAACAGATTTTCCCCAAATGCACTGAAGGAGACCTGTTGTTGGTGAATGTTGGAGAACTGCTCCTGGAGAGCCTTTTGACACAGGACCACCAGGTCTTCATCAAACATCTGATATTTGATGGCTTAGTATAGATGGGATATTTACAGTGGTGAAATCTAACTGCCTCTTCTCTGACTTGTGGATGAATTAACTTCAGTTTCTCTTTGTCTGTCTTATAAAACCTTTTTCCACCTGAGGTGCACCTAAGTGCTTTCTTTTACCTGGCAGTACTTTTTTTTCTCAGCCTTGTTCAAATCTCAGTCTTTCTAAAGGATTTCCAGTTGTTTTTTCACACTTCCACTAATGTCACATACTTCTCTCTTTGCCAGTGTCCCTCTCTAGTGGCTGGCAGCTGGTAATAAATGAGCCCATTCAGCAGAAACAAAAACTAGACAGTCATTTACTGTGTAAAACATCTGGTTTGTGCCTCGCAGAGAACAGAACAAAGCCTGTACTTATTTCCTGAGGTGTTATTCGGAAAGGCATCTCTGCTCAGGATGACTCTTAAATCACATTGAAGGCTGAGTGTGAAGCTGAGCACATCCTCTTAGTGCTGTTCTGACCAGAAATGGACTCGAGTGTGTGCTCGATGCTTTTCTGGGCTGTGGCTGCCCATAAACATCTCGTGGGCTCTCGGAGGTGGCTGCACTGCTGTCATTAGTGCTCCAGCTCATTTAATTCAGGCCGCTTTTTGCAGAAGGTTCTGAATATTGATTAATAATACATCTTAGTTGCAAGTATTTATTGGTCTTCTCCAGCTGTCCTTAGCTTGTGGTCAATGCCCATTATTCTCTATCAATCTAGCCAGCAGCCAGAGCAAATGATAGTGAATATATCTCCCTATACAAGCTGCCATCAAATTTTTCACTAAAATCCATTTCTTCTTCCACCAATTCTAATAATGGAATTTAAAGTTAGATTAGTTTGAAGCAACTTTTTTATTCCCCCCCCCCCCCCCCCCCCAACTGGCAAGCAGTTAGTTTTATGGAAGTTGAAAAATGAAAAGGGGATTGATTCAGAGCAGTACTTCCTATCACAGGCTTTTTGAGATGGCCAGAATGAATTCCTGTGAAATCCCAGATCATTCCTTGCCCCACTTGTGTGTCAACTTTTGGGTTGGCAGTCAGCACTGCTGCTGCAAAGGCTGTTCCCCTCCAGTCTGTACCTGCTTATGCCAGGCAGGGGCCTCTGTAGCAACTCATTTGGAGTAATTAGTCAAACTGCAGCCATATGAGACACAGAGGAAGGCTGTGTTAATGGAGTCATTAGAGTGCCAGCACTGTGAATTCATCAGGATTACAGATAAATGTGGTTAAGCAGCTCTAGGTGGGATTTTGATGGGGAAAGACTAAAAAAGTTGTAGATGGATGCATAGTTTTTCTCATAATGTATTTATGGAAATAAATGGTCAACTCACAGCTCTGTTAGCTGGAGGAGTGGAGCAGTAAGGAAGAAATGCTGTTGTTGTAATGGTGGATAATCAGCTCCCAAATCACTGGCACGAACTGGGGCAAAGGAGTGGGAGGAGTTGCTGATGCCCTGGAGAGCCTACTGAGCAGTGCTGAGCTGCAGGCAGCCCTTAGTGCCTCATTGCCTTACAGATTGCATTGCCCTCAGCCAAACCTGTAAATGGGCTCAAAAAGAGTAAATCCACGTTTGTCAAAACCAGGACTTGTTGGTCCAGATGCAACTTTTGGCTTAGAAAGTTGCTAAAACATTGCAGGGAGTTTGAAGGGTGTGTGTGAGGGAGGGTCCCATCCTCGCACCTGTCACTGCCAAGATCCCTGTGACATTCCTGTGACATTCTAACACCCATCCTGTGTTTGTGTGTGCACACAGGACACAGAGATCCTCAACACCGCCATCCTCACGGGCAGAATGGTGTCTGTGCCAGTCAAGGTCGTTGCCGTGCAGGAGGACGGATCCGTGGTCGACGTCTCGGACTCCACCGAGTGCAGATCTGCTGACGAAGACGTCGTAAAGGTGAGGCACCCACCTGAGCTGGAGAGTGGGGTTTATACCCTTCTCCCCTCCAGCACCCCCATACTGGGATTTTCCATCAGCCAGCTGTTTCCCAGTGCCGGATGCTGCTGTGGTGGAGGGTGGCACCCACGGTGTGGTGAGGAGGGAGGTCCCAGAGGTCCTGCAGGGTCAGCACGGTCGCGTGGCTGATCCAGAGCTGTTTGTGCTGCTCTGTCCCACGGGCAGAAAGGGCCAGGGGGACTGGAAGAGCTGCCCAGGTGTTTCTCTGCTGGCCAGGGCTGATGAGAGGAAGGTGAGCTCCTTCCAGAGGGGTCTGTGTTCTCCTGTGGCTGTTCCGTGTCCATCGTTTCACAGCAATAATGCAGAATAACTGAACAGAGGGCAGGGAGGTTTCCTTCATGCTCTGGCTGCATCACCAGTCAAGGGTTTCTTAAAACTAAAGATACTGAACTGTACCAGCATCTGGAGGAGTGTGACAGGAATGGAAAATAACAGCAATATTGCAAAAAGTCTTAAAGTGAGAGCTGGGAGCTTTTAAACAATGCTGTGCTGGTTTTTTAGTGTTGTTTTTTTAGTGTTGCTTTTTTTTTTTTAATGTTATGTTCAACTGGTTCTGTCTTCCTGACACTGTGATAAAAATTGTGTCAATGTGACTTCATCGAGACTCTGCCTGCCTGACTTCTGACACCATTGCATGGCTTTCAGCTTTTAGCTCATTATTATTATTTTTAGGCATAAAAGAGATGCTTTTGAATATCTTTAATGGATTAATTTGTTTTATTTTGGGTGTGTTCTTGTTTTAAATGAACTTAAAAATTGACCACAGAGAATTTGGTATGGGATGGGTTTTTTTTTTTGTATTATTTATGGGTTCCATATTTTCCTTTATGTATCCATAGGGAAAGAAAAAAAATCCCATTTTCTTTTTCTGGAAACCAAATTTCTTTGAAGGTCCTTCCCAGAGTAACATGGATGAATATCTTTGTTTATGACTACATTAATTGTCAAAGGAAAAGACTGCCTTGATAAATGTTGCTATTCTTTATTTTTTCTCTGTGTAGCATGCAGCTGTTATCTGGTTAGTGACTATTATTTATCTGTTGATAAATATGAGCAATGAATTGTTCATATATAAACTCAAGCACCAAGTTGTACATCATCAATGTATTGCTGAGCCCGTCTTCTTTCTGTGCTTCAGAAAACCAGATCCAGATCTAAAAGATGGTGTGTGGGGACTTTTATTTCTGTTAATTGAGTTTCTAGTGTTTCTAGGACTTGCTGTAGTTTGAGAATACTGGACTGAACCAGATAGGATTTGCACTGTAATTTTTATTTATTTCTTTTTGGTAGTGACTTGATACAAATCAGGTCTTCATTTGCCTGCTTTATGAAATTATTTGGGTCTCAAATCCCTGACAGAGGCAATGCCTCTGGGACCCTCTCCCAGACCTGGTACCTGTCTCTCTCATATTTTGACACAATGAAAAAAGCCGAGAAGTCTGAATGTGGTCTTTGTTGATATTGCCTCATCCTGGTGATATAAACCAGGAGTAATGTTATTTCTGTGAAAACTGCAGCACACTTGCATGATTTCAGTCACAAATTACTGAGAGGGGCTCTCAGACCGAATGCTGTTCAGGCATAATTTTTTAACTGCAAATATATGTATTGGTTGCAAGATTGAATCCATTACAATTAATTAGCTGAGTTAAAATTTAGTACAGGGTTTATGTGCCTATATTTTTTCAGAAAAATGCATATTCCCTTTACAAGCCCCTTTGGTAAAGTCAATATTGACTTTGCTTCTGAATTTCTGTTGCCTTTTCCATATAGGTTGTACTGCTAAACCCTCTAATGAGAGTTGTCAGGCATTTTGGATCTAATTGCCTTATCTTAAGCTTCTTTTCACTGTTAATTCTGCCTTTATTGTCTCTTTGTAATTGGTGACATATTCATATTCTTTTGGGCGGAGTAGAGTGTTGCATTCTTAACCTTTTATTTCCGTTTAATAGCTAATGATTTAATAGCCAATTAATGAGACAATTCTTTGATCACTGCTCTAACATCATTATTTTCAATTAAGACACAACGAAGTGAAGCTAGATTAAATAAAAACAGGCTTCCACCCAGGCTCTTATGTATTTATACAAAATGTGTTTCTCTGGGCAGGTGCCTCGGTACCACCTGACACTGCTCAGAGATGGGCAGAGAGATAAGGGATGAACAAGTGATTGATTTGTGTGCCAGAGATGTGAATCTTCCCTATTCTCACCATCTATCCCCTAACAGTTTAATAGCTTCCCAACAAGAGAATATTTCAGTCCCTTTTTCCAAAGCCTCCCTAATTAGTGCTAAATAGAATTAAACACACCCAGAGTTTTTCTGACCTTGAATTTTTCGACCTTAGCATGATATGATCCTCAAAGGAGTCTGACAGCTGAGCTTGCTTTAGTTCATCCCAATCCCTGGTTCCTACAACTGGACCTAAGCCCTAATACTGAGCAACCCTTCCACTGGAACTGGCTGCCCTCTAAAATATTTTGATGGAAACATTCCTGTATGTCAGTGAAAGTCTTATGCTTATTCCATTATTTAAAAGGAACATTTAATGCTGTTGGCATTTAAGGGAAAAGATTGGCTTTATGATTAAGACACTGAAATGCTTCTCAGCATTCATTTCCATATCTCTTGCTGATTTCCTGTGTGACTGTGGGTAAATCACTCATTCCCCTTGGAATCTCGCTTCCTTATCTGCTAACAAGGCAGAGAAATACAGCCTTCTCCCCTCCTCCACCTGCATGATGTGGTTTCTGAATCTTCTGTTGACTCTGAGTGGACAAAATCCTCATCTTCACGAGCACCTCATCAACTTCAGTGGTCTTCTGCCACAGACTTACTCTCTTGGAGGACTTCTCTCCCAGGGTAAATGCAAGGGGCTGTGAAGCTGAAAAGAAAGAAATGGTGGAGACTTGGCAGAAGCTGATTACAGGAGGTTTATTGCAGAAGGAAATGTACTCTGAGGGGCTTTGGCATGGTCAGCCTGTAGTTAGAAGCTCCAGGCAAGGTTCATGCCCTCCTTTGTAAAAGTGCCTTTAAAAGCCTGAACCGCAGTAATTCCACATGAAGGAAAACGCTGAAAACTCTGTAGTTTCATGGTAGTTGTAAACATTGCCATCAGCATCGAGTGAAGAAATTCTAATGAGGACAGCTTCTTAGTGCAAATGTTTATCTCAGTGGTGTTCAAATGAAAGCGAGACAGCTGCCCAATTAACTCATCCTTAGATTACTCATATTTCCATGTCCTTCACAAGTTACACAGAAAGTGACTGATTGTTCCAATTAATCTCTGCAGTCACTCAATGCCTCACACCATCTACTAATTTAGCCTAATTTTTTGGGGTTTTTGTAGAAGAAAAGGCCTTCAGTAGAACAGCAGAGAGTCAGGGGCCTCCCCCTGCCCATTTCTGCCCACGAGTGGCGAGAGGAACAGGCTCCCCGTGCCCAGCAGAGGCACACGCTGAGAACAATGGTGTTCGATGGTACCCCGTGAACTCCATCTGTGCCACAATGTGCCTTCCTCGTTATCTTGCTAGAGGAAAGCTCTTCAATGAATTATTTTTCACCTTTTCATAATTTCCTGTCTAATTGTAATGAAAGTAAAACTCAAACCATTCCTGCCCTCTACTTTCCGAACACAAACCTTATCTTGAACCCTCCATAATTAATGGTAAAACAATAGAAGACCTAATTTTCCTGGCAGCAGCCAGCCAGGCTTTATCTAATGTGCAGAAAAAACAGTGTAACAAAGGCATGAAGGGTAATAGCTGAAATAGATTGAATCTGAGGAGAGTTCTTCCCTATTCCAGACAAAGCAGATGAGTGACTGAGGACCTTATCCAACAGCCCTGGGCACAGAGATCTCCAACCTCAGCACAATAACTGCTACAGGGATCCACGGGGAAAAAACAAACAGGGAAACGGAAGGATACTGAGCTTCCTCAATTTAGATGATACTGAATTTTTGGGAACAATTCCTTGCTGCAGACTCACAGCACATTCTTAGGACAATTTACACAAAGGAGCGCCTGCCTGGAGTTGCTAAATACAACTATTTATGCAGCAGCTCTGAAAACAAAGCCAGAGCTTGTAATTTGCAAGTTCTGCAGCTGCTTTGCCATTAAAGTATGTGCTCAAGAATGTAATGGACTTGTACATAAAGCAGAGCTAATCTTGTTCCTCCATCTATCATATTTTTGAGTACCTATCACTGCATTACCTAAGAGCTTTATTTTGTGGTCACTCGTGCAGAAATTACCTTCCTCCAGGAGGCCAAACTCTTTCTGGAAGCAGTGAAAATCCTCTCTGCTTGTTTATATGATGGATTTACTTTGGTGCCACTTGGCTTGTTGCACAATTAATTTTGAACTAGATCTTATTTCCTAAGTGATCATTTTCTTCAGTGAAATGGCTCAGGATTGGCAGCCCTGGAGACGTGACGGCCCCGGAGCAGGGGCCAGGCTGGGGCTGTGTCACTAAAAAGCTTTTGAAGTGTGAGTGTTTAATTTGGTGAGTCCTTCTCCCCGTCCATCCTGTCCTTTTAATCTCACCTGATTAGTGCCAGTGAGTCAGTGCCACCAGCTCCATGAGACCAGCTGTGAGCAGCCACAGGTCACTGCCAGCTCCGTGCCCATCTGTCCCTGGGAGCTGGCAGGGAACGGGCTCTGCAGTGCAGGGCTCAGCCCCTGAAATAGTGACTCCCCTGGTGCCTGGCAGGGGCAGCAGGTTTATGGCAGTGAAACATTCCTCAGCTGAACAGGAGGATTACTTGGAAGGAGAGGAGTCTTTTTGGGACTGAGGACTTGTGGTTTACCTCTGTGCTTTACTCCAGACCTGCTCTGAGCTGCTGTCTGGGTCTCAGTAATGCCATGGTGATGATAAGGACACTCCTGGCTCAGGAGGATTTATTGGCAAGAAACAGTTGTCTTGTCTTAACATCTTGTCTTTTGTATCTGTAGACAGATATGCCTAAGTTAGAGAAATAATGAATTATCATCGAGCTGTTTGCAATTCATCACACTTAAAAATTAGAGCTTCTTAGGATTTCTAGTTATTTTGGACAAAAAAACCCCCATTCTCTTTATCCCCATACAAAGTTCATCTTTATGAGTCATTAGAGATGGGCAGGAGAGTCCATCACATCTCTCTACAATATGTCTGCTGTTGAATTAAGGATTTTGCTCTTTGTTGAAATATCAGAGGTTCTGACATCCTGGTCACCAGATTCTGCTAATTAGTTTTCTATCTTGACAAAGTATGATCAGAACAGAGGACCGCAGCCACTTACTGCATATTAAAGATTTAGCTTAACAGCCGCTCTTGTTACACAGCAACAGGTGGAAATCTATATTGTTTCAGGATGGTGCCAAGCTAAAACTTCGTGTTTAGAGTTATATTTGCACACAAACCAGCTCCATGTATAGCAATAATGATGCCAGAGAGGCAGTCTCACAAAATCACATATTGAGGAATTAATATTCTGTATACAGCACACGTTGTACACAGTTTATAGCAAAATATATGTGTGTGCCTTCCTGAAGCTATTTTTGAACACATGCAGTCTTCAAAGCCAGCTTGAGAAAAGAGTGTTTTGTCTGGGAGAAGGAGACGTTCAGAACAGACCACACCGACATGTGCAATTACACAGATTTCGGCAGAGATGCTTATGGTGTCTTCCAAGGCACCAGCTGCTACTTCAGAGGAAGAAAACAATTCTATGGCTTAGCATTTGGCTGCTCTGAGAGCAGAACTGCAAAGGGCATGGATCCCAGTCCTGGGAAACAATCATTACCAAACCATGGATTGCTTAGGATAAACTCTGAATATTTTATACTGAGAAATGCACACAGTAAATAAACAACTCAGTCCAGGCTCAACAAATGCAGCAATAAGTAGCTGTTGTTGGGAGAAAATGACAAACTTTTGCAGGCTTTTTCTCCAGATTCTGTAGAAATTCATTAGAATTAATGCTAAACTCTGCTTTGTAAACTTCATTGTAGCTGGTCATTTAAATATTCTAATTGCAGCTATGTGAACCTCATGATTCTGAGGCTTTTATAACTCTTGAACTATCATTCTGGCTGGGCAAATTAATTCAGATTGCCGTTGTCATCAAAGCCCCTGGGGCCAAGCTGTGCTCTCAGCTGAAGTCGTGCGGGTGTTTGACAGGCACTGGAGTGACAGCGGCGTTACAGAGGGCAGGATTTGCTCCGTGTGAGAGGTACAGCAGCCATTAGCTGTCAGCTCCAGGACCAGAGAAAAGTCTTTATCTGCTGCCCTCTCCCCTGATGTGGGAGCTGAGAGAACGGGACTGGGCAGCACACGGCGCTGCCTGGGTGGCAGAATCCCATCCTGACCCAGAGCAGGGGTTTGGGCAGCCCCCACGAGTGTTAAAATGCACCCACAGCGCTGAATCCACCCACAGGTGGCTTCATTGCCACAGAACTTTGTGCTGAGGCAGCTCAGCAGCGATTTGCCCTGGCAGCAGCCTAACCTTTGTGTTCCCTCGCTCCGTGGGTCACAGCTGGATTTTGAAGGCAGCTTGAGTATTTATTTTTGTGGTTTAACTCACCCACACCTGTGTTTTAGTAAAGTGTTCTGAGATGCATCCCCTTGAGATATGGAACTGGAGCTGGAGATGTCAGAGGAGGCTGACACGGCACCGTCATTTTGAAGTACAGTTAATTTATTTGACAGAAGAAGCACCTACTGTTGACAGTAACCAGCTTCCTTTCTCCTCTGTGGGCAAAGGCAGGCTTTTTCTTGCTAGATTTTTAATTATTTATATTTTTGCATTCCCATTATATAGAACTGGAATTCAGAGTGAAAACTAGTTTGGTGTTCTTCATAGGATCAGGAACAGGAGGAGAAGTAACACGTACCTTGGCAGATCTGTGCCTTTGTACATCAGGATGGGGGTGTGTGTGGGATTCTGAGGGGAATGGGGAAAACCCAGCCTTAAAGCAAGTAGTTAATGCTGGATTATTGAATCGGACAACTCATTAAATAAGGGTGAAAGAACAAAGTGGAGTTATAAATGGATTTCTTTTTCCATTTGCCTGAAGTGTGGAAGTGTCGTGCTGGGGTGTGGTTTTTCTCTTCTTAGGAGTAATTACACACTCCGGTGAGAGGCTCCCTCAGCTTCAGTGGGAGCAGGGGCTTCAGTGGTTAACTAAATCTCAGGATTTAGCATTTTGTTTGCTGTTGTCAATTATTAAAGTCTGACTTATACTCATGGCACTGTACCAAGATTTATTCCCACATTTAAGACTTCTTGAATTGCTAGAGTTGTTTTTGTGAGTCGAGCCAGGCTATTGGAGAATGGTCCAGGTATATCGTTAAAAATATCAAAAGTGTTAAGCAGGGATTAAGCTTTAAAGCTTGCATCTGTTCAACAAGAAGTTAAGGGGCAGATTTGGAACTCTGTGATGCTTGGCTGGGGAATTAAGCAGCTTTCCACTGAATTCACTATGAAAATGAGTCACTTTTTGTTAATATTAAGTTGTTGAATTTTACTCCTTTGATGAATTTCTCCTGAGGAAAAGCACTGGAAGTGCTCCATGATTCTAGAACAAATAGGCATCGTGCTTGTGTTCTGTTGAAGCAGTCAGCTCCCAGCCTGGGCTCTGGCAGTGCCATCTCCTGGAGCCCAGGCCCTGGAAAGCAAACAGCAGCCTCAGTCGCCTTGGTTTTTCCAGACAGCTGATCAGCACTTTTATTTTACATTTGGTACAACTCCGTTCACAACTGAATGGCAAAAACTTGATTTAATTTAAAAATGTGCTAGTTTAGATTCAAAAGCAAATATATGGAACAAAACCAGAGTCTGTCAGCAAAAGGCGAGGTGCTAAAATGTTGGTACACGCAAGGCCACAGGTACGGCTATGGAGTCTCCTGGGCTGGAAGTTGAAACCTCCCTCAGACATAAGCCTGGCCCAAAATCCATTGTGGGCCAGAGGGGAATAATGAGCAGAGAGACCTGAACTGGTGCAAGTGTCAGGAAGGGGCTTTAAAAGGAACATTTCCCTTCTTGGCAGAGGTTTGGGCGTTTATTTGCATGGATTGTTTGCGGAGTGCCCGCAGCGTGCTCAGCCCTGCGTGGCACTGGTGTGCCCACAGTGCCCACCCTGCAGCTCTCCCAGCTGCACAGGAGCTCCACGGGGCTGGCTGCAGTACAGACACGAGGGAGGAAATCCTTTATTGGGTTACTTGTGCAAACTCCCAGCGCAGCTCAGCAGCGCGGGCGGAGCAGCAGCACTCAGGGCACGGAGATGGAGGTGGCCCAGCAGGACTGCCAGCAAGGGGAGCCCTTTGTTTGAGAGGCATTGACACAAAAGAGAAGTTCCTAGCAGGAAATGTTAGCTCCTATTTATATAGTTTATTTATGTGTTCTTTCCCAATTGCTGCTCCTGAGATTACTGTTAGGATTTAATTTGCAGTCCCCCTCTGGTGGCTCTCAGGTTTTCTTCTGAAAACATAAGAGGAAATCCTTAAGACACACAGTTCTTCCTTAAAGGATTGCTTACAATCAGCATTATGCACTGCAGAGCCAAATTAATGTATGCCCTTCCTTATTGTTTTCCTTCTTAATTCATTTCTTTCCATAAAGGCTCAGCAAGCACCAATTTTCCAAGAGAGTTTTTAATTGCCTGAGCTCAGCATGATTACTGTCTTGCAATCTAGTTGCCATTTGATGCAATCAGTATTTCAGAATACAATAATCTTTTTCTTCCCCAAAAACTGAATGTTGCATGGCCAGCTGATAACACTTGGCTGCAAAGAAACACGAAATACTTGCAGTGCTGTGGGAGAGAATATAACCTGTGATTGCGAGGTCTTCCCCAGCCAAGTGCATGGAGGTGATGTGAAACACTTTTGTAAGATGGGGCACAAAGAAATTTATTATTCCAATGCTAAGAGCACAGGCTGGGGAGGCAGAGAGGGAAGGAAGGGGAAGATGGGAACGCAGCGTGCTGAAGTGTTTCTTACTGCTGGAATGTTTGCTTTGAAAGGGCCTTTCAAGAGTTCTGGAGTTGCCAGGGGAGATTTTCTCTCCACAGCTTTTATTGCCACCCCACAAATAAAAGATTTCAATACACCCATACTAGAAATCTGCAGACTTAAATAGTTCCTGCCACACAGAAGCTGGAGACTTTTAGATTTCCCCAACCTGCTGTGAGTTTAGCATGAGAGATTATCAGAGTGAAATGAGAAAATCCTTCCTTGGAGTAAATGCTTCATTGCTGTGTTTTTAAGCACATTTTGTGCACTATAAATGCCAAGTAAATGATTTCAAAATTGCTAAGTGAAGATGAGGATCTGAGTACAAAAAGCAGGGGCAAAGGGACACTGAAGCAAGGGAGGTGTAGAAGGGAAACAGCAGCTGCAAAAACGGGGCTGTATCCTTGGAGCAGAGTTGTGTCTCCTCCTTACAGCCCACCCTGCAGCACCCCCAGAGTCACCCCGCTCCTGCAGAGCACCCGCGGTGCCTTTTGCTCTCTTTCTGAAAGGTGACACTGGCAGGAACCCAGAGGGGCACAGCTGGATCCTAACTGCACATAACCCTGGGGAGATGGAGGATCCAGCCAGACCCTGAGGCACCGGGAGGCTTCTCCTGTGTGCTGTTCTGAGCAAAGGGAAAGCCCAGGGTGTGTGGCTGTTCCCCAGCTCTGGCTGTGGACACCACGCCACTGGAATTGTTTAAGTCGCAGCTTGCTTGTGCTTTGCAGTGCTGTTGGGGGGTTTGAAGCCTCACAGACAGCCATTTGCTAAGACCTTCTGTTCCTCACTAACTTGACAGTGGGGCTTGTTTAATCGCCTTCTGTTATTATTGATATTTTCATCTTGTGTAACCAATTCTGCTGAGGAAAAATATAGTATTGCCAACTTTGATCCCCTTACCTCTTGTAAGAAGATGCCTCCAGCTTTGGCCCATTTGAGGAATGCACAGATGGTTTTTGTACAGGAGTGTGGCTCCTTGGAGAAGGCTGCTGACCTTGTGTGAGTAAGGGTTCCTCTTCAGTGAGACTGAAGAGATCCTGGAGGGGGCTGCTGCTGCCTGTCTTTCAAACAATTATTTTTATGTCTGTCACTGGGAGTTCAGGAGAGCTGCAGCAAGCTCAGGGAAAAGCCTGGGGTACCTGAAAATGAAGGTGATTCTAAATAAAGAAGGCTGGGATGAGACAGGCAAGAAAAGAAATAAGGAAAAGAAACATAAAGTATCCTGAAAAGCAAGAACTCTACTGGAGCAGCTCATCCCTTCCCAACTCCCTAACTCAGAACGCTGGTGCAACCTTTCCTAAGCCCTTGGCTGTAGCTGCAGGCACCGTGCATGTGCTGCTCTCCAAGGAGCAGGAGATGCCTTTGAATACAATCTGTCACAACCAGGGTGGCTGTTTGACCTCGTAAGAAATGGATCCTTTGCACAAAATCCTTTCCATGGCTTCTCGAGGCTCTTGGAAGCTCCTTTCAGGTACTGCCAAGTGTGTGAGTGTGTTTTCAAAGTGCCAGTGTGTTTTCCAGCCAGCAGCTCCTGAGGAGCGCGGGAGCACAGAATGAGCTTTGGTTATTCTGGTCTGAGTGAAATACTGTCTGCATAATCCCCCTGAACCTGAGCATGTAGCCAGAGGTGAGGTGCACCATGGATGGGCATTGGAAGGCAGAATCCATCTGCATGAGAATGGCCCCAAATGCTGAATCAGTAAGTGCAGATGCCCTGCACTGAACACAAGCTGACTGAGGACTGGTGACCTTCACCAGCTGCAGGGGCTGCACTGTTGGGCAACAGAGAAGGCAGCAAAGTGGTGAAAAACAAACATCTCCCTGCCACAAAGAGGGGTCCTCTCTCAAGTGAAATCAATAGGGCTGCATCTCTGACTTGCATAAAACATGAGCCTTTAATAGAGTTATTCCTGAGAACACGAGCTGATAGCTCTGGTCACCACAAACTGACTTCAGAGCCGCCTGCTGCAGGGGGTGTCATGCCTTAAAGATGAGACTATTGGCAGGCAGAGAGAATTTCCTTAAAACTCCTGAGCTTTCCTTGAAGTCCTGGGAAGAATATGACATTATCTCAGAATAAGGTGAACGGACAGCTGAAGATGTATGGGTTTTGGCAGCAAGCGTGATTAAATTCCCAAACAAAACTTCACCAAACCCTCCTTTTCCACAGAAGTGGGAGATCAAGGAGAGAAACTATTTGAAGATTTCAGGATGAAATAGGAAGTGAAGCTGCAGAGGAGGAGATGACAGCTGTCCTACCACAGCCTCCAAAGTGCACCTGCAGCACAAACATTGGGGAAAAAATCCATGTGATGTCAGCTGAGAAGCCACTATTAAGAAAAACTTGAAAGAAGCGAGGGAGCATGAGTTCCTGAAAGAAAGAAAGGCAAAATCTATTCAGCCTTCAGTGCTGATTGCACAGAGTATAAAAGCGCAGTGCAGCACCTGCTACCCTGCAGTGGGGATGCCTGGGATGCAAATGTTGCACAGGACTTGTGTTCTGCTGGGGCAGAAATGTGACAGCCCCAGCACTGGTTTGCACTGTCTCTGTTGGGTTTGGAGGGATGGGGGAGGAAGTGTCTCCAGAGAACAGCAGTACAAAAGAAAAATTGTGCATTAATTAAGAAATCGAATCTGTTCCTCACATTAACTCGTTCTTTTGTAGCTCTAGCAAGTCAGAGATGAAAAGTAAGAGAGGGAAAGTAATTTCTGTATCTGTGCATGGAATATTCACATCTGGATTGCACCTCTGTGGTTGTTCTCTGATCGTGTCCCTCTGAGCAAAGCCTCTTGGGCCTGCCAATGTGACTAAAATTCATATAAAATCTCTGCTACTTTAACCAGTTTGGGTGGCACCCACAGCAAAGAATTCCCCTTGGGCTAATGGACCCAAGCCTGCAGTACCTGGAAAATTGTAACCCAGTTTTACCCAGGCCCAGGCTGACCAATGTCCAGCTCATTCAGGTGCCTTTGCTGGTGCTCTCAGCCTGCTCTGTGTTCTGTTTACCTGGCTGCTTTGTTTTCATTTTGCTTTCTCTGCCTCTTCTTCTAGGCATTTTTAACATAGGCTTTTCCTATGTGTTTTCCTAGGGATTGTAAATGACATCATTTCCTTTCCAGACACAATGTCTTTGCGTGGCACCTGTAGGTTTTCTAGTTAGGAAAGAGAACTCATAATTTCTAGTAAAAGAGCCAGATTCATCCACTTCTGGTGATTCCAAGGACATATTTTTATGTTGCACATAGCTTTTACATAAACTTCTCTTGTGATGAAGCAAAGAGAAGGTAGAAACCTTTTCTCACTGTTCCCATGTTTTTCTGTTCTTTCACTGTGGCATGTTTTTCTGTATCCACACAGCCCTAAGGGAAAATGTTGAAAAACAAACGAAAAGAGAAAACCCCTAAAGTACAACAGAAAACTTAGGGCAGCCCTCTGCAGTTTGTCACTTCCCTTCCATGCATGAGTGGGAATGGTTGTTTTTGCCCAGATTCGAGGGGGAAACTGAAGAACTTTACAGATCTGTCTTGGCATTTAGACAGGGTTCATACAAGTCCATGGCTGAGGCTGGGGATGGCAGATAGACTGACAGATAGGGAGGCCAACTCATTTGTAGCTGGATTTGAACAGGGTGTTATTTGATGAGAGAGAAGCCCAGTCCACCTGTGTCATGCAGGCTTTGGATCAAAAATGACCCAGTGAAGAGGACAGTGGAGGAGTCAGGTAGCTCTGCACTAATTTTTCTGATAATTCAATCTCTGCCTTTAAGGGAAAGTCAATAGCAAAGTATTTATTTCAATAAGTCATGGTTTCTGAAGAGCTCTGTGAAAAAAGGCAAATTTTGTGTCATCCAGAATGTGGCATTTTGACATTCTTCTCACAGTGATTCGTGGTTTTTAAAAATTCTCCTCGAAAGAGGAAAATTGTGTGGTGTCTTTTGTTTTCTGCAGACCCTCATAGCCCTGAGGTCTGCAGCCTCCAGCAGCATCATTTTGCTGTGATTTTGGGAGTTCTGGACCTGCCACCCCTGTGCTGCCAGTGCAGGACCACCTGCCCAGAGGCCACACGTGTCCCTCTGAGCCACCTATGGTGTGTCCTCAGGGCTCCTCTTCTGCTTGAGGGGTTTGATAGGCTGTGTTCCCTTCTTGGGAAAAAGAGGGATTGTGCCAGTTAATTCTTTTGTAAAATACACTGGGATGACTTGCAGAGAACCTCCAGAGACACGTAAGCACCGCTCAGTGGCTCGTGGCAGGTGCGTGGGGCTGGATCCTTGGGTTTGGGCAGCAATGGGCAGGGACAGCTGTCGTACTTGGCAAGGCCATTTCCCCAACACTGTCCCCTGCCCGTGGTGCAAGGCACCTAAAGGTCGGCAGCTGCAGCCTGTCACTGCAGGAGGAAATAAAGGTGGGAGGTGGGAGGAGATGTCAGTGTCCCCTCGCTCCTGCAGGCCTTTGTGAGGGAGGCACACACAGCATCGGTGCACGGCGGTGACAGAACATTCCCATCTCCAGTGCAGCTTATTCACTGCTGTCAGTGCAGCAGCCAAACATTTGTATTACAATTGCAGCAGGCATTTGTAATTACGCCTGTGTAATTACATTTATAATTATAAATATATGTAATTATAAATAATTGTTTGTAATTATTAAAATATTCTGCTCCGCAGAGGCCGAGATGTGCTTCTTTGACCCTTGTTGGAGTTTGGATTTACTGACACAATGAAAGTGAGAGAACAGAGAGAGCAGAGCAGAGGTCACCCTGAGCTTTGTCCTCAAATGGGGCTGTTCCTGCAGGATTTGTTCTGTTCCACTCTCTGCTCCTTGCTGCCTCAGAGGGACATTTCACTCTTCTCCTGCTCCAGGTGCAGAACACAAAGGCAGCTGCTGGCGTGAGCAGATCAGATTTTCCATATTTTTGATACATGGGGACTTTTTCTTTCCAGTGCTCTCGTCCAAAGGAGCTCCCTGTGTTTCCCTGAGTACCCAGGAATATTCTCCATGGTGCTGTCCTTGGAGCACAGCTCGGGGCAGGCACTGAGGATGTGGCCTGGCACAGGCCAGTGGGAAACTCTCAGAGCCCTTTTCTGACCAGGGAGCCTCTCCTAAAGCTGATCTTCTGTGCCATCGTGCATTAGATGAACAAGACGGTCCAGTATAGTCCAGTCTCATAGGACCAGAGAAGAAAAGTAATTTCTTAGGTAAAGACTCTTGACATTCTCTCCAAATAGTTCTATTGAAGCACTTGGCTGAATGAATGCAGTTTAAGGGCTGCTTTTGTTGGCTCTCTGAATGTCCCATTTTTCCTTTTTTAATTAATGAATTATTTGTTGCTCAGAGACTAAAAACTAACTGGGAACACTTATGAATGTTGATGCAGCACTGTCTAGGCGTAGGACCAGAGTTTTCTTTACAAAACAGAAGTGTGCTGCTGTGTATTTAAGAGCTTTATGGGGATTTTTTCTGGTTTTCTGTTGATCCTTTGGGGTAAGGATGGTGTATCCTTGTGTTACTGGGACAAGATTAAGGGCTAGATTAGTGTGGCAAATATCCATGACTTAAGACATTCCTCTTAATACTGTTAAGCTCCCAAGCTTTACAGCTTGTCTGTCTGGTCTTGGGGGCTTTGCAGTGTTGTTGTTGTTGCCATCTATTCCCATGGCATCCCCAGGGAAGGCATGCACTGTCCCAGGGTGGGAGGAATGGCACGTGGGGCTCCTTTTCCTTGAGGATTAATCCAGGAGCAGCACAGGGGCTCGATGGGCACTGGCCCTGCTGTAGCAGCCTCCTCTTTACTCCCCATGCAGCTGGGGGATGCTGAGTGGCCGCTGTCCTGCATGAGGGCTCTGCACCCTCGGTGGCCTTGAGCTTTCTGCACTCTGTGTTGGCACACCTGTGGAATATTTGCATTCCCCAGGAAGGCTGAGAAGCCAGCAGGCACAGAAGGGTGGGTTGGCTTCAGCAGGTACAGCGGATCTGCTGGGTTTGCTCAAGTACACAGGCTGTAGAAACCTCTGTTTCTACAGTGGAAAAACTGAAGGATACGCAATACATGAAATTGAATGAATATGCATGTAATTGTTTCTTTTTCTTTAATTTCATGGAGCCTTAGGTCTTAAATTTCAGTCACAGGGATTAGAGCCATGAATCATGAACACTAAGTTTACTTAGTGCTCAGAAAATTACTTTTAAAGCTCATTATTTTACAAAGAACGTTACATCTGATGCTGCCTGAGTATTTTCTCCTCTTACTTTTCTCACCTATGTGCAAATTATTCTGTCAGTTTATAGCCCCATTTGTGAGAGCAACTCAAGTGGGGGGAAAAACCCACCTTAGCTTATAGCCCAAACATATGTGTTATTTTCACCTAATTAACAGCTTTTACAGAGCAGGTTCAGTGTTTGCAATTAGATGGGTGCAAGAAAGAGCTGGTACCATCTGCTGGGGTTTCACCAGATAAACAGCTCTTAAGCCCTTCTGGGATAGCAGCTGATGAATATGAAGAATGTGGATGTTTACATAAACTATCAAGTGCTGGTAATGCCTAATCTGTAGAAGTGGAAGGATCAAATATTTAAGCAAATCCACCTCAGAGGAGCCTGTGCTTGGAATTTGTGCTGGCGAGAGATCCCTTATCTCAGTGCAGAGAATGAAGATGTCTGTCTGGAGATAAGCAGGCCTGGCTGGGAAGGATGCTGGCCCAGGAGAGGCACTGCATCATGGTGACAAGGCAAGCAGGAGCCTGGCTGACTTGCATTCGAGATTACTCTAAAGAAACAGAAACTCGTGGAGCGAGAATGGGACTGACATGATTTTGATCACAAGTGGATAAGGAAGAAAGGAGATCCTGCTCTAAGCTCTGCTCCATGTGTTCTCATTATCAACAAAAGTAGTGACTGAATGGGGAAAAAAAGCATTCCTGAAGCTTTCCCCAAACACAAACTGTGCCGAGATTGAAATGAGCTTGAAGCACACAAATTAAGTTTCATGTGCACCTGCTCTGCTGCATCCTGGCAGTGGAGCTGCTGCTCTATCAAGGGATAATTGCAGTTTGTCCAAACAACTTGAAGTATGACATACCAAAGAACTTGAGCCTCCAAAAGCACACTGCCTACAAGTCTTTGTTCCAAGCTTGTGTCACAGTTGGCTGTCACTGCGTTACAATAGACAGTGAAGTCCTCACAGCCTTGAAAACTCCTGGTCTGGGGCCAGTAAAGCAGTAGAAAGTCTCTCACTTCAACAAGGGTTGGATCAAGTTTCCAAAGGCTGTATCCCCTCCCAGTTCCATCCCGTTTATCTTTCACACATCAAAGCCGATTCCCATCTTGTTCCCAACCCACTGCAGAACGCCTGAGCTCAGACCCACAGCAGCACAGCCACCACTGTCATTTAGTTATTGGCATCAAGCAGCATTCCTTCTCCTGCAGGGGAGGTGACATTCCTGGGGGACCAACCACTGCCTGTTCCAGGTGCCGTGAGCAAAGGCATTCTCTTATCCTCCAAAGACACCAGCATCTTAACGTGGCCATGGATTTAACCCAATGAAGATGATCTCTCTTTCTCAGTCTGCACAGGGTGATGATAAATCAGTGGGCAGATCAGAAATAGTACCTTTTAATTCCAACAGAATTCCTCAACTTGGTTTTTTTTTGTAGAAAAAGTGCAATTAAAAGCTCAGCTGATGGGTAAAGGACCTCATTGTGTGAAGCAGAGAACATTTTGGCAGCCCCCATGTACTGCTTTAGCTGCCCCCTACTTGTTTTTAGTATTTCCTCTCCATAATCAATAAGGAGGAAACACTGGAGCATCTGCCCTCGCTCCGCTGCTGTGGGTGCTCAGTGGTTGTTGCTGAGCTGGAATTCAGCAGCAGGCTGGAGTCTGAGCACACACCCACCTTCCCTGGTCCTCCCCTCTCGACCTGTGCCCCCACCAAACTTCTCCTCTGCAGCAGGAACGCCCCTGCACGATGCCGGGCAGGGAATGGGAGCAGCTGCTCTGCACCTGGGACTGGAATCCTGGCACATCTCATGTGTTGTTTAATAATTTTGCACAGATCAACAGTTTTTGAATAGTGCACACTTCATTCTGTTCAGCAGGTTTTTAAACTCTATCGTGCATTCATGGATCACTGCACCTTCTCTAAGCCTCAGCAATTGTCTGCATTGTTAAACCAAAATGTTAATGCCTGCCATGCTGTCCTTCCCTCTAGTTCAGTGCGTCTCAGTGGGGGTTAAATGCTTAAACTGCTCTAAAACTTTTAACACCCATTCACATCATCACCAGCTATACCTGGGCTCATCTCCCTCCTCCCTCAGTTTCCTGATTCTGTTCCTCAGCTGTGTGAAACAGTGACCCACGGAGAAAAGGAGCTGCGGCTTCTTCACCACAACGACGAGGTGTCAGCGACCCTGTGCTGCTCAGACGGTCCCGCAGTGTCCTCATGGAGCTCTGTGTAACTCTGCTCCCCCTCCACAAACCCATTGCTCAGACCACCGTGGTTTTCTGGTCTCTTGAACACACAGCACTTCAGTAAATTATCTGGTTTTCCAGATCTGTGCTTTCCTGGATGAAGGATTTTCCTTTCAGTCTTGCTTCTAACTCCTCATCGTTACAGTCAGGCCTGAGTGTAAATCCCAGACTGGATTTTGTACCCCTGCCAGAAGTGCTCTTCAGGACAGGCCCTGTCTGGCACACACAGTTGTGTCTGTATCTGTGATGTTCCTGCAGCTCACTGCAGCTATGGGGGTTATTTTGGGGGCTTCAGACTGGGTCTGTGTTGGGCTGTGTGCTCCCTCTAAGTCCTGTCAGGGCAAGCAGTTGCTAGGCTGTGCTTCTGTCTCTAATGAGAGACACTCAGAGTCCAGATAATGGGGTTTGGATCTCCTGCTTTAGTCCTTTACAACAATAAAGCTAGGAAGAAAGACCATTACAAAATGAGGATTTCAAAATGGCCTGGACTTCCCAATGGGTTTGACTGTGTAGTTTTGGAAGTGCCTGCTAACCAGGGAAACTCTGGCCTCTGATGCTGGATCATCCTCCACTTGATTTGTTTGGATTCACGTCAGTTTTAAGATCAAGCCTTTGGGTAATTAAAAATGAGCAGATGTATCTGAAAATAACCAACCCAAACACAGCCCTCTTCCTGTGACAGATGATGTGGCCAGCCAGTCTTTACAGGATACCACAGTGCTGACGGGCTGAACAAACTCCCCAGCCTCCATCCAAATTTCTTGTTTCAGTGTGAAGTATGTGATTTAATTCTTGGTAGATGTTGCAATTAAAGACCACTTAGGATGAAGAGCATTGGAACTGCTTCAGGCTCACCTTGACATATCTCATTTTCTACCTTTTCTCCAGTGAAAGCTGGTGGTAGAGAGGGGGAAATCAGTCTAATCCTATTTGTAAGTGTAGCTGTTGGACTGCACTGAGTCAGGCAGTTTGTATCCTGTTTCTGTGTAACGTTATTATTCAATGATAAGATGAAAAACAAACACAGATCGAACACATGGGATGGGGAATACTCAACTTAAACTCTTGCTATTGTTTCTAAGTAGGAAACAAACCTTAGAATACATCTCAGGGGATTCCTAAAGCCAACACTTCTATCTGAAACTACAGCAGCTATTCCAGAGAACAGTACTTGGAGAACGGATTTGCCAATAAAAACAAATTAACGGGAAAAGGATGTTTCAAAAATGACACTTCCAAGACTATTCTGCACATGTGGAAGATTAAAAGGGAATAAAACCTCTTGTTTTATTAGTTTAAATTCCAGCATCTTGTCATTTGCTATCCTTTACTCTAGATATTCTTAATCTACCATTTGCCTCAAATTGCTTGCAGACAATATCTGCAGACCCCAGTGCACAAGATGAGCTGGGGCAGGGGGAGGAAGAACTATTGTGAGAATTGTCTGCATGGAAAAATCTGTGCTTGTGGAAGAGGCTGAAATAGATCCTTGTGAGGCCTGGCAGGCCACATCCAGGGCTTTGATCCTCACAGTTTGCGAGGGCTACGGGACCCAGGACTGGGTGTGAGGGGCATGGGCAGAGGTGCCAGGGCAAGGACAATGCCTCCTCAGCACACGGTGCCCCTCACCTGGCTGGATCCTGGTGGGCTCTGGGAGCCCCACACGCCCTGAGCCACCCGTGCAGGTGGGACAGGAGCCCCAGGGATCAGCCCAAGGAGCCCCAGCAGGTGACAACAGCACAGGGTGGGACAGTGCTCTGGCACTGCCACACACGCCCGAAAGGGGACAATATGTTTGTCACCTGTGGGCAGAACTGTAATTCAAATGTGGCCAATTAGCTTTAAAAAGGTAACAAAATCTAATGAAAAACTCTGATTGTATCACTCGACACAGGAATATGGGCGAATCCTGTGCACTGGGATAATTGTCATGTCGTGACATAACACAAGCTGCAGCCAAAACAAGAAGCCTGGCAGTTACTAGACTGACTGCTCTCAGGCATCATTCTGAATTTAAATAAACCCAGCATTTCTTATGAGGCACATCCTTCTGCCCCTTGCTTGTTTAGGAGAGACTGCAGCAATATCTTCAGGTGCAGGAGGGGCAGGAGCAGGGAAGGCATGGGGGTACCAGCTGTTTGATAGAGGGAGAAATAAAAGGATGGGAAGAATGGTGCTTATTTTTGTCCTCAACTATTACTCAAACAGACTCAGGCTGAGAAAGTGATTTCAGAGACTGTGCTTCTAAAGCAAATGTAGCAAAAATAAAAATAAAGTAGAAAATTATCCAAACCAGAAAAAAATATGATCCAGCCATGCTACAGCCTTATGAAAAGATGCAAGAGGCAAAAGATAAACACAGTGAAAGGGTTTGGAGGAGCAAGCAAGTAGCTCAGCAAGTCCTTCCTAATGTGGTAACAACAATGTCAGGAACAATGCCACAGAAAAGGTGGAAAAGGCAGCATTCAGGAAATACCACAAAATTACAGCTGTGAGATTATTATGAGAAGGAGCCATTCACTCTCAGCACTGGTCTCCCTAATCTTGTCACAACTGTTCTCTTTATAGCCTCAGCCACTAATGAGCCTTTGCATCCCCACACTTTGGCTGCAGAGCATCGCTGTGCTCTGCTCCTCCTGCCCTGCCCTGAACATCGCAGCTTCCAGGCCAGTCACTCCTGCCTCTGTTTCCACAGAGCCCTGCTGGGTGGGCAGGGGTGCAGAGGATGGAGGTGGCTGCAGCCAGACCCGCTCTGGGCTCTGCCTCCTGTGCTGGGCATCAGAAATGGCTCTGTCAGGCAGGCACTGGAATGAGACGAGTCAGGGTTACAGCACTGAGGTCTGCACGCCCATGCCATTAAACTCAGGTATTTTTAAAGACAAGTAGATCTTGACTCCAAGCAAAAAACTCCTCTTGTAAATCCAGTGTTTCTGAAGTGCTGGTGAAGGCTCTTGTGGCAGCAAGTGTAACAAGGACCTCTTTTCAAGGGTGAATTTGAGCTTCAAATTCAAATCACTCAGGGACCTGACTGGGTAACCAAATGGCTGTGTCTTTCAGCTCAAAAGATGCTGTGTTAGACCAAATTTTGATACACATTGTGTATGCCTCAGTTTTCTTTAAATGGGTTGTAAAATACCACCATCCCTTTGGGGTTTGTGTGTCAAAAATCCACAGAAGAAAAGTGCCACAAGACAGCTTTGCACTGTGCTCGGTCTCACACTTACATCCGCTTCATCACTGGTGCTTTGCACTGCATTGACCAGAATTCCTTCCTTTGGGTAGGAGTTTTTCCTTTATAATTCATTATCCATGTCCATACACAGCTGTATGTAAATATCAGTGAGAAGTGTTTGGCTGAAGGGGAAAAAAGATGAACTTGGAGATGAGGTGGGGGCTGGGAACGCCCTGCAGTGCTGCTGGCAGGAGATGGATGCCCCTGTGGCCGGGTCTCTGCTGAAGCATCTTGCTCTTTCCCCCCCCACAAAAGTGTGGAGAAAAATGGTTGTGCCAAGCAGGGTTTCAGCCTGACCAAAAAACTCCCGAACAGTAAACAGCCACAAGGGCTGTGACTGTCTTCTGTCTCATGAGGTCTTCTTACAAGCTGATGTGCAGGCCGAGGGTGAGGTATGAGCTTGGGAACTGACCCTGCATGCAGAGATGAGCCACAAGCAGCATTGGTTGTTTTCCTGTCAGTTCATATTCCCTCTGTTTTACCTGCTCACCCAAAGGGTGCATAAACCTTTGTGATCTGAACATCAAATGGTTTCCCAATTACTCCTCCTGAACTGCTATCTGCTTCTGTTCTGGATTAGCCTAAAATGAGGGGGCTGTGACAGACTCTACAGGGCAAATTGTGCTTTTTTTACAATTACTGGTGGGGATTGGAGCCAACCACCTGCTTCAAAGCCCAGAGAGGTTAATTGCAGCTCTCTTTCTCTTGACCTGCATATGGGAGCACATCGTGGCTGGCCCGCTCCCCTGCAAACTGTCTCAAACAGCACTTTCTGGTGCTGTCAGGCAGCTGACAATGGATGGTGACAGACTGCTTTAAACAGCCTGGCTCCGTGCATTTTAGATGAGAGGGTGGCATTCTAAGCTTTTGCTGATTCTTCTCACTGTGTAGTGTTTGCAAGAGAGATTTAAGAGTCTTTTCCCTCTTTGTTCCCTCAGAAGCAGCAGCTCAAAAGAATTCTGTGTTAAGTCACCTGCTAAGGCAGCTCTGCCCATGGCAAACCCATGGATGCTCTGCTGGGAACAGGCAGGCCTTCCCCACACCCCAGCAGCCCTTGGACAAGCTGCCCTTCCAGCAGCATCACCAGCCAGCTCTGACAGTCAGAGTGTGGCTGGAAAAGCATGAAGGGGACTAAAAGGGGAGGAAGAGCAGGAGCACATTGCTGCAGGCCACTGGCCAGAGAGGACAGCTGGCACCGAGTCCCCAAGGCTCAGCGTGTGTTTCATTCCCTCTTCAGAGCAGTGTCCCAGTGGTGTTGGCATGGAATCACAGCTCCCATGATGGAATCAGTTCTTTGTCCTGGGTCTGTAGCAGGTCCCAAGTGAAACAGGAGTGCTGGACATTTGCTGTCCATGGCCAGGTTTCTCATTTCCTTCAGATGAGCCAAATCGACTTTCTAGTACCAAGTGTAGTAAGGTTAGTGAAGGAAACATGGCAGTAATTAAATATGTGTGAGTGAAATAGAGGCTTCCTCATGTGAGCTTTAGTCTGTCCTGCTTCATCATGGGATTCAGCTGGATTTCCCTTTGAATTATCTGGTATGCTTGTACCTAATGAGTAAACCCAAATTCCAGCTAGAGAACTGAAACAACAATGGCTCTCTTCAAGTTTTCTTATCCAGGCTGGATTATTTTCTGGAAGACACACTTCAGTGAATCCTGGGCTCTGAACAATACACAAGACCAGCGGGTGAACTATAGCATAGTTATATATCCTGCTTTGTACTTACCTTTTGGTCAGTATATAAATGACTGGATGTCTCTGTCTAGACATAAAATCTGTGAAATTTGTAAGCCTAGACTGATATTTTTATAGCTACAATTAATGTCCGTCTTTCAGTTCCCTAATTTAGCACCTTTCTTGCCTGCTGACAAGAACATTTGATGCAGCAAGAAGAGGATCTGAAAAACTAGCTGCTGTCTTGTCAGATATTAGCTATTCCCCTGATCCGGCCTTGATGTTTATCCCTCCCTCTTTGAGTTTCCTTAATTATTTCTGTCTTGTCTTAATTCTCACATAACTCCCTAGATGTAAGCTTTATGGTTTAGAATCTCAACTGCTCATTCAATTAATGGGCTTGCTTAATGTGCTTAAACTTTCCAGAGACACTTGTAACACATTATGAGGGAGGGAAAAAAATATTCCAAGTATGCACCATCTCATTTGTGGTACTCCTGAGCCTCAAGTCCATTTTAAGGTCTTTATCAGATTATCTAGATTTAATATTTTTATATTCTTGTGCTCATTAGGCATTTACGTGGAGGAGTATTCTCTGCAGAAGAGTGACTCAGTTTCCTTTGCCCCACCCCTCACCACCTGCCTTAGCCCCTCTGTAAATCAGCAATTGTTGTAGTTTCAGTAGACTGAGAAGGATCTGAGAAGTTGACCTGAAAATGGCAAATGTGGAAGGACAGATCTTTTACTTTGAATATTGTGTATTTTTTGAGCAAAACAAAGCATCTGCCAGAGATTTTCTGTAATTTTTCTTGGCTCAGTAACCCCTAATCCCTGTTAATATCTGAAAAGATTTGAGGTAAGTTTGCAAAGGGAAAACAACCTGTGTTTCAGCAGTTCCAGGAAACCAGAACTTAAACACGGGCTTAGCCAGGATCCCCCTGGATCCGGGTCCCAGCGCCTTGTACAGAACAGTCCTGACAGGAGAACAAAGTGCATTTCAACAACACAACCACACGCCATGAGCTGTGGGTTTAAAAGATTAAAACCACACTACATGGGCTCTGTGGGAAGCGATCACCTCTCTCTCCTCAAAGCAGAATGCAAACCTGTATGTAGAGAAATTGTAACTAGCTCAAATAGGTGTACACATGCAGGTACTCAGGTATGTAATCCATGTTACACATGAATGTTACACATGAACAATACACATGAATGTTACACATGACTGTGTGTTTGTGGATATAATCTAAAAGTACGCACACACACATTTATAAATAGATCAGAGATATATTTATATATCATATAAATATATAAATATAAAAATATGACAGAGAAGGAGTCCTGTCTTCCAGAATGAAGATTAAATGAGTTGCTACATCGTGGTTTTATATAAGTAAGATCTGTGCTCAGGACCTTGATCTCGTGCCAGAAGATCCCTGAACCCAAGAGGGCAGATGAGTTGTAGGACACAGCCCACATGCTCATTTTAGCTGTGATTTCATGGAATGCCACAAGGCAACTATGAATACATTTTGTTAAAACAATTACTGAGAAGTTCTAAAAAATAATGCTTCTGCTGCACTTCTGCTCATGAGCCATAAGGGGATCTTTGTCTTTCAGCATTACAGTGCTCAAGGAAAAGGGAAAGGATTCTGGTTTATGGTTCTGAGTCAGTCTTTTTCTTACTAACATATGGCCCCATTTTTCCCTGGTTCTTTAAGCAAGTTGTAAACATAAACGTTGATGCACATGGAGTTTGATTCATGAAGAGTTTAATTTGCCTAGTATAAAAGATTCACACAGGTTATATAACATCATTAAATTATTTTTGTAGTTTGAGTAGTATCCTTTGAGGAAAGCAGAACTCTTTCCCTGGGGTCCATTTATCACTGTTTACTTCTAATTAGAAAACTGGAAGTGCAATATGCATGACTTACATTTTCAGTGTTGTCTTAGGACTGATGTATCATCCTTGTTCTTCCTCAGGAACTTTTATTCATTTCCTAATTTTTTATAATTTTTTTAAGGTTTCTGACAGCTGTGACTCCATCTTCGTTAATGGCAAGGAAATGAAAAGCAAAGTGGATACTATTGTTAACTTCACTTATCAGCATTTCACCACCCAGTTAGAAGTGACGGTCTGGGTTCCCAGGCTCCCGCTGCAGATTGAGATCTCTGACACAGAGCTCAGCCAGATCAAAGGCTGGAGGATTCCTGTCACCTCCAACAAAAGGTATGTTCACAGCATTGCCTCACTCCAGACACATGTCCAGGGCCTCTGCTTTTAGAACACAGCCATTTTTAGAACATTCCTCAGAATCTAAACTCTCCTGTTTGCCATCAGCTTTACAGCCTGCCTCAGCCTTTGTTAAAACATCCAACAATCGCTGCATTTTGTCCTGATCTGTACAGTTTAAAAGTCAGTGGCTTTGCCTGGAGCATTAATCAATTCCACAC
This sequence comes from Aphelocoma coerulescens, assembly GCF_041296385.1. NCBI lineage: Eukaryota > Metazoa > Chordata > Aves > Passeriformes > Corvidae > Aphelocoma > Aphelocoma coerulescens. The sequence goes on along the minus strand of NC_091029.1, from coordinate 1,680,303 downwards.
AATCTCAGGAAGTTGTATCACACATTCCCATGTGCAAAGCTGAGGAGAAGGACCTGGACCTGTCCGGTTGGTGTAACACAGCTCTGTGTGTGTGAGAGACACATTGAGCACTGCCAGACCTCAGTTCCTGTCTGCTGTGACAAATGTCAGGGCCAAGGAAGGGTTCAGGTCCGTGTCACTGCCACGGCGTTGGGGTAGGTCACCAGTCAAGGTCTCTTCCAGCCCAAACCTTCTGTGATTCCATGAATTAGGGTGGTTGTTCAGTCTGTGCACATGCACTGAACAGCACACCTGGCTGCAGCATTACTTAGCAGCTCTGAATTAAGGAAGAAACAACTTGCACTCCTACTGAAGGCCATGTTCCACCAGGAAAAACGGAGGGGGAAGGGAGCGGGGATTTCGAGCTCTGATCCCATCATTCCCTACTGGAAATGCCCATTCTGTAATAACCATCATTTGCACAATTTGCAAGATTAAGAACTTCCAGGAACGCTGCTGTGTTGGTGGATTTCAGGTGAAGTTGAAAAATATTAGCGGGGAAAAGGCATGACACCAGCTCAGATTTATAACCCAGTGAAAAAGCCTTGCTGGCAGCTGGGAGTGCTGAACACTGTGGCAGTTCCAGCTAAAGCTCTCCAGTGCCCAGGAGAACATCTCAGCTACTGAAGAGCCTAAGGAGCCCAGGGAGACAACAGTGGAGGAGAATTACCCAACACTTTATGAGGGCATAAACCTAAGGGCAATGGGACACAGTTTGCAGGATACTCAGATAACGAGCTCCAGAGAAGGGGAATGACTGACTGCTTGATGATGTGGGTATTTTTTTGGCTATGACAGAAGAGGTGATGAGAATCTGGTGCAAGAGAAATCGGTGTGTTTGCTTCAGTGACAGAGGCAGCGTTGCTGTTCGTGGCAGGAAGAGCTGTGCTAGGTGAGAAATGAATGGATTTAAGCTGACTGCTTAAATCCTCACTGAACTTCCCTTCTTCTGCCTGTCTGTCCCACCCCTGAGGCACAGATCCTGCTAAAAGCAGCAGGGATTTTGCTGAGCAAACGGCTGCAGGATTAGGCTGGTGTTTATTGCAGGAGCAAACTTTGCAGTGAGTGAGACATTCAGCCGTGCTTAGCAGTCGTGGGCATCCTCAAGTTTTAAACCCATTAGAGGCAGTGGAAATTTACCCCTGGTGTCTCCTGATTTATTTGGCCAGCTGAAATAAAGAGAACGGTCTGAGAGTCTGCTCTGCTTGCAAGCTGGCAGGCTTTACAGAGTTTTGGTGCAAAGCATTTGCTGCTGCTTGGATTGTGCCAGGACTGCTGGCACACGTCCTGCAGGCATTTTCCATGGAGGAGGGGCAGAAAGTGTGGACTTCAACAGGAAATAAATGATCTCTTGTTTTATTGACCATTCATGTGGATTTTTTAGCTTTGCAGGGCTATTCTAAATCAATAGTTCAGAGATAGCATTAGTTGTGCTCGCTCTGACATTTACTTTGTACATAAGGTTTTTACATTTCCTTTATTTTTAGATTTGGATGATTTTTACCTGAGATTTAGTGGCTTTTCATTTTGGTTCTTTTTTATTATTATGACTTTTCTCTTTACTTTTTAATCTGCTTGTACCTCCATCTCCTATGTGTTTCCCCAAATCCTAAACATGGGAGAGTTTTTATGAGTTTTTAAGTGAAACCGAAGCACTCAAGACATTTGGACTGCAGTCAGGAGCTGTAGGTTTGAAAGAGAGCGAGCAGAGTGCTTTTATCTTTGCAAAAAACCCAAATCCAAGCATTTCCCAGCAGCTGTGAAGCCACAGCACTGTGTTGTTTCAACTTCACCTTCATGTAAGAGCCAGAATTGGCAATTTGCATGAGGTTTTTGATATCTGCCCTTGAAGGAAACTCAAGGATTCTTTCCAAAGTCCCTGACAACAGCCTTAGGCAGCCTTAAACTTAGGTTCAGTCAGACATAGCCCAGAGTCAGCTGAAACTGTCACTGCTCAGGTCATGGCAGGATTGCAGTGTGGCTTCTTCATAGCTCACCTCACCACAAGCAAAACAATTTTCCACTTTCCTCCCATCCTCTAGGGTTGGTGCCCTCATACCACTCCTTGTCTTCTTAGCAGGAACTAAACATTGCTATAAAGTTATTAATCACTATACAGCAGGTAAAATTTTGGAGCATTTTTATAGGGATTGTGTAGAGACACTTCAGCAACCTCCAAACTTTTTTTCAGCTCCTCTGGCTGCCCCGGGGCCTCATTCCCACACCCACAGTGTGGCTGTGCTGGTTCAGTTGTCTGAGGGGCTGAGCCAGATGGCAAAATAGAACTGGGTTTACAATAATCTTTTAAATGGTTTTATTGGTGCTGTTAACAAAAGAAACGTTTGTGAAACCAGTGCATCAGCATGGCTGTTCTTCCTCTGAATATAGCTGCTCTTTCAGACCTGAAAAAGAATTTATATGCCCCAAATCACATCTGTTCCTTCCAGTGATGGTTGTTGATCCAATAAAATGCCTTGCTTCTCCCTGTAAACCCTGCCACGCTTGTAATTGTAAAATACATGTGATTACAGACGTGTTTGCTTATCTGACTTCTTGAATAATTTCCACAAAGCAATGGAAAACCCAGGGTCTTTACAAAACCTTTACAAATGCCCTAAATGCACAGTTTGAACCGTGTTGGTTTTTAGCTGGTCTGAAGAGCTGCAAGAGCAGGAACTTGTTAGAGAACAGAAAGGAAAAGACAGGCTGGTTTTATGCCAGAAACTGGAAAAAAACCCAATTCATCTCCCCTGTGTAAGAGCAGCAGTACAATTTACCAGATCAGCCTGAAAATGTATGGCAAATCTTTAATGTTATCAAGAGGAGAACTTGATCTCTGGTGAACGCTGCTGCAGATAGGAGGAGCCCCCCTGGCAGGTGAAATTCAGCTCCACGATCGTCTCCTGCCTGAGGCAGGGAATGGTGCCTGAGCCAGCACGGGCTGCACAAACCCACAGCCTCAGCAAACAATAGGTGTATATTTAAATTAAAGTCAAATATTAGAGTGTAGAAGAGGTCCAGGCAGACTCTGCTAGTCTAACAAGAACATTTATTTCTATTCCTCGTGCATCTGCAAAATAATTACCTTCTTCTTGAGGTTTCTGCACCAGCTCTGTGCACACATATTTACATGGGATGAGTGGCTTCAGCTTGCATTAATAGGAATTGCATGGCTAAAATCTCAGAGAACAAGCTGGAAATTTAATTTCAGTAAATATTTGCAGCTGGGATAGGACATTGTTTTCAGGAGGCTCCCAACACCACCAGCAGGGGCTTCACTTCAGGCCCAGAGCTTTGACCAGCTTTGCTTTGGTCCTGTCCAATTCTGGAGACAAAAGCAGGAAAGTTGGCCTGAGTTAAAAGCAGGACAAAATAAACTGCTTTAGTTAAACCCTGTGTGAGTGCTGCCCCTCAGAAGTAAAGCTGCACTTTAGGGCAAATTAAGTGACACTGGATTCAAACCATTCCATTTGTGGGTAACAGCATCTGCACAAAGCCTGAACATGCTGTAAATTTGCTCCTTTAGTTAATTGACTTTAATGTCCTATGGAGATAAGGCCTGGGACATTTTTGTTAATAGGTAGGCTGTATTTTCAAGATCTGTAAGAGTACCCAATTACATTTCTTCTTGAACTATGAGTGGAGTTATGTGCAGCTTCTTTCTGTAGCTTCCACTAAATCAACTTCTAGTGGTTTGTAATTTGTATCTGAAAGAGATTTTTTTTTTTTTTTTTTCAATTAGGGGTGTTGCAAATGTTTTTTAAATATACAACTCTTTGTAATGAGTATTTCAAATTCAAACCCAGCAAAACTGATTTCTTTAGGGTGTTTTTTTAAACAGAAAATTAGCATCTGGCCCAAGAACTGATGCCTGGTTTGAGAGGGGTGCAAATTAAAAGAGACACACTTCAACTGCTCAGAGACAATGTCTGTAATGTCGAGCTGACAGATCACTGATTAGATCAGTGCTCGCAGGCACCCTTGGAACAGGGCTGCTGGTTTAACTCAGCTCTCTGGCAAAGCCTTTCTCTCTGTGAAATGTAAATTAAATGTAATTCTGGCAACCTTGGCTCGATCCAGAAAAGCAAAAACCTTCCAAGCAAGTTTGCCAAGCAGCAAGAAATAGGGTAAGAAGGATTCGGAGAGATTTTCAGAGATGACCAAGGGGAGAAAAGCACAATATGCAGCAACAGCTTATATTCACCAGGACTGGTCTTACACAGAAAATGAGCTCCCTGCTTAATGAAGGATTTTAAGCTTACTGAAAACACTGTAATGAGGAGTTTAAAGGGAACTGTGCAATTCACTGGATCTCAAACATTTTGTTGCACGCATGGAGACAAACACTGACTTACTGCCTAAATCTTGGTTTTGTGGCTTTAGAGTGGAAAATTACATCCTTTGTTCAAAAAAAGAGAAAGAACCTGAGCTGGTACTTGGTAAAGCAGACTTGCAAAGTTTGTGCTGAAAATTCAGACACCTCCCTGTCCTCTGCACTGACATAAGAATGTGCCTTGCTCATTCTGTGGTTTGGAGATGCTTTTCTGATGCTCCCCATTTGTTTGCCATAGAAAACATGTTCCTGAGGAGAAGTATATAAACATCTCTAAATGTTTTTGTGCTGAAATTGAGCCTTTGCATTTGTTTGTTAAAGATACCCCAAGGAAAGGGTTGGACTTGAATCATCTTTTTTTTTTGTGGTAAATGCTGGCTGCCCACAAGTCTTAGTCCTGGAGATAAGGGTTGAAGTGCTCCCTCTGTTCCCCTGTGCAACAATTCTTCCCTTTGGTCATTCTTTCCACAGCTCATATTTATGAGCTGGGGCTGAAAAATGATTCCCTCCAGTTGTTTTGAATAGATTTGCTCTTGGACAATCCAGTGGTGTAAAGTTTTAAACAGTGAAAGTAGAAATAAACAAGCACATAAATAAATATAACAGCAACCCATTGGATCTGAATAAAACATCGAATCACAGAATGGTTTGAGCTGAAAGAGACCTTAAATATCATCTTGTTCCAACCCCTGCCCTGGGCAGGGACAAACAGCAGCTTGTGTAACAGGAGCAGAAAGGGAGTTGTGTAAAATGATGCTGGTGGGAATGCTGGATATGGGAACGTTTCCTGCAAGGCACAGAACACTGGTTCTGGGGCTCTTTCCCATAACAAGACTGGCTCCCGTCAGTTCTGTGCTCTTTTGCCCTAAATCCCACAAGTGCTCCTTACCTGAACAGCTTTGGCACATTTTTCTCCAATTCTGCACAGGCATTAATGTTACTATCTGGATAATTAAGAGGGTCCAAAGTCTCTGAGCTGAACTTGGTTTTCCCAAAGTCTGAGATTGTTCAGGGCTGGATTGTGGCTTAGCTGAGTTGAAGAGGGTCAGAATGCAGGAACAAATTGAAAGTGGGAATGTTAAGGAGTTCATGAATTCTTTTACAGCATAGATGGATATGGGCCACAAAAGCTCTGTGAATATTTCCCCTTCTAGAACTTTCCTTGGGGCTGTTTTGCCAACTATGAGCTGACTTCAGACTGACACCAGTGTTGGCAAAGAGAGAACAACTGAAAGTGTCCCTGAAATACCCAGCTACTCAAATTTATTTGGGAAATCTAAATCCTGTTTTGGTAGCCTTGTCTTTTTCCCTAACAATTCCATTGTTATTCAATGATGTTTCATTCAGCAAGTAATGATGGACACTTGTTTTACACACACAAAACCAAAAGGTACCAAAGACCATTTACTTGATGCTGAATATAAATATTCAGCTACCAAGTGATGCATTGAAAATGTATTTCCAGTGGATTAGGTTCTGTAACATTGGGACTTTCAATCATTTTGAAGAGCAAAAGGGTTTTTCTTAGATGTGTTTTCAGCTTACTGGCTGCCAACTTTGTCATAAAACAATTTATAACAGAAGCAATTCTGTTTTATAATAGTTTTTCATAGCTGCTATTTCAAAGGAGAAGATAAAGGAACACAGTAACCACAAAAATACCTCCCACAATACTTTGAAAAATAAGAGACTTACCCTGTATTTCCCACCCTTGATATAGAGGTGGCTTCAGGCTCAATAAATAAAGAAGGGAGGCAAATTATTTCTGAGCAATGAGTCCACAGCATGGGGGCATAATGAGTAAAAGTGTGACCACCTAGTGCTTAATACCTGACTTGGAAGAGATAAGAGGATCCATGTGTTTGTCCCAGGCAAAGAACAAGAGCAAAAAAAAAATTAATAGTGGTGGTAAACTGGGTCTTTAAGCAGACAAAACTCTGTGAGGTGTGACAGTGCTGCCATCGTGTACAAATCACTGTGATGCCTTCTCTGAGCTTTAGGGAAAGCTGTTTTATTTCACAGGTTGTATTTTGAAAGGGGGACAGATAGAAAATGTTGAAGGAGTGTGTGTGATGCTGCAGGTGTTTCTGCACTGTGCAATCTGAGTGACCCATGCCCTGAATGGGAGCCTGAGTGCCTGATTTGGTTTTTGGGAAGCCGCCTGAGGTCAGTGCATGACTAAACACACCAGACAGTGCATGAACTGTGTGAGATTTAAGGTGAAATCAAGGTATATTTCTCAAAAGCAGAGGACTCAATGAACCCCAGCAGGGATGGGGATGGGGATGAGGTGGGGCAGCTCTGCCTCAGCAGGGAATGCCAGGGGTCTTAGAGGAGATTTGAAGGGATGAGCACAGCGATACGAATGTTAGGGGCAAAGGTGGAGGAAAGGATGTAAACACCTTCTCCCACCCCTGAGGAGCTGCTACAGGGCTTTGTTCCACAGCTGCCCTCTCATAAACATTTCATTGCTTTCCTGAGCCCTCTGCACAGTTTCACTGCTGCCTGGAGAGCAGGCAGTGACTCCACTGAGATCTCAGCAATGACAGACAGATTTTCAAGTTGCTGGGAGGTGCCACACAAACAAAGGATTTAATGGAAGAAGTGACAGTAGCTTTTAAATTGCACAGCACCAAAAAGCTGCACAAGCATCTCCCCAAGATTTAGTAACCTGCCCATCCAGAGCCTGGTCTCCTGTCTCACCCAGCAGCAGGTGATGACATTTATCTCATGGAAGATGAGGTGCAGCTGAAGCCCTGCAGGGCTGTGGAGGATCAGGGCCCTGCAGGTAACACAGCTGGATGTGTTCACAGGCCCACCCGTGACAGTGAGGATGAAGAAGATGACGAGAAGAAAGGCAAAGGTTGCACCCTGCAGTACCAGCACGCCACGGTGAGGGTCCTCACGCAGTTTGTGGCCGAATCCTCGGAGTTTGGGGGCCAGCTGACCTACATGCTGGGCTCGGAGTGGCAGTTCGACATCACCGACCTCGTGGCTGATTTCATGAAGGTGGAAGAACCCAGGATTGCCAAGCTGCAAGAGGGCCGAGTCCTGGCTGGTCGTGAGCAAGGCATCACCACGGTGCAGGTACAGCCCAGGGGCCTCTGCAGCCCCCCCGAGAGAGCTCAGGGTGCACACAGGGGGGGCTGATCATGGCTTGTGGTCGGCTTAGAAAATTCATTGATCTCAGAAAAAAAAAAAGCTGAAAAAAAGTGGGCATGCTAAACATAAAAGGAAGTTTGAATAGGTTTTCATTGTGGCTATTTGTCACTTCCATAAAATACCCTTAGGTGAAGCTTTTGAAGGGATTTATCCATCTTAGCGTGACTGGAACACAGTGAGATTTTCCTGGCTGGCGAAAGAGGTGACACGAGGCACACAGCCAGCTCCTTTTAACTTCAGTGGGGCCATAACAGCATAAATGTTGGGAAATTGTACCAAATATCTACATTCATCTTTATATGCTTAAACATCTTTGAAAAATTAGCCCCTTTAAGTTCCCAAAATTGGTCACAAAGCATGGACACAAAAGTAATCTTCGGATGCCTTTCAAGGAGTGTTCATGTTCCCCACCTCACTCTGTCCAACTTCATGCACCTTCCTTAATCAAAATAAAGGAATGCAAGCATTGGGGCTCTTCTCAGGGGCTGCAAACGCTGTAATGCTCCAGTCACCCTCTGGAGTCAACACAGAAACCCAGGGGCTTTAGGGCTCTACTCCCTTCAATCTAAAATAAATGGGATAGACAGGTCAAGGGATTTCTGCCCTCAAAATGTCTCTTTCTCTCCAGAGACTCTAAACGAGCAGGAAGCTCCAGTGCAGGGAACTGTGCTGCAGGTTTAGACAAATCACACCTCAAGTATTTTGGGCTCGAACCAGCTGTTTCTGTCACCAGTATAAAGATGACTCTCTCTTTCTGAGCATGCTGGAAACAAGGTCTTAGAGCAACTGGCAGGAGGGTTTTGGCATTGAAAAATGCAGGCGGGCACCCAGTGGGATTTTCAAAGTTCTTTTGCAAGTCTCATTTTCATTTCATTCAGGTCCTCTGTCCCTAGGAAGGCAACAGGCCAAGTTCCTATCAGGCAGGCTTTGTACACTTATTTATCCCCTCACTGAGTTCCAGTGTTAATCAGTGTCTCACACTCTGTCCTGTGCTGCACTGCACTCACAGGGAGTTTTATAGACCCCACAAAAAAGACTCTTTAAAAAAAAAGAAATCCATTTAATTTATTCTATATTATATATATTTTGTTGAGATGAAGCTGCAATTTTGAAGTGATTTGTTTTATTAAATTTTTTTTTAGATAAAGTGATTTAGCAGCAAATGAGTGCAATTGTCGTGGAGGAAACATCAGTTCTGCCTTAGACATGGATGTGACAAACCCAGGATTAATCTGGTGTGCTGGTTAGGGGCTAACCTTGCTTTTCTGTTCAAGGAACAATTCCTTGCTGTTTCATGCAAGGTGTTTCCTTTTTCTTCCCAGGTTCTGTCCCCTCTCTCGGATTCCATCCTGGCAGAGAAGACAGTGATAGTTCTGGATGACCGTGTGACCATTACAGACCTGGGAGTGCAGCTGGTGTCTGGCTTGTCTGTGTCCTTACAAACCAGCAAAGGAAATAAGAGAGCCATCGTTTCCACCACCTCTGCCTACGACATCCTGCATAGTCCCAAACAGGTATGCTCCAAAAGAACAGATCAAATTAATCCATGTGTTTGCTCTGCTTTGTCAGAGGAATTTGCTGTAGATTTTTGGCAGCAGATATAATGAATGTATGGCTGTGAAAAGCAGTCACTTCTTGGAGTAAAGGCTGTTCATCTTCCTCACCAACCCCACGGTGCCAACACCCCTTCACAATGACTATTAAAATCTCCAGAGCTGCTTTGGAGACCTGCACAGCACAGGGAAAGGGATGGACATGTCTGGGAATGCACAGTGCCAAGGAAAGCATGGATGTGCCACAAAAGACACTTCTCCTGGGGGAAAACACAGCCTAGGTGTGCAGGCACAGCTGGGAATCCCATGCCTTAACTGTCTCACAAAGTCAGCTCAGCCAAAATGACCTCTGGCTGCAGGTACAGAAGTTTTCATGACCTGCATTGCTGAAAACTGATCAGTTTGTGCTTACTTTGAACCACATAATCCAAGGAATTAAATAGCTTTTAACGAGACCACAGAATGAATTCCATGCCTATTTTTAATAAATTTTATAGAACTGAGGTTCTACATCAGTGCAGAAAGTGTAACTATAATTTTTTGCCCTAGCAATTCGCAGAAAGAAGACAAATTGGTTTGGTCAAAACATCCTTAAAAATGGTGGTTTTTATGAGTGTTTCGGTAGTTCCCAGGAAAGACCACAATCACTTTTGCCTATTTCAAGTCCTGCATATTTGAAAGCATGACAGAAAACATAAAGTATTGCATTGAGATTTGTTCTCGTCCCAGTTTGTTCCATGGGCTGGATGGGCTCACTGGCCCAACACATTCCAGCTCTGCTCACTGTATTATGTAAGGCACTGGAACTGCAGCATTAGAGAAATTCCCCATTATAGGTTCTTTATAAACCTAATTGACTGTGATGTTGGAAATATGATTATTTTCATCATGAGGCTCTGGCATTCAAAAGAGGCTTCTCACTTCAGACTGAGAAAAAAGAACCGTCAATTGTTTTTTCCAGCACTTCTATTAAATTTACATGAGTGTTTCTTTGATAGTTCCTGACGATGAGGTGAATGCCTCAGTGGTCTAGAGAACACAAGCCTGCAAGAAAATGAGAAGCAGAGTAGACATTTACATTTTCTCCAGAAATCCCCAAAGTTAAACTCTGTATTTTTGTCCAGACTTTAACAACAGAGTGTCTGATCTGTGCTCTCTCTCTCACACCTTTTTTCCCCCTCATCTTCTCCCCACCAGGAGGCCGTGGTGAGTGCTTGGATTTTGTTCAGCGACGGGTCGGTGACGCCCTTAGATATCTACGACTCCAAGGACTTCTCCATCTCCATCACCTCCCTGGATGAGATGGTGGTGTCGTCACACCAGAACCTTCAGTCGCTCTGGCCTGTCGTGGTGGCGGAAGGGGACGGGCAGGGGCCTCTGATCAAAATTGAGATGGTCATCAGTGAGCCCTGCCAGAAGACCAAGCGGAAGAGTGTCCTGGCTGTCGGGAAAGGAAACGTCAAAGTGAAGTTTGGTCAAAAAGATTCGGACCAAAAAGGGAGCACCAACGACATCGATGACATGGAGAAAGATTTCAAAAGCCATGCAAGCAATTCTATAGAGAAAGCTGCAGAACAAGAGAGGACAGCACAAGACTGGTCCAAAAACCACGAGGACACGTCCGGTCCTGAGGACAATGCAAACAAAAGCACAACTTTCACATCTCCCATTGATCCTGAGTCCCTGGAGGATGGCCAGCTCCAAAATAACCCAACTGCCTTCACAGGTTTCCCTACACAAGTAGAAATACCAGGAGAAAACAATCCCAGTGATCTCTCATTGACTTCCAGAGGATTGACAGACCTGGAGATTGGCATGTACGCGCTGCTCTGTGTTTTCTGCTTGGCAATCTTGGTCTTTTTGATTAACTGTGTGGCATTTGCTTGGAAGTACAGGCACAAAAGGTTTGCTGTCAGTGAGCAAGGCAACATCCCCCATTCCCATGACTGGGTCTGGCTTGGAAATGAGGTGGAGCTGCTGGAAAACCCAGTGGACATTTCGCTCCCGTCAGAGGAGTGCACTACTATGATTGACAGAGGGATGCAGTTTGAAGAAAGCAACTTTCTCCTTAATGGGAGCTCTCAGAAGACTCTTCATAATCATATCCTCAGATCTTCTGAGTACCTTTGTGAAAAAGAAGTTAAAAGTGAACCTATAAATCCTTCTGGGCCAAAGCAGAAGCGAGTAAAGTTCACTTCATATACAACAATACTGCCGGAGGATGGAGGCCCCTACACCAACTCAATTCTATTTGACAGTGATGATAATATTAAATGGGTATGCCAAGATATGAATCTTGGTGATTCCAAGGAACTTAGGGACTATATGGAAAGACTGCAAGACAATATGTAAAACTACTTTCTTATGTTTGTAATCACCTTTATGCCTTCTGTTTATGGATGGTGGAGCAGTCAGTCCAGTCAGCAATAGGAACAAGACAGTCCAACCCTGGAGGTACTGAGATGATAACCTGATATCAGAGAGCAGGTACAAGAGGCTGGCTGAGTTAATCCTGTTTCACCACAAACCAGGATGTGCCCCTAAAACAGCTCCCTGTAGGTGTCGGAGGTGTCACACACGATGGCTGTTTTTGTATACTGCCTGGTACTAGCGAAATGCTAATCCAACTGCGCTCAGACTCAGAGGAGACTTCATTTGTTTGTCATCTCTCATGATAAATGGTAAATCAGAAAAGAAAGGGATGTTTGTTTGCATTGATTTTTTCTAGTCGTCGTCCTTTGTAAAGCACAGTGGACATTTCTTGCTTACAGCCTGCAAGGAGGCTCCCGGAAAAAGGGATCGGAATGAATCTCATTTTATTGCCTATGTGCAATGCAGCCAAGTAGTCTTATTATTTTTTACAGCTATAAAAAACCCCATGTGGTTAATTTCCTCTTATATTGTTTGTGAATTTTATTTGACTTAGGGAACATTAAATATTTTCTTTGAAGGGGTTTGGTTTTTTTTTTTTTTTTCAGTTGTACCAAAGTGTGGTATGGTAATATTTATAATGATTTGAGTTTTCTATTCATCTGCTTCAGCCCCCAGAGATACCTCCTTCATCATTGATTATCTTCCCCCTTTCCAGATGGGTGCATGGGTCGTTAGTATTTGAAACATAGGAAGGAATTAGAACTCTTGCTGGGAAAAGGGTTGTGTCTTCTTACAGGGAACTGTAAATATAATAATAAACCCTGGAAAACAAAAATCAAGGAGTAGCCCCGGGTTCACTTTTGTCATTGCAAATATGAAAAAATAACCTGTAAAAAAAACCAGCACATACTTCAAAGGGAAATGCTTTGCTGAAACAGCAGCTTGGTTGTCAATACGTGTTGTTATCTGAGTGAGAAAGTCAAATGTGGTATTGAAATGCATGGAATAGGAAGGAAATTTCCTAGGAAATAAGCAAAGCTTGGAGTCACTGTTACTCTGTACTAATTAATCCATTGGTGGTAGGGTTCAGCAGGCCAGAGAGGTTCATGCTCAACAGCCCCAGACCTCGTCTAAAACATCCCTGGCCATGAAGCCATTAAAGAGAAAAACTTTACACCATGTTTCATTAAAAAGGGAAGAAAAGATACTCTGGGGCTGCAGTCACACAAGTGACTTCCCAATTTTAGCAAGGAAAACATGCTGGAAGTTCAAAGCTGCCATTTCATATGCATTACATGTATTTTTTTACTGAAGGATGACTGCGATAAATTGAAAATTACATTTAGGAAAAACCTGAATCTGCAGAATACTTAACACCCCCAATAAAGCACATGTTCCTGTGATGGATCCTGTGCAATAACCACAAGAGCCAAATTACAACCAGCTTACATACTGGAGTTCCCATCTTTTAGGTAGATCAAAGCAGAATTTGAATTTAGAGTTCAGTGGTGATACTGGAACAAACCAGAAAACTGGGAAGTTCTGCATCTGGGTCCTAATCCACAACTGGGAATGTGTTCAATGTAACTACTGCAAAATACAGGAATTTTAACATTGAGCCCAAAAGTGAGGACACCATGCTTATCTAAGTGATTAGAAACTTGCTGGCACTGAACTGCACAGGGAGGGGATGGCATCTGTTATAATCTAATTTTAAGGAGAGAAAATAATAGAGCACAGATCTGCCTCTGTTTCGTAAGGGATGCAGCACTTGTGCGTCAGATGAGGTCTTGGGTTGTTTAACAAATGTTCTCTCCCCTTTAAATGATCCAGGAAACAAGGAAAAATGAATTCCTACAATGATCCGTATCACTAACAACATAAAAACCCCTTTTTGGAATTTAACTTCTCTTCCCAACGTGTTATTTTGTATTTGGCCCAACCATAGAGCAGAACCAAAAAAAGCTCTTTACTATTCTTTGCACAGTTAGTATAAACTGACCACGAATAGATTTAGTCTTGAAATCAGAGGAACCAAGGTGCTGCTGGCAGCTGCAGAGGGCAAAGAGCCCAACTCTTCCTGAGTGCAAACCCCTCAGTGTGCCAGGGAAGCCGTGGCCTCACAGCAGAGCTGGACCTGGTTCCTCATGGAAACCTTCCTTCCCACTCCTGCTGAGGGCTCTATTTCCTCATGGAAACCTTTCCTTCCACTCCTGCTGAGGGCTCCATTTCCTCATGGAAACCTTCCTTCCCACTCCTGCTGAGGGCTCCATTTCCCCATGGAAACCTTTCCTTCCACTCCTGCTGAGGGCTCTATTTCCTCATGGAAACCTTTCCTTCCACTCCTGCTGAGGGCTCCATTTCCCCATGGAAACCTTCCTTCCCACTCCTGCTGAGGGCTCTATTTCCTCATGGAAACCTTTCCTTCCACTCCTGCTGAGGGCTCCATTTCCCCATGGAAACCTTCCTTCCCACTCCTGCTGAGGGCTCCATTTCCTCATGGAAACCTTTCCTTCCGCTCCTGCTGAGGGCTCCATTTCCCCATGGAAACCTTTCCTTCCGCTCCTGCGGAGGCTCCAGCAGCGGCTGCAGGGTCCCTGCTCGGTGCCACAGCAGCTCAGGGACTTGCAGGGCTCCTGGGTTGCTCCTCTGCCTCACCCACGGTAACAGAAGTCAGCGCCTTCACTTGTCCGGAAGATTTCCTTTGGAGGGCTCCAAAGAGGAGGACCCCAAAGTTTGGGGGCTCCCTGCTGTCCATTGGGGTGTCCCTGACCTTGTCCCTGAGGCCAAATCCCTGGCTGTCCGCCCTGGCTGGGCACTCAGGGAGTGTGGGCACTGTGGGAGCCCCTGGAGGACACCTCTGGCCTTTCCAGCACTTTCCTGGTGCTCCCGGGGTCTGACTGATCCCAGATCTCCTCTGGAAGGTCACAGGTGCCTGGGGCTGTGCTCCATGACCACCGAGGGGTGAAGTCCCAGCTGGGGACACTCAGTGTGGCTGTGAAGGTCCCCAGGGAAGTTTTTGGTGGCTCAGGGGCTGAATTTGGGGTGGTTTGAGAGCCAGGACTTCTGCAGACAGAGGTGTCATCCTCTGCCCAAGTTCAATGACAATTAGAGCCCATCAGGAAGGGGCACAGCTGCTACTGGGAACCAGTTAAACAATGGAACTGGGGACAACTGTCCACAAAAAGACCCAATCCCCAAATCTTGCAATGGGGGAAAAAGGGAAACCTGCAAGTTCATAAACTTATGTTTTTCTTTTCCATCACATGTCATTACATGAAAGCTCTTACATGGAAAATGGCAATACAACCATGGGAAAACAGCAATACAAAAAAAAGAAAAGAAGGGGGAAGAGAGAACTCTGTATTTTCAGTAAAACTGGGATAACACCAATAAAGTGGAGTTATTCTGGAGTTATCCCAGTTTGAGCATTTATGCTACTTCTCAAAAGATGAAAAGAAAATATATCCAACATGAATATATTTGATGCAAAATAGTTCGGAGTTGATCAGTTCCTTTTAAATTAAATATCTCAAATTTTAATTTCAAAATTAAATACTTTAAGCAAATACAGTTAAAAATTATTTTAAACACCGCCCCCCTCAATTTTCCTATTCACCTAAATATTTTTCAGTGAAACTGTTAAATATTTTATTCATGGAATATCTAATATTCCACTTTGCTGCTAACTGAACAGCATTTACACATTGATAAAAGAGTCTCTGCTTTTGAGAGAACAAAGCAATGGTAGCCAAGTGATCAAAAGGCACAAAATGTATGTATGTAAGTATGTATGCAGGAAAGTAGAGTTGTCTGAACAATAGGAACTGTACTGTCAGATTAATTAGAATTAAGCTTCAGTAGGTGCCTAGGGAAGCAATACCTGTAATTTAATACCAAACAAACATCATCTCACTTTTGGCCTGTGTAGAGAGGACTTTGGGAGCTTTGCTGCTCCCGAGGAAAATCCAACAGGGGGACACCCAGGACAGCCCTGTGAGCAAAGGGTGGATTAATGGGACATGGGGAGCTGCAAACTTTAAACACAAAGCTGATGCCAGCCCTCAGCTCTGGCCATGGCAGCTGAGAGAGCAGTGCCAGCCGAGCCCTGGCGTGCAGAGGACAGGGAAGCAAGAGCGGGACGTTCTCGTGTGTGCAGAACCTTTTGTTTCACTCATCCCACAGTGCCCCGCTCTCGGGGTCTGTCTGTGCCCCTTCTCACCCCAGGCAGAGCTTAGGGACCCTGCCCCGCTCTCGGGGCCTGTCTGTGCCCCTTCCCCACCCAGGCAGAGCTTAGGGACCCTGCCCCGCTCTCGGGGCCTGTCTGTGCCCCTTCTCACCCCAGGCAGAGCTTAGGGACCCTGCCCCGCTCTCGGGGCCTGTCTGTGCCCCTTCCCCACCCAGGCAGAGCTTAGGGACCCTGCCCCGCTCTCGGGGTCTCTCTGTGCCCCTTCCCCACCCAGGCAGAGCTTAGGGACCCTGCCCCGCTCTCGGGGCCTGTCTGTGCCCCTTCCCCACCCAGGCAGAGCTTAGGGACCCTGCCCCGCTCTCGGGGTCTGTCTGTGCCCCTTCCCCACCCAGGCAGAGCTTAGGGACCCTGCCCCGCTCTCGGGGTCTGTCTGTGCCCCTTCTCACCCCAGGCAGAGCTTAGGGACCCTGCCCCGCTCTCGGGGTCTCTCTGTGCCCCTTCCCCACCCCAGGCAGAGCTTAGGGACCCTGCCCTGCTCTCTTCCCGCTGTACAACACTCACACGTTCATGTTTGGAGCTGCTGGTTCTTAACTCATCTTGGGGAATGTACAAGAAGATCCTACAGCCATACACAGTACAAAGAGTCCATCATACAATGGAGAAAACCCTTGTATTGCAAGGTGGAATAAACACCCTATGAATGAAATGCTGATTTTTCATAGCGGATGTGCTCTTTTATGGAATATAAATCATGTGCACTACATTGAAATACACGACAGTGTATTGTGAAATGCATACATTAATTGCTGAATTATAACACTGGATATGTATATACATCACACCCGAGATATTTATACAATATAATAAGTCTTAGATGTATAACATAATGAATTCTGTACAAAATAAACTGTAAGTTAAGACAATGAAACAGAACTTTTATATCTGTGTAATTTGTATGCTGATTAAGTTATTCAAGCTTCAGTTTTCATCTTTTAATGTGCCCTTTAAAAAAGTACTTATTTTCTATAGGCAGATGTCTGAAATAAAGACTTGAGTCTTCAGAGGAGAAGCAAATGAAAGACTGAAAGAAACAGATTTTGCTGAAGAAATAAACATAATGTTCATGTGGTTGTTTTTTTTTTTTTAAACTGACTACACCATTTTGTGTTAATGCTGGTCAGGGTGAGCTGCTGGCTGGGTTGAGGGTGGTGTGCCCCTGCCAGGTGACCAGGAATCAGCAGAGTCACCAGTGCGTGGATTGCTCGTGTCTCCTTGCTCAAAGCAACACAAATCCCTGGATTACACAGCCCTAGGCTTTGACCCAGCGTTCCCTACAAAAGCTGCTCCAGCTCTGCCATCCTTTCCCTGCACCAAAAGTGAAGAGCAGAACGTCCCAAACGAGCAGAGCCTTGCAAAGAACATGTTTACATTTAAAGGAAAAGCTAACAAACCAAATGCGTCCCTTGAGCTCTCCAGTGGGAATCACCACAGGTCAGATACTGGATTCAGCCTTCTGAATTCTCTGATGTTCCCATTAGACTCAAAGAGCCTCAGAATTCTTAAGTGACCACTGACCTCATCATAAGAGCTGCAGGAAAGTACCTTGCTAATGCTAAAAAAGGAAATTTGAGCCTCAGTCTTTTTGCTCAAGGTGTTGGAAATTCTGGCAGAGCCAGAAACCCAGAGCCCCCTGATACCTCAGGAGCTGGGCCTCCTCTGGCACTGGGAATCAGCCTCAGGAGGTGCCTCCTTCATCCCTTTGCTGGTTTCAGCTGGCCCACACTTGAGATCTGTCTGTCCAAACTCACTGCAAAGCCAAGGGCTGCCTTTGTACTAATGGGAGCAATTTACCATCACCTGAATGATTTAATGAGCACTATTGGAATTTCTAATGTATTGAAATGTGTTTTTATATAAAGCCAGTTGGACAAATGGATTAAAAAATGTGATTTAGGAAGTGCCTCAGAGAACCAACTCTTTGGCATGCTTCAGGCACAGATTCCAGTTGGTCCCCACTTGGTGTTTTCTAAACACTGAAATAAGAAATGTTTTTCAGAAATAACACTTTTTGTGTCCTGGCAGTTCTGGTTGGTCCCTCTTTGACCATTACTGGCACATCCATCCCCTTAGCAGCATCCTACTAAAGAGCTGCCAGGGGCTTTACTCACACCCAGTGCTCTACTCAGGATGACTGAAGCTACCAGACAAAGATCTTTTACAGAAAAACTGTCTTTAGTTATATTTTATCCACACACAAACACATGCACACACACACTGAACTGCCCAAAACACCTGACAGGGGTACATTTTAACCACCAATACGTGTGCACTGTGTAACTGAAAATAATGACCTGCATTCATCTGGGAAAGAAACAGCCCAACAAATACAACTGGGTTTTTCCTTCCAAAAAAAGGGAGCCCTCAGGATTTGGCAGGCAGGAGTCCTGCAGAGTGGTATTTGTCACAAATTAAATAGGCCACATCCTGAAGGCTGTCTCAGCTGAAACTCCCCCTGGTCTTGTTAGGAGCTGGACTGAGACAGGACCAGAGACAGACAATTACAGCCGGGTCTGGCGCCTCGGAGCTTGGAGAAGTCCTCGTGTTACACAGCCCCAGCCCCTGCTGCTTCCCATCAGCAGCACCTCCAGAGAGAGCAGGGATGCTGCTCAGAGCCTGTGTGACTGGGGACCCACTGCACTGGGCAGGATGTGTGAGGCTGAGGAGATGCTGGGCACTGAAAGTGGAACCAATGTGCAAAATGAGCAATTCTGCACCCTGCCCATGCTGTCCCTGCAGCAGAACTTTGTATTCCTTTTCCTTTCTGTTCCACTGATCCATTTGGCCAGTTTCTGCAAAAGTTTGGTTACTGAGGGAGTAAAATTGAGTTGTCTTATTGTGAGAGAGGCAGCTGGCTTAAGAAATTAAAGCAGAGTGGATGATGTTTTGAGACCTGTTCTGAAACTCTCAGAGGGTATCATAGTGTTACTTGCTTCCAAAAACATATGTTATGCCAAAATCAGCATCAGGATTTCTAAACCAATGCAGATGAAGGCTTGTATCATTCCTTCTGATAATCTTGGGTTAGTCTGCTTAAAAAACAATGGAATCTGATGACACAAAAACCAAATAAGGAGCTTAGGATTTAGTGGAAATGAAGAATGAATATTTTTAATCCTCCAATTTAAACCTGTGGTAGGCAGAGCAGAATTCACGCTTTATACCATGGAATTATCTGTAGGAATGTTTTTTTTTTAATCAGTGGGGTTTTAAAATGAAAAATCCTTGGCCATTTCAATAAAAGCTGATGCCACTGAGTGCCCCCATGCCACAGGAAACAAAACCTGGGGCACACACTGCCATGGTGTGGCTCTTTGTTTCTTGGTCTTTGTCTGGGGGTCTAGACTGGTGCTATTTCAGTGTCCTGAAGGTCCCAGTGTGTGACACTAAAATGGCAGAGAGGTCAGGCTTTGGAGACAAAAACCTTACCTGAAAATTGCTGCTGGCTCATGGCAGTGGCCACCAAGCACTGACATCCTGCTGGAGCCCAAACCACGGGGAGATCAGTCAGCAAATGTCACAAAAGCTGCAGCAGGGTGTGTGCAATGACATCTCTGTCAGAGTGACCTGCAAAACCAATATAAACCTGTGTTTATCTGCAGCCAGTGCTGGATGGATACAGGCTGTGGTTCAACACAGCAAATGCAGTGACTGCTCCATTCATGAGGTAAAACCTGGAGGGGGAGACACTTGTTGAGGTACAGGATTACTGGAAATAAATGCCTAAAATGAGCTCCTTTGTCTGGCACATCTGTACCTATGGTGTGGGGGGCCTCTGTTTACTCCTGTCAGATCTGGCCCATGCCGGGCAGGGTTGTTCAAGCCCTTTCTGGCTTTGAGCCATCCCTAATGCATCACCAAAACTTATAAATGCTTTAAAAGCACCACAACACACATCACTTCACCAAGTGTAGACTAGAAAAAGATTTCAGGCTTTTAGGGCTTGTGCCAGAAGAACCTGAGCACACAGCTAAAGCCATTTAATTTGCTGCCCCACAGAAGCTGCTTGCCTCTAGATACGGCTTCTAAAAGCCAAAGTTTCTCAAGGCATTCCCTAATTTGAAACGAGTTCATCCTATCTGGCTGCATTTCCTTCCCCTGACACCCCCAGCACAAAGTGCATCAGAAATGGGAACTTGGCAGGGTCCCTGATCACAGCAAGGATGCAAGGAGCCTTTCTGGGATTCCTGATTACTTCTCCAATAGGCAGATGCTGATGCCAACCACCTGCAGAGATCTGGGCATCCTCAGGGGCACTCACCTGCCCACAGGAGTGGCTGTGAGGGGCAGCAGGAATCGGGCAGGGGCAGCAGAGGGAGAGAACAAAACCTGCTCAGAAGCACAGCAGTAACAACCCACAAACCAGCCAGGCCTTGCCTTTCCGAGTTTGTCACTCACCCAGGAGCCAGCCAGGCACTCCTGAGGCACTGCTGCCACTTGAAAGTAAGCTTCATTTAAATAAGGACTCTTGACTCTCTATTTCTGAAGGCAAACAAGGATCACGGCCAGGATTTCGCTGGATGTTCAGCTGTTATTCCGCTGTGCTGCTGGTTTTTCACTGCATCTTACCTTGTCATGCTCTTGGTCACCGAACTCATGAGGATTTAGAGTGTTTTAAATGGAGATGGGAGTGATCTGAGGCAGCTCTGTGCATACCAGCAACCCAAAACGTGGGAGTCTGCTGTTGTTAGTATTATGGGGTTTTTAAGGGTGCTGCTTCCCTTTACTTGCCAGGAGCTGGCAGTGTCCCCACCTAGAGACACCCCAGCCCCTGGGGCTGCCTTCTGCCTCCACCTTCTACCATTTCTGAAGATGAAAATTTTGAAGTGACTTCATACAGGCCCTTGGAACCATTCAAACTGACCATTAATTTCGGTTCTTTGCCTACAATTCATCCCCTGCTGCTTATGCTCACAGACATTTGCAAGGATCCAGCACTCTTCCCTGAGAGAATGCCCCTCTCCCAGGACCTGGGTTAGCCTCTAGCAAACAACATCCCTCCTATTCAAAAATGCAAGCCAGAGGATGGCTTGTGCTAGGAAG
Organism: Aphelocoma coerulescens; assembly: GCF_041296385.1. NCBI lineage: Eukaryota > Metazoa > Chordata > Aves > Passeriformes > Corvidae > Aphelocoma > Aphelocoma coerulescens. The sequence continues at coordinate 1,659,554 of NC_091029.1, read as the reverse complement.
GCTGGTATGACTCACATTTAAATGCCTCAGATTTGCAGGTTCTGTAGCTTTTAGGTGTTTCTGCAGTTAAAGGATTAGCAATTTTCATGGATTTAAAAAAAAATAATAAAAAAGTCTCTGCCATCATTTTTGGAAATTCTTTTTGTGAACAGTAATAATGTGGAGCACTAGACAAGATTTTTTTTTTTTTTCCTGCCAGGGAACAAAACACTGAAGGAACAGGGAAACACTGAGCAACATCAGCACAGGAGCTGGGAATGGTTGGCATTTTCTGAAAAACAGCATCACACCCTGTAAATGATGCATCATGCAATTATCTGCACAGTGAAAGGAAGGAAAACAGAAGAACAGATTCACTGTGCAGGGTTTTTGGGGTGGGTGAAGTGTTTTAGAGGTGGGCCAGGTCCCCTCATTACTTAGAACTATGTGCTTTTAACTGAATCTATTTCTGCCTGGTTTAGTACCTGGCTTGTCTTCATGGTGAGGGTGGTTTGGCTTTGAAGTGAGGAGAAAAGTGAACTCACAAACAAAATCTGTGGCAGTTCCTTCCCACACTGCAGTGCCCCAGAGAAAGGTCAGTAATGGCCCTTCTGCTCTTGGAGGGCAAGGGGAGCACCCAGGGAGGGAGAAATGAGGTGGAGACCAGAGCCTGGCGCCCTGAGCACAAACAACAACTGGCTCCAGCCCAGCTGGGAATGGGCACCAGCAAAAAGCTGCTCAGACTTAGAACAGTCTTTGGCATCTGCTACAGCACACAAATCCCTTTAACAAATCCTGCGAGGGGGGAGAAGGTGGAACCTTCCTGAAAGCCCTGGGTAAGGTCCCCCAGAGCACCCTAGTGACTGATGGCCTTGTCCTGCCCATCAGGAGGGACGTGGTCACAGTGCAGGGTTGTGCTCAAGCATTCCAGCAAGAAAAGCTGCTCAGAGCACAGTGACAGACGCCTGCCACACACTTTGCCCCCTATCCTGAGCAGCTTTTTGGTCAATGACTTTGCTGTTGAGCAACACGAGCTTTGTTCTCCTTCCAGCAAAAAAGGGCACTTGTCCAGACACCTAAATTAGAAAACACATGCTCTGTCATCTCCATTGTAGGCATAACTTAGTGAGGCATTAAATATGAACCAGTTCACTGGACAGAGAAACTAAAATGATAAACAAGCTCCCATATTAGTAAAAAATTAAAAAAAGAAATAAAATGCTTTTGGCAACAGCTTTTCAACACCCATCTCAATGAATGCATCTGAGTAGTTTCAAAGCCATACATCTGCTTCCTCCTCATTTTTTCTCTCTCTATTGGAATGGAGACATCTTTCTAAAGTCAGGAAAAGCACTGGTGAGACCACACCTGCAGAACTGTTCCCAGTCCTGAATGCCCCACTCTAAAACAAGGTCATCCTGGTCCAGGGAATGGCCACCGAAGTGATTGAGGGATTGCAGCACCTGAGGCGTGCAGGGAGCTGAGAGCTGCTCTGCTGAGCTCCAGCAGCCTCAGGCTCTCAGGAGAAACCCTAACAATGTTTGTGAGTGTTGCATGGGAAGGAGCAAAGGAAAGGGAGCCAGGTTTTCCTCCGTGTCTTTCAGCAAAAGGACAAAAGGCAAAGGGCACTAATTGAAACTCAGAAAAAAATGAGGCAGTAAACACCTGACCCCTGGGGACACTGCAGACGAGGCAGAGCTGTGCTTTGTTGTGTCCCTAATGAACCAAACACTGCAGAGAGCAAAGAACTGCGAGTGACCCGAGGTACAGAAGGGAAAACATCATTACCTGAGCCCTGGCCAGCATCAGCTGCCATCCATCTTGGTGCTGGGAATGTTTAACTGCAACAAGTGCTGGTTACAGAGGGTGTTTGTGCCCTGCATCCTGGGCAGGGAATTTGAAAAAACAGGATTTGTTCCCTGAATCACCATCTCGTAGTAACAGGCAGTGTACAGGCATGGATGGAGCCAGGAGAACTCCTGGGAGCTGAGAATGCAGCACTGAGGCACAGCTCAGCACATCCCACGCGGGGCCAGACTTGGCTGCAGGGATGGGGGATTTTTGGGGCAGCTGCAGAGCGATGCTGGCGAGGCCAAGGCCCTGCAAGCGTGCAGGTGACAACCTGTGCACAGCACTGCCAGGTGAGTCTAAATGCCTTTAAAAATGTGCATTTGGACAGTGCCTGGGTCACAGGCAATGCTCAAGCCAACAGGGTGGCCAGAGGAAGGCAGTGAGCACTGCTCAGTGCCCCCAAACCCCACCCTGGTGCGAGAGCAGTGCTGGCTCAGCATCTACCCCGACAGCTGTGTCTGAGGAGAGCTCACACGAAGCACGGCTTTGGAAAGCCACAGGAGCTGGAATCCTGATGGTCTGGATGTGACAGCTCTAAACACAGCTGGCAGGACTTGTCTGTGCTCCCACAGGTGCTCGGGGTGGAGGGGCAGTGGGTGACATCCCACACCGTCCATCCCCGGGGAGCGCTGCACGCGGAGCTCTCAGGCTGGCATTCCCTACCTCTGACAGTCCTCCCGTGAAACCCTTCCTCTCCTGCTGTAGGAATGCTCTGCTGCCCAGGGGAGCAGAGCCCTGGCTGGCCACAAACCATCTGTCTTCTCTGGGCTACGGATTCCCAGCAGCAGCAGAGCAGGACCCAGATCCTTGGCTGGTTCTAAAGCCCTGTCTGATTTACGGCGTTTCAGGAGGGGAGGTCTTTAGTGACAGGTATTACTCGCTTTGCACGTTTGCCTCCTACAGATCCCACCCACATGTGGCCGTCCTTTGACTCTGGGAAGCCCCTTGGATGTCCCTCTCTCCTTTGGTGTAATTTCAGGATAAGTAACAGGAGATAAAGTGCACTGAGGTCTGTCAGTCCTGCATCACCTGGGCCTGGAGCTGCCATGTGCCACTGACTGAGCATCCCCTGGGTGGTTCCTGCTTTTCTGCACCCTGTTCTGAGGTGTCACCACGTCCCCTGCACTCTGCAAAAGCTCAGCAGCGTTTTCAGCACCTTTTTTTGCACTTTTTTTTTGTTGAGCTAAAGCCCCTTTCTCTTTTCTTCTCCAGTTACTGTAAAAGGCACTGCAACTTTACTAATTTATGTGCAGAAACCATTGAAGATTCCATCTACTGTGATCAAATCCCCTTAAGTAAAATATAAACCGCTACTCCTCTGAATGTAAAGCCTAAATCAATAATGGACATGAAATCATCAAGTTTAATCTCAAACACAGTGAACCCAAGTAATCACTCTTCTTGATATAAAACTAATTCTGTTTGACAGTAAAATACTACTAGTCTGTGCCATAAACCAATGGAACAAATAACTTTCTTAACCCTGACAGTTGCTGTCCAAAATCATTACATCTCCTCTCCTCAGCAATCAAGCATGTCACTGCAGGACGGTTTCAGCTCAATTCCTCTCCATAAACTGCTCCTATGCACCACGACTTTGAAAGAATTTCTCTTTAAGCAAAGCGTTGTGGTATTTTCTCTTCTTCCAATCAGCCAAAAATGCCCGGGTTGCACCAGGAACACACAAGCAGCACTTGGGATATTCCATGGCAGACTGGGTTGTGTCTTAGGGCTAAGTGTCAGGGATGAATGAACCCAAACACAGCTATCACAAAATTCATGACCAGCAGCAGTGAGGCTGAGGTTTCTCACAAACACTGATGTGATTTTTCCAGGAGCTGCACCTTTCCCTGCTGCGCAGGCAAACAAAGAATGCAGAGGGCTGTGCCAAGGGCTTCACCCCCAGGGGCTGCCTTGTAGTGGGTGCCTAAAATGCTGCAGCCTTTGTGAGCCCACAGGAGACTGAAATTCCTGCCCACAGCGAGCCCAGCACACAGGGGTGTCTGAGACACATCCTGAGAGTCCCTGGCCACGTTCCTGCCACTGATGTGGGCACCGTAAGTTGCTGTTGTTGGTAAACACCACCCAGACACCCGAGGTCAGCTCGGCTGCCTGCTCCCCCCAGGGCTGCAGTCACAGACAGCAGAACCCTGTGGATGCTCAGGGTGATCCCAGCTAAAGCCCAAACTGCTGCTCCTCCAGGGAACAGGAGGCTTCTCCAAGGAATAACTCTCCTTGCAGGGAAGTGGGAAGCAGGGCAGGGGGATGGGCACGAGGACTGACTGAGCCGATGCCTCCAGCCACAGCCAGGGATGCTCTGCAGGTGGAGGGATGGAACAGCACATTCCAGGGGTTTGCCCGAACACAGGGCACAGGCAGCAAGAGAAAACTTCAGGGGACATAATTCTGTGAATTTCCTTGCTCAAGAGTCACTGAACACAGGGCTTGCATGTTATTATTAATTAACTCAGCATCACTGAGGTGTTGCTGCATTGAGGAAGCTTTGCAAAACCAGGAATTTTTGATTTAAGATGAAAATGTGCACCAGTGTCCCAATAATTTACAAGAGGAAGAGGTACCCAACACCTTTTGACTGTTACCATTTAACCACATAACCCACAGAGTCAGAAATCAGATCAGGAGAAATATCTGGAAGAAGATCTGCAGCTCTTCTCCCCACTGCTTTTTGGTTCCTATTTGCCACAAGTAGAAATTACATGAAATTAATTTTATGAACCCTCAGGTTCTGACAGCATCTTCCATGCCTACAATACCACTTTAAAGCATGAAGCCACAACACTTTCTAGAGTAGAGCAATGTCTGATTCCTTTTTTCCCTACTGGCAGAACGTTTCCCATTGAGATCAGCACCAGAGAGATCCTCCAGCCTCCCAAACTTCCAAAGCTCTGGATTTTCACGAGCTCTGCTTACACCCAGACATCACACGAGTGCAGAGCTAATTCAGGGCTCTGTGATTTACCTGTCTGACACAGTCTCTGCTCCTGAAAGCCCCACTCGGGGGGTTATTATTTTTGTCAAAACTCTTCCAGCGCATAACTCCACATAATAACAGCCAGGCCAAAGATCAGAGTCTGATCCATGTCAGAGCCATCTCCATATGAGTCACTGAAAGCCTGATTATCTCACTGCTGAAATTCTGGGGTGTGAACAAGAGCCAATAGCTGTTATCATCTTGTTAATGTCAAAGCTTGATTTTTTCCCCCCCTCTCCTTTCAATATTTCTGAAAATTTATACCCTCTCACAGTCCTTGATAACAGTTTGGCATCTCTGAAGCTGAGAAGTTTTAATATTCTATGGGTTTTTTTCCCCCAGCACTTCTGCAATTTCATGAAAAAAGGTATTTGATATGGTGGTTTTATTGTGAGAGGAGGAGCAGGAACATTTGCTATTGTGTGAGAGAAGACATTTCAAATAAGTGTTACAATTTTATAACTCTTTTTCTCTTTGTAACTATAACAGGAATGAATAGCTTTGAAACAGAATGGGCTTTGCTTTCCGTGCAGGTAGGATTTTTTAATTTCATTTTTCTCTCAGGCCTTGATATTTAAATTGGGGAAGATCTTAAAAATGGAACAACACTTGCAAATGTATTCAGAGTGACAGTTTAGATGTATAATTATAAAGATTCTGAAAGATAAAGAATTTAGTATTTTAAACAACACGCCAGATTTTAAATTACAATTATAGCTTTCTGTGGTTCAAGAATCAACATGCTGTTTCTCTTCTGTTGGAGAAATATTCATCAGCACCACGATGGCATTCTGGCAGCAATTATTTAGAGTTTAGTCAGGAATAGATTTCCACTACTACCTGTGACAAATGCTGCAGAAACTTGCCCAGCACTGAGGGACAAAGTTGAAATCTTCTGCCTGAAAAATACCTATTTTGTATTTTCCCCCTTCACTGGACTGTTTCTCCCCAGGTTGGATCCATTTGCAGTTTGGGTGTGTGGAACAGCAGAGCCCTGGCACTTCCCCATGTCCAGGAGAGCATCTGTCCTCCCAGACAGGGTTTAGGGAGGGGATTTCTTTGCTCGTGGGCTCACTGAGCCCAAACTGAGCTGGGAATTGTTTTCCAGCCCTCCAACACATCCCCATTTTATCAAAGCTGATGGACACCACAGGACAGGGTTTGCACCCCCTGAGGATGGAAACGCTCCTGTGTGCCTGGAGACGTTGCAGGGCTGGTTGTGCCCTGAGCTCCTGACCTCCCCCTGCCTCTCCTGACATCCCAGCTGCTCTGTTCCCCCTGGCCATCCCCATTCCCATCTGCTGGGCCATTCTCTGCTTGAGAAACCTTTCCCACCAAAAGGTTAATGGAGATGGGAGCATCCCTGTGAATCCCAGTGTGTGCTCACAGAGGGCTCTAAGGACAATGACCACCACAAGTACCAATGGATTCCAGGCTGTTTTCCCACCAGGAAGCTGCAATCAGCACTTTTCCATGTCCCAGCAAGATCTTTGCCTACATTCTCTCTCCAAATTGCACCCTGCCCTCGTCTGACCTGTCCCAGCACAGTCACACAACAGCTTCCACCATGCCCAGGCAGGAAATCTGATGATTCTTTGCTGCCTCTGTTATTGGTGTTGATAAAAGCAATTAGTTCTGGTGGGTGGAAATTACAGGCAGCTCTGCAAACGGAGGGGATGGGTTACTCTGCACCCTCCATCTCTGTCACACCCAACTTGTTCTCCTGAGAGCAGGGAAAACTCCAAGGCTCTGTCCTTGGCCCTGAGCATTTGCTCAGGGATTTGTCACCCAACTGTCTCAGTGTCAAACGGACCAAGGAAATAAAGGAAAAAGTCTCCCCAACTCCCAGGTGGGGCCTCTTTCTACACCTGGGTTGTTTAAGCAAAATGTTCCATTTGACATCATAATCACGATGGAGTTTCACTGAAAAACACCGGAAAGGAAAGGTTTTAATTAGGTTTCCTTTAGCAATGGGGAAAAAAAAACCCTGTATGTTTTAAAGACTTTTAGTAATTAAAGTCTTGTTTTGATTTCTGAGTGTCAGCTGGAGGTTTCCTGTTCTCCTTCTTCTTCACTTCAATAAAATGCTTGGTGAGGGGGTTATTTTGGAGAGAAATTTCTAATCCACATGGTTCTTTCCACTCTAGAGTGAAAGTCAACATGGGATTGTCCAAATTTCCTGCAGAGCCCAAATTCTGAGTTTCAGCTGATGTTAATCAGCCCTTTTAATTATTGAGCCAAATTCAAAGCCTGATGTAACCTGCTTGACTCCATTCCCTCGCCAAGGGAAGGAAACCAGAAGGGAAAATGTCACTTTTCCATCCTAGACTTGATTTTTTTTTTTCTGTTCTAGGCCAAGTGTGTGACCCACTATGGCTGGAGTTAGAAGTGGGACCTGACAGAAGAATTCCCAGGACCCTCACTCCAGTTTCAGCCCTGGGAAAGGGGGGCTGTGCAGGTCACCCACCTGTGATTGAGTGATTCCAGCACCTGCTGAAAGCTTTGCTCAAAACAGGATAAATTTTTAATCCCTCCAAATTGCCTCTGCAGCTGCACAAGGTTTCTCTTTCTTTTCTAAAATATTGATAAGATGGGAGTGAGATTCTGCAGGGAGAAGAGATCAGGATTAAAAATGAACTCTCCGCCTCCTAAGCAGCTGCCATGTTTATGTTCATGGGTTATTCTTCATTGATTATCTTAAAAATGTCTCTTGGCTGCTTTTCCTCAGGAGTCTCCTGACTTCCCATGGTGGTGGCCTGCACCTTCTTGTGGCTTTTGAAAAGCTGTGGAAGAAAATTTAGGCAAAACATCTTATGCCACAGATCTCAAAGTCAAGGAAAGCTCTGCTCTCACCAAGGATAACTCTGGTGTAATAATTTCAAATGTCTCCTAAAGAGCAATTTTTCCTCTCTGGTTCAGCATTTTCTCCTGACCCTCTCCTTTTCCAGGGTCTTCATGGCCAAGAAACAGACACAACAAAGCATATCAGAGAATTTAACTACTGGGTTCCAGTGTTCCAGGCAAGTTTAATCTAGGTCTTTATCCTAATCAGAACCTGCAGAGATTTTTTAAATCCTCTCCTCATAATTATTGCTTACAGTTAATGCCACAGTACCCAGAGTGAAGCTGGTGGAGTATTTTCTTAGGAGATGCCTTTTCAGAAACAAAAGGCTGGTTTTGATGGGTTTTATGGGAAAGCTGGCTAAGCCTGGGCTGGAATTTCTGGTCAAAACTTGGAGCAAAAGCTCAGCTGCCCCTCCCCTCTCGGGGGCTGTGGGAACCTGAACAGAAAAGCAGGGACTTGAACTTTGCTCCCCACACCCACAGAGAGACACTCACAGCGAGAAGCCAGGATTCTGCTGGAATTTCTGCAGGTAGAATATTCCCATGGATTTGGTTCCTTCTGGAACCAAGTTCCAGTTTCCTTGTGTCTGGAATACCCAGAGTGGTGGGAGGAGCAGTGGGACCCTGCAAAGGGGCACTGAGACACTCAGGAATCAGCCTGGTGACCTCTGAGCTTTAGTTCTGTTCTCTCTCCCACTCTTGTGGAATCAGATTTCTTCTGCTCTATTACTTTGGCAAACAACATGCTTTTTTGTCTTTAAAACAAGTTGTTTGGTTTTGGTTTTTCTCTCACTACTGGTGCAACATTTTCAGTTAATGGCATTTGAAGAGATCACAGATGGGTGAACAGGCTTGGAGAAACCAAAACATGATCTTTACCAAAATGTCCAAAATGTGTGAAGCAATCCTGTCTATTTTGATGTTGCATATAAATATGAGTACTCACTTCTCCCAGCAAGCTTCTTTTCATTAAAAACACCTGAAAAACTTTTGTTTTGGACTTTCTGTACAAGTGCTAAATTTTTTTAATGTCCTCTCAGAATTATCAGATCATCCTCAAAGCTTAACCCGTCTTAGATTCTTAATTTCCATCCATTCCAATGGTTTTTGTATTTCTACAGAATAGAATTGTGATTGTACTTCTCATTTACATTCACAGATTGAGCCACTGAGCAACACTGTTGTTGAAACTGGTAAGAATTTCAGTTCTTGTTTAAGAAATACAGAGAAGGACCAAGCACAGATCCATCAGAGATTTTTCCATCAGAGCCAGATTTCCCATGGAAATTTCAGTTTCAAGCAACATTTTTGCAGAAAATGCTCTTTTCTACTGAAGGGCTGAAGCACCAACATGAAGCACATGGTAATTCTGAAATACTGCAATTGTGCCTTAGAGAACTGGGGTTTATTTGTTTTTTTTCCTGCTCTCCTCCATGGCTGGAGCTCTCCTGGCCCAAACCTTTCCAGGACCCTTGGCAGACAGGATTTGTTACCCAGGCTCTGGTTTGAGCAGGGATCCCTCAAGGGAGGCATGGCCTGACCCTGAACAAACCCTGCCAGCAGAAACTTACCTACATAAATAAAACTAAAATCTAAATAATAGGGATAGAACACCTGATTTCAGCTTTTTACTGAAAATTCCACGCTTGCAAAGGAAGGTGAATTCCACTTCCTCCCTGCATCCAGGTGAAGATCCCATTTATAATCCCTCATTAACTCAGGAGTGATTCAGGAGGATTTCTCACTCCTGTCCCTACTCTGCTTCCACCTCACAACTCCTCATATTTAAGCAGTGAGAAAACAAATTGAAAATCAGAAAATCCCCTGAGAGGTTCATTAATTGCTTACAGGAGGCTGGAAAAGTGCACAGCCATGGCCATGGCACACAATGAGAGCTAACACTGCACCAAGAATCGGACCAGACTGATGCTGGAACCCTGAGAGTTATAATTATTAAAAACAGCCACGATGTGATGTATCCAGTACCATTCCAGGCCTCTTTTGATTAATTCTGGGCATGATGCTATAATTGCCTGAGCTGATCTAAACAGGGATGGGCAACCATACCAACAAAACCTGATTATTTTTATTGTTGGGTTGGTTTCCAGCTGGATCAGCCCTCTGCACCTTCCTGCTGGGGAAGGGAAGGGAAGGGAAGGGAAGGGAAGGGAAGGGAAGGGAAGGGAAGGGAAGGGAAGGGAAGGGAAGGGAAGGGAAGGGAAGGGAAGGGAAGGGAAGGGAAGGGAAGGGAAGGGAAGGGAAGGGAAGGGAAGGGAAGGGAAGGGAAGGGAAGGGAAGGGAAGGGAAGGGAAGGGAAGGGAAGGGAAGGGAAGGTGTGGGGTTGCACAACCAGAGGCAGGAGGGCAGAATCCACAGTAGCCTCCATCCCTCCTTTTTGGCTGCTAGGTAACCACAATTCAGAATTCACTGGTTCCCTTCCCTTCTGGTTGCACAATGGCCCTTTGGAAGCAGGGTTTGAGGAAGCTGTGCCTGTGCAATCGGCCTCTCTGCCAGCAGCAGTGTCTGGGGGAGCAGGAACGCTGCCAGAACAGCACCGTGGTGCAGCAAAACACTCACAACATTTATTCAAGGCTTGTAAATCACCTTGCAAAGATCATAGCGGGTTTTCCAAATGCTAAACTTCTCGTTAGAGCTGCACTAGCAACTCAATTTCAGACAGAAAATACAAGCAAGAGACTCCTACTCGGCACAGTTCTGGGGAAAAGTGGCAAGGGCATGAGCAGCTGTCACCTACTGAGAGGAACATTTCATTCCACCTTAGCCCAGGTGAGGTTATCCATCAGCAGGCTCCAGGAATGGGCTCTGATGTTAGAGCAGGCCCTGGTTTGTAATGACAGGGGTACAGAAGGACTTTATCCTCCTGTGCCACCTGATGCTTTGGCTTCCCCACTGCTGGAGCCCAAAGCTTTATTTAATCTACTGTGTGGGCCAAAGGAGAACAATTTCTCTCAGCTCTGGGTCTCTCTTATAACACTGCTGCTCAGCCACTTCCCTTTGCTGAGCCTGGGCCAAATGGGTCTGTAATTGGCATCAGAAAAAGGAACATTCAGCTACAGTTAGCACTTCGTTAATTATTAAAGGCTAAAGGCCCCCACAGTTATTAATATTACAGTGTGAATTTCTCTCCCTCATTTGAGGAGGACAGGGGACTCTGCAGTGCTGTTTAAGACCTGACAGAGGTAGTAACACGATTTGGTTCCTTCTGCACTGTTGACACCGTCACCAAAGTAACTGTGTCACACAAACCCAAAAAAGGATGCTCTGCTCTTCCTTGCTGAGCCTCCTCAAAGGGCTCTCTGCAGCACCTCCAGGAACAAAAGCACAGCTCCGTGCCCCTGAAGGCAGCACAGAAACTGTGGTGTTCCTCTGGGACAGCCAGAGGTCCTTCTGCACGTCCTGATCTAAGAACCATTTGTGTACACACTTACTGTGAACAGCTCCCTGCAATTGGCCTTGACCTAAGTGGGGAGCTGGGTTTCAGCGAGGTGGCTGCAGCAGGAGCTGCAGGGCTGCTGCCAGGCACTGCAGAGGGACAGAGCCTGCTCAGCATGGCCATTATTCACTCCCAGTTAGGAACCAGGTGGTGTATTTACGGGTGCTGGCTGCAGCCCTGCAGCCCATGGCCTGTCCCTGGGCTCTGGGAGTGTCACTCCAAGCCCTCTGCTCTGCACACAGGAGCTGCAGCAAGGCTGCCTTGACACGGAGTGGGCAGAGCTGAGAAGTCTGGAATAACTCTGGGAACTTTTGCACACGGCAGGATGGAGAATTTGGGCTCCCTCCAAGGAGACTGGATGAGGAGTCCCTATAAATAACTCACCCTGTCTCTGCAGAACAGCCCCGTGTTTGGCTCATTTGCCACCACACACCAGACAGGCCACAGAGGAATAAGTTGTGGGTATTTTTTAATCCTGGAAGACAGAAAAGGGAAGGTGTTTCCTCTCCAATCTGACAAGTTCTCTTTCCCTTTGCCTCCCAGCTCCCCTGCCTGTGGATGTTCTGCAGACAGCCCTTGCTCCGCCACCACAGCAACAGAGCTGCTCTCACCCAGACCCCACAGTTTGTGTTCAGAAAGCAGCAACTCCCCGAAACAGCAGCCCCACCTTGGCACCATTTCCTGCCCTGGCCAGCTCACAGAGACACCAGGGGATGGTGTCCCCTTGTGTGGCACCACAGGGGCATGAAGGGCTGTTCTGGGATGTCCTTCTGCAGCACACGTTCTGCTGGGCAGCACTGCCCCTCTCATGGCACCAACAAACAGCCCCTCAAAGCACTTTGTTGTGGCAAGAAGACCCATTCAGAGCAGATCCAAACACAGATCACCCAGCCCATACAAAATCCAACTCTTCAGAAACATATTTTTGGCTCATATTAAGCATCAAATATGATTTTTTTTTTCCCGTGGGACAGCAGTTGAAAGGTTTTTAAAAGTTGGTGGTATTATTATTTTTAAAAATACCAAGATGTTTCTTCCTTTCCCACAATGCAATTCCATTCATTTTTTGAGATTTTGGATCACTAGGATAAAAAACCCCTATAAAACAAAGAATTATATTGAAATTGTGTACCCATATAAATTAATAATAGCTTTTTAATAAAAAAGTGATTCAACACGATAAGGAAAAACAAGCTATATTGCAATTAAACAGCCACACCAATTAATTTACATTTTTCTCCATTAAAAATTCATGGAGAAGAGGCACGTGCCATGAAACGTTTCCATTTCGGCAAAACTGTTTTCAATGGAAAACTTCCATCCAAACAGTTCTGGAGTGCTAAATGGCTTTTTTATATATTTTTTATTTTTTTTTCCCCCTTTTTTTTCCTTTTTTCTCCCCCAAGTTTCCTTGCAACAACACTGCCATCCGCTGGCTGCCGGGCGCCGGCTGGCCCAGAGCCGGCACAGCACCGGGGTTAACGCATCTTCCCTCGGGGAAAGGGGCTCAGGGCGTGTCCTGCCCCTCCACCGCCCCAAATCCTGCGGGGTGAAGCCTTCCAGAGCCTCCCCTCCATCACCAGGAGTGTCCTGTGCGGTTTGTCCCAGCAGCCACAGCCCTGCGGAGAGGGGGTCTCGCTAATTGTCATCGTTATCCACCAGAGACCACCCCAGCCTCGTCTCCGTCCCCACAGCAGAGCATGGAAAATACAGTTCTGAGTTACATTTCTGGAGTCAAAATGATCAGGGCGTTTTGTCTTAATCTCTGCTGATCAGTTGGAGGCCGAAGTTGGGATTTTTGGTGCAATCAGTGAGGGTGGGAAAGACCTCTGAGATCACTGAGGCCAACGTTAACCCAGCGCTGCCACTTCCACCACTGGGCCGTGTCCCCGAGGGCCCCATGGGCAGGGACAGCACGGGGACAGCAACGGGGCAGCACAACAGAGGGGTGTCTCTCTCAGGGGCAGTGATATGGCCCAGACAGAGTCTGTAGGACACCAGACAAGTGATCCCATCCCCTTCAAGGCCTCGCAGCTCCCTCTGGCAGTCCATGACTCAATGACTTCTTCAGCCGGAAAATGCCACCAGACCATTTTCCTTAAAAGCCACCTGCACCCTGCCAGCCTCCCATGAATTTTCTTGACACCGTTTACACTTTTGGCTTTGACGACATCCTGTGGTACCAAGATCTGCAGTTTAATCACAATTTGTAAAAAATATTAATTCCTCTTTTTAATTCTGAGCCGACAGTTTGGCAGTGTCACTGGGAACCTGTGCCTTGTGTCACAAAGAGAAAGAAAGAACAATTATTCTCTCTCTCTGCATCTCCTTCACAATTTTACACATCCCACCTATCCCAGCTCCAGTTTTGCCCTTATTTCTCCCTCTCTCTAAGCCACATTTTGCCTCTGAGCATCTTCTCTGCCTTGCAAATTTTTGTCCCTATCCAGGTGTGGTGGCAAATGCTGGCCACAGCCCTCCAGCCAGGGATGGGGGCAGCACCCACTGAGGGCAGCACAAGCACTTTCCCTCTGTTCCCTCCATTCCCTCCTACAGCCCTCTTCGCCTGTGCCACTACAGCTGGCCCTGAGATGTGTTTTCGAAGAGCCACCTTCACCACCACAGTGTTGTGGTTTCTTGTCCTCTTCTGTGCCAGTGGTGTCAAGCAACCAGCCAGGCCCTGGATCAAGTGCAGGACACTAAAACCTCGGCTGGAGAGCTGGCTGTAAGCTGCAGGCTGCCTGCTGCTCCTGAGAGAGCCAGTGTCATTGGTACCTCAATAAACTCAGGAAGCAAACGGAACCGAAAGCTGCGGATAAGCAGCAGGTCACACTCAGGGCCCATTTCTGCAAACGCTGCTAAGCACAGCCTCCCCCAGCCCAGGCTTTTCCTGTAGATTCCCACTGTATCAGAGATACCTTTTGGAGTTGTATGGTGCTGATTTTTTCATCAAACCAGCCCATTGCTCGAGGCAGAGTGCAGGAATTCCTGGTTTTCAAAGGCCTCAGTGTGTTCATACACACCTTGACAACACTTTGTTAACTGTCACCCATAAGAACATGCAGAATCTCAGGTCTGACTGTGGCTTTCCAAATATTTTTTCAATTCCAGATTGCTTTGTTCCATTCTCCTGTGCTTGAGCAGCCTGAGGGGTTCCTGAATCCAGCCCAGCTTCCCTCCAGGGGGAATCCTGGACAAGCACTAGGGCCAGAGGCTCGGTCCAGGGGTAAATCTGCCAGGGAATTTTGTCAGAATGAAACAGGACACCTCTTCCAGGAAAAGGTGATTCTATTAATCTATTTGCTGATGTTGTTATTTGCAGATTTCCTTGCTTCCACTTTGATTTGTATCAGCCATTTTCCTTTTTGCTTATTTACATTTTTCCTTGCTTATAATATTTTCCATTAATTCCATGGCAAAGGAAACACACACAAATCTAAATCAGAATTCTGATGCGGTTACCCGCAGATGTCAGGAACCTACAACAAGGAGCAGGTTTCTCCTTTTCTTTCTCCCTGTGCTGTGTGTCCTCTCCCTTCCCTTATTTCGGTATCTGTGTCAAACTCCAGACACTAATCTGCATTTTGTCTCCCTCCTAGAGCTTCCCATATGTGCCAGAGCCATTTCTGTGCAGCAGCTCCACAGCCAGAGCCACAACAGCTGACTCTGGAGCACCTCCTCAAAATTACAGCCTCAGGAGTCGCCTCCTCTCCCCCACTCCCTCCCATCATTACTAAAATGACCTTGCACGGTGGCTTGGCTGATCTTCCAGCCCTCTTCACACCACAGAGCACGGGAATGGGCTATATAAAACATGAAGGCCCTTTTTCTGCCTTCCCTCTGCGCTACTGCTGCCCCAGAATCCCCCAGCTCTGCCACTTCCAGCGCAGTTTGCACACCTGTAAAATACAGCCTGCAAGGCTCATCTGTGCCAGTTACTGTAAGCTTTTGTCAGTTGACTCCACAACATTACCATTAATACATAATTCATGATTAATAGCAGCCACCTGAGAGCCAGACTCTATTATGAAAAGGCAGAGCAAACATTATGAGAACCAGTCCTTGCCCTGCAGAGCCCGGCAATCCAGGCAGGCAAACACTGGAAGACAGAAAATGGAAACCCAAAGTGGGGAAGGATTGTCGGAGAATTTCCGGCAGGTCAGCGCTCCAGCCCAGCCTTTCCCACCACAGCAGTCACTGCTTCAGCCCTCACTGGGTCTCAGGGCCTGCCTTTGTTTTCACAAAAAGCCACTTCACGTTTTGCTACGGTTGCTGCAATCGGCAGGGCCGAGCTGGAAAGAGGCAGCACCGAACGCCTGTGTGTGAGTTGATGGGGCCACGCACCCAACAGGAAGCAGTTGCCTCTTCAAAACCCAAACCTTCAGTCCCTGAGCCTTACCACACACTTCCCATAGCGCAGAGGGTGCTTCTGATGTCTCTGCAAAACTTTGTGGTGTCTCGGCGGTGACGTTTGCTCAGAACACAAACATGAACGAGAGGTGAGATTTCCCACCGCAGATTTGTCTGAGCCTTCCCAAGTCAGCATTTCCTCCCGTTAATGAGATTCCCCTGGCAGGTGCAGACACTTCTTTAGATGCAGCACATGAGGAAGGGGGGCATTTTTGCTGACAGCCTGGATTCTACCCCATCTCTCCCAAAGTGGAGGCACCAATATTAGATATAAACAGACAGCTCTAACGCTCTGCCTGCCACGGCAGCCACCTCCGGTGACATCTTTAGGGCACCCGTTACCACCAGCTTTCCATGTCACCCTGGACATGGAGGCTTGGAAGCCTCCCACAGTGAGGAAGAGCCTCTAAAAGCCGCCTTTGGGACATCAGTTTGGATTTGTACTCCCCATAAATCCGGGAAGGCAGCTGCCTTTTCATTCAGTGTTAGGAGAGCATATTCCTCTCACAAAAAAATAAATCATTCAGGAAGAGGCAGACACAAAGGAATCGATCATTATGAGTGGGTAAAGCTAAATCAGGCCCCAGAGTTCTCCAGTAACAGCATCATCGCCTGTCAGCTCCTTGGCTGATCCATCAGCCTGTCTGGATACCAGCTCGTACAAACCCTGCCTTTCCCCCCCTCTCTCTGCTCCCCTCACCCCAGAAATGCACAAGCTCTCATTCCTGCACTAATTCCCTTGTCCCACAACATCAGTTAGCTTTGCCCACAGTGGAAGTGGTCCTTGGCTACTCCAAACCTGGCCAGGTCCTGTGTGGAGCAAGTCCAGGCTACACCAACCTCACCAGGGGATGTTCAGGGTGGCCAAGCAGCAGTGCCCTGGTTCTCCCTCACTCTTAATGCCAGGGAAAGGGAATTATCTCACTGGCTGCAGGCTGGAAAACAACAAATCAGACCCTGAAATGTGATCAGCACTCACAACTGGGGCCAGGTTTCTCAAAAGGGCTCTTCATCTTTTCAGGCACTAAAATAAGGGATCAGCTTCTCATAAAAGAATGCCAGATATTGAGCTCCTTTGAAGATTAATTCCAATTAGAGATCATGAGCAACACGCAGAAAACCTGCCCCAAAATCTTCAGAAACAGAACTACTTTTCAGATATAGCTGTAACTGTAAAAAATGTACCAAAACCCAGCCATTTCTCCAGGATCACAGAGGTCTAAATAAGGAAGTGGATTCAATATGTCAAAAGATTTTGCAGGAAATAAATTAAACCGAATCAAATCATTATTTTTGAATAATAAGAAAAAAACTCCAGGTTTTTATATTAGGTGAGCCAGACAGAAAGAACTGCCTGTATAAATATATAAAAGGCAGATACAGTGTGACTTTTAGGGATCCAAGAACCACTTGTCCCCACAAAGTTTAACAGGCGCCTTCAACTAGTAGAAGTTGCTAAATTTGATCCACACAGAATCTGTATTTAATTGGAAGCACTCTTCTGCCAGCTCTGTCATAGGAAGCTCAACACAGATTTTTGAGCCATTACAGAGAGAATAAATGGTGATGCTTAGGTGCTGCCTTTGTATCTAGGCCCTTCAATTTGGTTTTATTTCCCTCTTTAAAATTAATGATATATTCCACATGTCTGTGGAATAATGGTAACAGAAGTTAAGCAAAGAATATAGCTATTTCTAACTATTTGCTTGCTCTAGAGATTCAAACCATCCATCTTCCCATAATTGCTATCATGGTAAACAGCTATTTAAAAATACTGTGTTGCCTTTCAGTGCCATCAGCTCTCATGACTGTATTTATTTCAGGTACTTAGGGATGCTGAGTGTGTTTTAAGCACAGGACAACGCTGCTCTGGGCCCAGGAAAGGAAGGCCTGGGAGGTTTCCATGCTGGCTATGCAAAAAAAAATGACTCCCTGCCATTGTACCTGCCTGGAAAAAGCTCTGGCTGGCTCCAGCAAGGAGGCCAGGAGTGAAAGTAATCGTGTTGAAAAAATATAATGATCACATCCACTGCACTGATCAGCCACAGGGCTCTGTCCCATTAGTGCAGCAGAGGAGGAAACCTGCCCTAAATGAGACCCCAACAGCATTTGTTCAACAGTTCCTCAAATCTAACGAGAGAGGAAAAACGTTCACAATGGTGGTAAAATCATACACTCCTGAAAAATATTGAGGAAAAAAGGGGAAAATGCTCTCTTGTTATGATAACAAGAAAAATTAACTCCTCTCTGAAAAATTATATGCTAGTGTTCAGCTTGGCACTAACCAAGGCTTTGAAAGCACGTAATATAATTACTCTAACACAATGATTAGCCAGTAATTAGCACTGGCCTATCTTACATTAGAATCCTAGCGTTTTGTAATACGTTTTTATCTTTACCTACATTCATTTAGTACAAAAGCCGGGACACTCACATCATGGCAAATAATTAGGGCATGGATTTCAGCTTAGTACTTTGCAACAGCGCACTACAGTGCAGTAACTGGAACAGAATTTAATGTATAACATAAGGGCTAATTCACATTATCTATATGCTAATTATTCATTTGTTGCTTTACCGTTCAATTTAAAAGCTAACTGCTACATACTGCCATCCACAGGCAGGCTGATTCCATGGAACGATGTTTTGGGTTGTGAATGCCAGACCAATCAATAGATCTGAGGGACTGCTTGTTCCTGCTGCTGAGGAGGGGCAGGCGGGGGATGCCGGCACTGGACAGCTCAGGGAAGGTTATTGCACCAGGGCAATCCCATCTCTGACACTGGAGCACTGCCAGGTCGTCAGGGTTGGAAAAATACTGGTGGTGCCCCGGGGTGAGGAGAGGACAGTCTCAGTTATTCCGTAGTTTGGAAGGATGCGAAGCAATGGAGGGCAGTGGAGAATCTGTCCCTTGCTCGGCAGCAGCTGCATTACCACCACGGGAAAAACCTCCATTCTAACACAGGAGATCTCTGCCTTGGGCACACTCTGCTGCTTCCATTAGATTTGCAAAGTGACTCAAGCACAACCTCAAATTTCCAAGTCACTGGCATCACTGTGGTCACAGGGTTTGTCCTTCTGGGTGTCCCTGCTGTGAAGTCTTTCCCTGCTGTGTCTCTCAGTGGGTACAAAGCATTCTGGCTGCCTGGCAACAAACACCAGGGGCTGGCAGCCAGGTAATGCCCCGGACTGGCACTGCCAGTCCCTCAGGGGTGAGGGTGCTCCACCCCTGCCCTGGACCATTCTTGCCCTCTGACCCTTCACAGTGCCAGCAAACACAACCAAGAAATGAACTTTCCTCTTGTTCAGCATGAGCAGCATGAACCACTCGGACCAGTCAGTGCCTGGAGCTGGCTTCTGTGACCCTACGCACGAGACATTTGCTGAAGGCTTCCATAAATTCCTGTTCATTGAAGCAGGAGAAAACCAAGTTTGAGCGTGGCACTCCCCAAACCTCCCACAGCACAGTTTGGTGTGAGGGCAGCACGTGGTGTCTGAGGTAACCCCACACCACTCACACTCTACAGCCCTTCCCCACTGATTCTCAGAGCATTGCACAAGCATTTCTGCCAAACCAATCAAGCTCCTGACTCCAGCACTGTGTCCCTGTTCGGCTGTTCCTCCCTTCTCTTCCCCAGCATATGGGTCACAGATGCTCAGCTCTTCGTGGTTCTGTTACCCATGTGACTGACTGCAAGCAAGGAAACTCAGGAAAAATCCTTGGCAGGTCCTATTAATACACAAGGTGACAAGAATTCGTGACCCAGAAGAGGATCTATCATTTGCTGGCAAAGTCTTTGAAACGACTCATCCTCCTAATGCAGCTCCTCTCTAAGAATAGAGCAGTGCTGAAAACAAGAGCTGTCAATCTGCTTTTCCTGGTGGAAGCTCGAAATCCTGAAGGGTGGATCCCAAAGCATGGCTCCATTGCAGGGACAGGGAGTGAGCATCCCCAGGAAAAACTCATGGGCAAGGTGCTATTAGCAACAATAACGAGCTCAGCTACTAAAGAGCATTTCTGGCCCACGTGCTGAGAGCCATCAAATCACATCTACCTGCTGTAAAGTGACTGGGATTTATTTTTGAGGGAGTGTTTTAATATTTGACATTAGGAGTTTCTATTGTGGTGCTGAAGAAAACATTTCCGCTGCCGTAAAAAATGACGCTTGTGATGAGAGTCTTTAATTTCCATTCTGTCTGTTTGGTGTTTATCTCCACAAACAGCAGGCACATTGTTCATTCACCCCATGTTACGTTTTTTTTTCTCCCTGAAACATTTTTTCTTGAACAATAAAACGTCTGATAAGGGGGAGGAAAAAAAATGATGGCATGGTTTCACTGTAGCATATTGTTGCCCTTGAAGAGCAAGAATAAACCTTCCTCCCATAACTTTGCCATCAAGCAACCCAAGTCATTACAAGAAAAAACATGCTGTCCTCGCACAGAAGGAATATGTTAATTATATTACTTCACCTAAGAATGTTGCTGCTTTTATTACTTTGCAAATATCACCAGACTAAATCAAGTTGTTTTCTTTTGCGTGTGGCTGGCTCCATTTTTTTGGGGGAAATGTGCAAGATTTCAACCACCTCAGAAGGACAAAAAAAATAACAACATTCCAGATAATTACACCGCCTCCAAATGAATTTGAGACACTCGCGTCCAAATGGTTTCCAGGATCCTCCTCATCCTTGCAGAAACCTGAGCTTCTACAATGCTGCCAATGAAACACATGGTGAACCCACAGCCTGTCCCTCCTCTGTGCCCACAGCGTGCCCTGATCCTGAGGAGCTGAGGCACCCCTGAGCACCTGTGCTCTGCATTAACCTTTCCCTGGCTGCAGCAGGGCAGCTCCAGCTCACAGTTTGCCTCCTGGACTCCATCTGGTTTCAAGCATCTCACTTATGAATCACCTTCTATCAGTGCTCTAATCCCTGAACTACCTACTTCTACTCTTCACCGTTTCTGCCTTAATCTTAGCCAACAGAGGGAAACTGGTGTGAAAAAAGAAGTTATATATAGACACACACACACACTTGGCTAGGCAAGAACTAAATAATGCAGTAATACTGTGATTACACGAGTGCTGATTTTGGAGACGCTTTCTGTGGGGAAATTGAGATAGCAAAGGTGGAGTTTATTTGTTAGAAGGCAGATAATCTGTCCTTCCAAAATACCAGGTGCCTCTTCAAGTGGCTGCCAGAGAACAAAAGGGAACTGCATTACCCCAGACTCCTCAACCCTCTTTAAAGCCTGGGTTTATGCTTTACTGGTCACTGTCAGGAAGATCAGCCTGAAAAGTTCTCACTCTCAGATTTCAGCAGTGGGAAGTGTTCTGCTCACTCTGCAAGGAGGTGGTGAGAAATATCAGCAGCTCCCAAAAAACACATTTGCAAATTATGATCTGGCTCTAGTACAGCTCAGGCACAGCAACACTTCTTGTTGCAGTCCATTTAGCATGACACTGCAAGCTGGAGGAAAACAGGCCTTGGAAGTTCATTATCATCAGGTTCCAGCTAAAAAATATTTGGAACAGATCATGAAATAATTACAAGAGTATGTGAATAATATTACAATTAACAGGAGCAGGCTGGTGAAGGGTTTCTCTCTTGCTCACCTCTAGAAGAAGAGAGATGAGGCTCTTCTGAAAAATAACATCAGCCTTCAAAAGCTGCCTAACGATATTATGAAAAATTAAATCTGAGATTCTCGTTTAGACATTACTAAAGCAAATATATACATCCCCCTCTCTACGTGGAAGTCCCTGTCTCATTCCCAATGGTGACATTTCTCCAGGACTTCCTATTTCATCTATCTTGACATTGCTTATTACTTTAAAGATGACTGGCATCTGAAATACAGCCCAGTTAATCTCACTAAATTTTACCCTATCCATTCATTGCACAGCATTGTTTAATGAAATCTGAACTTCTTTTTTTTTTAGCAGGACTGCAAAACCATGACTGATGAAATCTTATTGGAGTCTTAGCACTGCCACACATGGTGGTGAATGCTGAGCAGTGAGTAGGTGAGGAGGAGAATGGGATTTTGCTTTTCAGGGGCCACACTCCTGCTGTATTTCCATGTGAGAATGCAGCCACCCAAAGAAACTGCAGGAGTTTCTTTCCCAGTAGAGGCTGGAGCAGCACTGAGGCTCTGTTTGGTCCTGTTTTGGCTTGCACGAAGCCTCCCAGTGCCCAAAATCGAGGCTGGATGCTACAAAACTCAGCCCACATGGGGCGGGTCTCATGCAGAGCCACCGAGAGCTCAGACTGACCAAGCTGGACCTGCCAGGAGCCAGGGAAAGGCTCTTCTGGACCCCAGTGTGGAGAGCAGCAGCTGGTACAACCCAGTGGGGTGGCCATGACTGATACCAGCTAAAGACCTGGCTCATTGTGTTCATAATTCTTGAAAACATTTACAAAAGGCACCAAACAGTGTGGGAGGCCACTGAGCACGGCTCTGGCCTTCCAAATGCTCTCTGCAGAAGGAAGCAGTAACAGGGCACGGAGCTGTGATACATTCCCTCCTCAGAAATTACTAACAATTAAAGCTACACTGTGAAGTTTTACTAATTTTAAAAAAATTTATCAGTTCGCCACACAATCCATCACTTGAAGTCTAAATCCCCTGGCAAGAAATCGATGCAGCATGAGTGCTGACCTTGAATACATCAATCTCTCCTAAGGAACAGGAGAAACTGGGGTAATAGTTACTTAAATAACTTCAGTGCTGTGATGCACTTTTAAAGGTTGGAGCCCTTGTAACGAATCCCATAAGGAAAGAACAGGAATCTTTGCTTTGTCCGTACACAAAGCAAGAGAGAACAGAGAATATTCAGGAGCTGGGGAGGGTCAGGCATTTGTGCCTTTAACTCCAACAGCAGCACAAACACTCTGGCTGAAGAAGAAGGGTCAGGCTGGGGTGTTTGAGTGCCCTGTGCTGAACTCCTCGTTGCCAGGGTATTGGATATGCCCATCCCATGTACAGCCTGAGGGGCAGCAGCTACCTCCACACACTCGGAATGCTTCACTTACCCACGGCTGAAGTAAATGCCAAGGAGGCCCTGCAAGGGCAGCCAAGTGCCACTATGCAGCTGGCTGAAATATTTTATTTTAAATAAATCACCTGGCTGCCTTCCCCAGAGGCAGGAGAGGGTGGCACTGGAGGGCTCTGTGCCCTCAGACTGGTGGGGTGTGTGCGTGTGGGGCTGTTCCAGCAGGCTGCAGGCTCTGGCTCGCTGGCAGCTGTGCAGTAACAGCTCAGTGCGGACGGGGATGGGCGAAGGATGCCAAACAAACAGATTTGTATTGCAGAGGGAGAACTTTTAAGGCCAAATTTGCAAGCTTCTAAGTGCAAACATTACTGGGAAAAAAGGAAAATCTTTTTTTCCAGTAATGCCAAGAGATGGCAAGGAAAGGCTGCTTGAGGAAAGAGCTGGGAGCTGGACTTCTGAGGATCTGCAGCTGCTCAGTCTGGCAATCCTGAGCACATTCTGGGACCTCTGTCTCACACTTCTCTCTAAGTGTTCACACCTACTTGACAAGCGTCACCCTTTGCAGGAAGTTCTGAGTTTCTTAAGTAATGGAGTTTTCATTAGTGGAAAGTAACTTCAACAACTTTATTGCCTTTTTTTTTTCATCTCTGCCAATTACTGGCTACCTCTAGTATGGATTTCTTGAATATCATGAAGGGCTGTTAAGAGAATCCTGCCATTTGCTGCTGTTGTTATGATTGTGCACTGGTGATAAACATTCCAAGAGTATTTTATAAATTGTGGCAGTGGAAGGTAATTTTCTACACTATGGCTGAGATAAAAGGCAATGATGACTATAATGCATTTCCCTAAGTAAATATAAATCATAGCAGTTGTTTTGGAACTCAGCTTAACTGTTTCCCAGTTTCTGTTTACCAACTCCTGTAGCAAAATTCTGCATTTCTGTTTGGATTAAACCTCTAGAAGAGGCCTCGCCAGAGCAAGTTAATTCTCTCATACTCAAAAATCCATCATGGTGGATTTTTGGGTTCCTCAATACTATTTAATTTCTTAGTTTTTAACACAAAAAAAGCCCTAGTGAAGAAAATAAAATTAAGTTACCGCAGATAAAATCTGGGACACCTTCCAACACTTTTGAAAAAATTATTTATAAATTTAAATGGAGCCCCTCAACATATGCTATTGCCAAGATGAAGAGTTATGCCAAGGGAGATGTCCTCAGACATGCACTTTCATTTCTGCCCTCTTCTCATGGCACTGCATGGATTTCTTTTCCCCTCAAAGACAGAAATTAATATCACACACATACAATAATGGAAAAAAGAACTAGGATATGAACTGGAGACATTTTGGCCTCCAAACAATAACTTCTCAGGACGAACTAAACGCCTTTGACTCAGGCAATAGAACATTTCTATCTGTGGAGGATAATCATAGCCTCCAGCACAAACCATAACTGATGTTATGTTTGAGCTGGGAAAGGACACAACACAAAGGTGGACCCATCCAATTACATTACTGCAATGCACTGGTTAGTGTTGGGTTGGAAAAAAAGACAGGGGCAAACTCTACACGTGATTTGAACTATTTTCTGAAAGTCACAACTCCTGAAGAAGAGGTGGGGCTGCTGTTTTGTCACAGAGGCACTGGCATCCTCTGCTCATTTCCTCCCATCCCTCTTCTCAGGGACCCACTGCTGCAACAAAAGCTGCCTGAAACGCTGCTTCTGGACCAGACCTAACAGCTCGTTGCTGGTTCGGGCTGAACTTGAACACAGGTTCAGTACAAGCCCTTTTACATTTTTTTTAAAGTATTATTTTCTTCTCCTAAAGCAATGTGAAGGGCTGGGGCCCTGTGATGTGGGCCCTGTGCCTGCAGCTGCCCTCTCCTGAGAGCTGGCTCCCTTCCCTACCCAGGGCACCAGGGGCTGTGCTGCTCCTGCTCCTGCCCAGAGCCCTGCTCCAGCTGTGCCCTTTGCACAGGGCACATTTTGGACACCCTGTTTTTGCCTGGCCAGGGGCAGCTTCGGGATCAAGGTCTTCTACATTCCAGCACCACCTGCAGAGATTGTGCTCCCAGATTCCTCCCGTCCTTCATCCTTCTGCAGTGCCAGAGAAAGAGCTCCTTTAGCGAGTCTGTGCTCCTTCCAAGTGCCATGGAGGGGTTAATTCCAGTGTTCACTCCCCTCAGCATTTCAAGTGTTCAGATGTGTTGGCTGAGGATGAACAGACACATTTTTCTCTCCAGAGCATCAGCAGTGTTTGTCCAGCCAGCACCACCAGCCCCAGCATTTAGGCTGAAAGTTAATTCTGAGTTACAGGGAAACGTGAAAGGGAACCTGCCCCAACTTCAGAACTGCCTCTGACACTGAGGAATGAATCTTCTCAACATCTTAATAATGAGTAAGCAGTAAATTGGTTTAAACAGAGGTATTTGGCCAGGTAAAACTCTGGTTTTCTCCAGCCTCTCTCCCCACTCTCTCTTCTGGAACCCCGCTGATAATCCACATCTACCAAACAATTCAGATATGTGGAGTGCAGTCCTGACTTAAACCATCAGTGCAAAATTTCCTGACAACGAACAAAGGAGGGGTGACAAGGTCACTGCTTTAAGTCCTCCATCACACAGACCCTCAAGTCACCATTCCCAGCTGCTTTCATGCAGGAATTTTTTTAATGCAGGGTTGAGATTTTGGCCCATTTCCCAGATTTTAAGATTCAGATTTTTCTCTCAGTATGGTCAAAGGAAACATAGATGGTTTCTATCAAGTGTAGTATTCAAACACAGCATTCTAAAGGTTCAAATTCCCCTCATAAATGACATTTATCTGGATAACATGTATAAAATATTGTGACATTTGCAAATTCGGGGCACGTTTTCCCCTCAGTTGAGCGTGCCTGAAACACATTTGGGCCTGTGGCTTAATGTGTTTCAATCTCCATCAAAAAAATCCCTTTATAAATATCTATGACAAATACAACTGACACTGCCAGTCTTTTGTGGGAAGGTCTTAATAAATTGTTACCCTTAAAGGTTCAGGTGTCATCATCTCAGTTACCTTTTCATGAACTCATGAGCTCACAGACACCTGCAGGGAAATAAAAGTAGTTCCTTTCTATTTGCTAACAGGAGCAGAGAAGGGGGAAAGGAAGATGACTTTTCAAAATTCTCTTTTTTGTCCGAACAAAATGAAAAAAATCGATTATTCCAACTGAAATTCTGATTCTTAAGGACCTCATTTGTGCTCCTCCTCCTCTCTTTGCCCTTCTGAGCCTGCTCAATAAATTTGCAAGCAGTGCGGAAATCTGTTAAGAATGGGGCATCAGAACATTCATTGTGAAAGATGAAACAAAAGCAATAAGGTTAAAAAAACAGAGCCAAGAAGCTGCAGGGCAGAGAGGTTGAAGAGTTTTCAAATGTAGGATTATTTCAGCACTGGCACAAATTGGCTGGAGACAATGGGTGGACTCTTCACCTTTGCAGAGCATTAAGAATAAGAAATTAAAACTCTTCTCTCTCGGCTGCCAAAAAACCCCAAGATTGTCTAAGAAAGACCTCTCGACATCCATAAAGCTGTGAGGCCTAGAAAATGGCCAGGATGACTTTTGAACTCCTCCCATGGAGACAAATGCCAGCAGAAGTGTCATTTACACCTGACTTTAAACACTAAAAAGCAACAGGAAGGCAGCAAAGATAATTTCTCCTGGTGTGAATCACGCTTGAATCATTCTGGATCGAAATCCTGAAAGAAAAAAAAATAAATTCTGATGTTCTCTGGCCTCCCAGGAGCCCACACAAAGCAGCTGACTTTGTCCTGAGAAGTGTGTGCAAAGCATCTAGGAAAGAACATTTTTTGGTCTAAATATCAAGTTTGCCAAGGAGCAACACTCCAAGTCCTTTCAACTTATTCAGATTTTGACACGCTATTTTTTGAAACACTTTCCCTCATCCAATTTAGATAGGAAAACCTGAAAAACTGTATATTAGCCAAGTGAGAATGCTCTTTTTTCCCCACTTAAAAATAACTTTCCAAAATGAGATGTATTCCATTTTCTGTTAAAACATCTACTATTTGAAAAGGTTAGGCTCAAAACAAAATTCCTCAACATAACTGGAAATGTTAAGCCTTTTTTTTTTATTTTAATCAGTATGCTGTACACTGCCACCAAAAATAAACATTCTTTTTCAGAAACGAAGAAAGCTCCTAGGAAGTAGAAAAGCCACTTTATACACAATTCTCTTTTAAGAGGAACAGAATTAAAATCTTTTTTCCCCGAGAGTCTTCATTTTCTGATGTTGCAAGTCTAGCAGCTCTCCAATTTTCCTCTTTTTTTTCCGAAAATAAATAGGAGAGGATCAGACCTTGATTTCTATCTTACAAAACAAGCCTTAAAGAATGTAATTCTATTTACAGGGGAGATATCAGAAACCTGCTGTTTGCATTTGCAATTCTGTGCCAATGTCACTGCTCTGTACCAATGTCACAAACAATGGGATTTCCTCAGTGCCACAAGGAACCTCGTCTGGCCCAGCCTTACTCAGCACTCTGACACCTCCAGCACTTGGAGCAAAGCCATGACCTCCCAATCCCTCAGAAGGGGTACCCATCCCCTATCAATTAAATTGAGAATTGTGGTTGGACTGAAAAGCCTTTGATTGGACTGAAAAACCTTTGACTGATGCAGGATCAGAAGCTGTGGCAGCAGTTGGTCCAGCCCTGGCCCTGCAGCCTGGCTTGAAACAGAATTTGCTAAGCAGGAATTGCAGAAGAACGAGGTGAAAACACAAAGTTTTGAAGCTGGAGGTTGCAGCAACCTCTGCTTCTTCGGGATGGAGTCACTTGACCACCACTGAGCTCCTGAGCCATGAGAAGTGGTGGTGTTTCACCATCTCTGTCAGGTGGTGCCCCAGCACACTACAGATTGTTTGAAATGGCAGAGCTCCATCGATGTCCCTGCAGTTTACACCTGGAGCATATTTCATCCACAGTTCCTGCACGTGTTCCTCTAAACCATGGGCTCTGTATTTTTGCAGCTCAAAATAAGCTGTTTGGTGGAATGGCAGAGGGGAGATCCCCAGTTGTACACGGGGCTTTCAAAGGAGGTTTGCTGGAGGGAGATGTGCAAGGGCCAGCCCCGCTGCATTTCATCCACTCCGAGTGCATTCGTGGATCATAACAGATAATTGTGAAGCCAGGGTTACATCAGTTGTCACAATTTGGACGGAGTCCACCTCTCCTTTCATGGATTGAAATGTGTGAAATTCAATTGCTCTGGTGAAGTCTTAATTTTATACCAATTTACTTACAAACATTGAAAGGAAAATAAAATTTAAAATGTGCAAAAGATTAAAGCACTCCTGTGTTAATGAGAGCCATCTGTTTATTCCTTTCCCTTTTAAAGCACTTTCAATAGGTGGAAATGAAAGACTTCAGACACGTTTTCATGTCTTGAGCCTCAACAACAAAAAATAAAATCACAGACTCATCATCTTCAGTCAGAAAACTTGGACTAAGAAAATAAACCTCATCCCAGCTCGCCAGTTGCTTCAGGGCCAACTTTAATGGCACCACTGATGTGAAGGTCCTTCTGCCCCACACCAGGACTGACACCCACGTCCAGAACGCCCTTGGTTGAACGCTCTGAATGGGTTGTGGCACCATTCCCTGCTATTTCACCACCAGTTTATCCCAGTTTATCCCAAAGCAGTCCACGCACAGCGTTTATCTGCAAGCACCATAACACACACAAACACATAAATATATAAAATATAACCAGGCACCACAGCCCAGAGGACAATGCCCACACCAGGCCGGGTCCAAGTGGAGGATGAATCCTCTGAACACAGACATGCAAAAGGGTATGAATCGGCACCTCGGGCAATTTTAACACATTAAACATCTGTATACAGACAGATTTATAGCCCTGCTTAGAATTGCATCACAGCAGATAAATGCTTAACATTCAGCCAAAGGTGTCTCTAATCAGATCCGTGCTACAAAACGACACAAGTCTTAGCAATCAACTGATCGAGCAAAAAATTACTGATTTTTCGAGGAGGGGTTATTTTGCAGTTAGATCAGTCACCTCTTCTCAGCATAACTTAATGAATGGTGCAAACAGGGGTGATGAGCTGGGGACAGCCACCTGGAGAGCTGCAGAGCAGCACCATCACACCCTGCCACGTTCTGCTCTAAGGTTTAAGGGTCAAATGGGAGTTCACTGGTTAAATAGCCAAAAAACCACCACTTAGAGAAAAATAAAGACAATTGTGTGTTCTTATATATAAAGGTCCTTTTCTATCCTTACAGCATTTTCTAAAGTTTCAAAAAACACCCAAGATGCAGAGATTAATGAAGATTAGGGGTCTCTTAAGAACCCTTATGTTTTGTAACAACTGCTGCCTACCCTGTGCTGTGTAAGAGCTCAGGACTATTGACATAAAGTTCTTAATGCATCATAATTAGAGCAGCATCTGTGCTGAATGCCCATACGCTGATGTTCAGGGAGAATTACCAGGATGTTTCCTGGCCTTTTAGGGCCCATTTCCCACACAAACCCATTTGGAGAGTGTCCTGATGCTCTCTGGGGACTGACAGCACAATGACATTTTCCAAGGCCTGCATATTGATGCTGGAAGGAGACAGGGATCTGGGACTCTTGGACACTGCCTGTCACACGTTATTCACTTGGCCACAGCCAGTGGCTCTTGCCATGTTTGTCAGTGACTGCAAAAAAACCCCAATCCCCCCTACCAGGCTGCTAGGCTATGCTGAAAGCAAACACCAAATTTCAGTTTATTTACAAATATTAATCTTTTGCAGAAGTTTGGACCTATTGAAAGCTTTGTTGGGACCCGAAGGACTAAAAGAAAGTTCTGTTTTTAGGAATTATGGTTGGAACAAGCAAGACAGAAGAAAGCAAAAGTGCACAGAAGAAGTCAAGAGCCCAGCCAAGGCTGAAATCCCCCTTCCCTGAGCAGTGATCCAACAGTTTGACCACAGGACTCTGCTGCTGCTTTGCTCAGCACAGGTCTGAAGGATCCCAGGAGCTGAAGGGAGTATTTTGAAACATATTTGTGACGAAAAATTAAACTAGAAAGAGTAGGAAAGACTTGTAGCTTACTGAAGAGGAACCCCAAACTAAGATTTGACTCCACTGACCCTGTAGGGTACAACAAACAAGAAATGCTGGATGGATTTCCAGCGGTGGCTCGCTGTGTGAGGGGTGAGTGACAAGGGAACAAGGACCTGGAGCAGAAGTCAGATGAATGAAATGACTGCATTCTGACAATCTACAGTGTATGAAAATCCACCCAAATGCCTCATATTTGCAGTAGCTTTTCACCTCTTATTTTTTTCTTCCTTTTATTCAACTTGACACAAATGGCTGCCTAATAAATTAACACAACCTTGATTTGACAAGCTTTTCCCCAGTTGCATTACAATGTCAAGTACCAGGGCCACTGCCTTCAGCACAGCCTTGACCATTTGTCATTTTCTCATAATTAATTACAGCTGTCTCAACCAAGGCTGTACAGAAATGATAAGACTATTATGCAGCTTTCAACATTCATTGTCTGAGGGATTTTCACTCTCTTCACTGTTCTCCAGGGGGCCATTGTCCAATAGTTTGGATATAAAATTAATTTTATCATTAATAGGAATCCAAAGCCCATTTTCTTTCACAACTTAAACTTTCCTTCATATTTTGCTAATAGCTTGGATGGTTAAGAATGCAGCACATGCTGGCCTGGGAACATGCAGTACTCACCCCGTGCTGGGTTGGATCACCACGGACTTGAGTCACACTCCAGGATTTTCAGCTTGCAGGAAATATTGGTATTTCAAGTCTTGCTTCTCATCTGCACCACAAATTCTTTTCTCCTTTAGGTACCCAGGTAAGAAACATCTAAAGAAAAAAAAAAGAAAAAAAAAAAGTCTGTGTTGTAAATTCTGTAATCTAAAGTTTCTTTATGAATTTTACTTCACAGGTTGCAGGTGGCCATATCTGTGACTTTTTAATATCATCTCATGAGACAGATGTCCAAACTTCTGCCAACTGTGGAGTTAAAGAATGGCAAACAGGACTTCAGCAAGACCCTTTCCTTCCCTTCCCAAAAAGCTATCACATGCTGTGAAAAAGTTTTATCTTACTTGTCCATTTTATCTTGATATTTGGACAGATTTTTCAGGGTAAGTAATTTTTACCATATCATTATCTCGGATTTCTTAATTATGAGCTATTGTTTGTATTATAATAACACTTTCCAGCCCCAGCCAAGGCTGAAGCCACCTGAATCAACCACTCCCTGAGAGATCTTGAGATTTACACAAGGCAGGTGAGAGGTAAAAAGCGAAAGAACACCACATTTTGGGGAAAACACGCTCAGCTGATTAGAAGCAGACCTGAGGAGAGGAACGGAGGGTCTCTGATTTGTTCAGCCACTAATGCAAGCCCTCAGCCATGACCTTTCCCAAGGGAACACCTGCCAGCCAAGCTCCCAGCACATCATCATCCCCAAGGGCAGCATCCCCTTCCCCTTCTCACACCGTGCCGGCCTTCGATCACTGTGTGCGCGCACTGGGGGTGCACTGCTGCCAGAAGTGAGACTCCTTTTCCTTTGATGACACGCTCAGGTGAACTGGGCAGATGTTCTGCTTGCTTTCCCCTCTCTTTGCTGCTGGCAGCTCCGTGTGCTGCCCCCAGGGCCCCTCCCAGCTCCCCACGCTGCTCCCGTGCGTTCCCGGTTCTGTTTCTGCTTCCATCGGGCACGGGGGAAGGTTTGAGCCCCCCTGCAGCAACACCAACACCAAACCTGCCAGGAAGGTGCTCCTCCCCCTGGATTTTGTCCTGACCTACATCACTAAGGGCAGGTAGGTTCAAGGGCCACACCTCAGCCTCGTCTCCGCTTTGCCAGGGCAGAGGATAAATCCCTGACACTTTCCCAACAGGGTGTGGCCACATCT
This sequence comes from Aphelocoma coerulescens, assembly GCF_041296385.1. Lineage (NCBI taxonomy): Eukaryota > Metazoa > Chordata > Aves > Passeriformes > Corvidae > Aphelocoma > Aphelocoma coerulescens. The sequence goes on along the minus strand of NC_091029.1, from coordinate 1,628,059 downwards.
GCCTCGTTATCGGGCACCCTGAATAAATCCAAACTGGGCCATTCTCAGGACAATATTTATTTCCAGATGCGCTTCTAAGACTATAAATACACTCCTGTGTGTGTTATAAATAGTGTTTTAAAGACAACACACTTTAGACATCTCTCCCTATTTCTGGAAAGCTTCATTGTGAACAAAAGTAAAGGGTAAACACTGAGCTGAAACTTTACCACTAACCTCAGGGCAATATTATAGCTTTTCAACAAGACCATGAAGAGATCAGCATTTATAATTCTCTGCCTGAACAAGTTGTCTTAATTGCATTATAAGACTTCTGGCCAAGCAACACATACCATTTTCCAAGAGAACTTCTAAATGCTTCTGGTTTTGTCCCTAAAGCTTCCAATGAAAGCCTTTCCATTTGTGGATGAAAACACAAGCCAAAATGATGCCAAATGCTCGATTTTCAATGAGGAAAATATAGCTTTTAGCAAACAAATTATGCCCTCAACTTTTCAATGGGGAAGTTGAGGCATTAAAAAAAAAAAAAATCTTCATCTTAAGTTCTTTATTTTGATTGGAAAAGTTGATTCTCCTCCAAAAAAATTACTTCCCAGTAAAAGTTAAGGAGGTGAGAGACCTCTAGTAAAAAAGGAAGATAGTATAGCTATAGACCCACCAATAAAAGGGACTTGAAGTCTTATCTGTGGCAAATAATTTTTCACTAAGTTGGTCTCCTTGCCCAGCCGCTTCCACACTTACAGGTTTTCTGTGCTACACAAAGGACAAAGAGGAAGCTCAACAACTGCAGTGCCAAAGCTCCTTGACCCCAGCCCTGGCTTGCTCCAGACATTCTCCACTCCACACAGACAGAACTCCCACTTTTCTGGAGCCCTGCTCCCAGCAGTTATTATACTGGATGGGTTATCTTTGGGTGGGAGCACTGCCCTGTATCGTAAAGGCAACAAATTCTGCTACCAGTGAATTTACCTGCAAAGCTTTCCCAGCTTCCTTTGAAAGGAATCAGCCCTTCTCCATGGAACAATTCTCCTGACAACAGAGTCGCATTTCTCCTGTGTGCCTTTGGATATTTGCCTTTTTCTTAAATCCCCATTCCACCTATTTCCACTAATCTCTCTCTCGTGAGACTCCCTGAGAGACTTCAGGCAGTTTGCATCTACTGAATAAAACCATCCTTGCTAATGAATCTATTGTTCTGGCAATACCTCGGAAAAGTGACTGAAAGATCAAAGTAGAAAGTGTTTATATTTTTATCTGAGATTGTCTCTCCTGCTGCACATTTTTTGTGTGCAGTATTTACCATGTCAAAGAATCCCTCTACCTTTAAAAGAGGCACAATATCAAGACAGGCATGGTTTACTCCCAGAGACACCTGCTATTATTCAGCATCTCCAAGGACAAGTAATTTCAATTTTAGGGAACAGTTAAGCCTGACACCAAATCAGAGTTGCTAATGGTTACAGAAGCGTTTTCACAATGAAGTGCTGTTCTCCTTCACTTGCCAAATTGTTACTAATTCAACCATTGAAGTAATGCAAGTTTTTATCTTATCCAGCCTGTGAAAATGTCCTGCTAAAAAGAGCTGTTCCTGAAAGAGATGCAAGTCCATCATACACACACAAACCCACCTACACAAATCAGATGGAACAGTTCTGACAATAAAAACACGTCCAGCAGGACATTCAGGGCTTTGTCTAGTTTTGTGCATGGCTCAATAAGCAGGATCCTGTGTCAGGGGGATTAACCCCTCCCTGGAAACTCCACAAAGTTATGCTGATCTCAGTTTAAGGTCAACTCCTCGAGGCTTGGAAGGCTCTCTGTAGCTCAAAAGGTGCTGGTGTGTTCTCCTTCCTAAAGAGGGGCTGCAGGTGGTTGCTTTCATCTCCATCCTCAGGGTAAATCCTGTAGCTCAGGTGCTCTTTTGCATCTCTAATGCACCTCCTCATGGTGGGGGTCAGTGGGGCCCTGCACTGGCACAGGATAAAGGATTGTGTGAGACTCTTTTGGTTCACCACCACCAAAACAGCTTTCTTCGGAATTAACGGAGGTACAGACTCCACAATTAAAATAAAAACATTTTAAAAGCTGATTGAGGTGGCAGCCCCATTTTTTTCCCCCCCCAAACTGAGCAACAAACAACATCCAGAGAATTCAACCTGTCAGAAAACAAAAGTGAAAAGTTCCTCTGGTGGCCCCTCTCCCGTGGTGCTTCAGAGCTCTCTGGGTGTGCTCGTTCCCCACCACTGCAGAGCTGAGGCCTCTCAGATTTTCCTGAACTGCTGCATGAAGCTTCAGCCATGACTCCCAGAAAAGTCCCTTTTTTAGCATTCAGAATTCCACTGCCTCTCTGGTGCTTCGATGCCTCAAACATTTGTGTGCTCTTCTGTCTCTCTGCAGCCTCTGCTCAGCCAAACTCTGTGTATTCCACTCTTCTAAAGTTTGCTTTTATCCGAGTCCCCACAGCTCCCTCTTCCCTCTGAACTCCCTCCAGCATTCAATCCCTCCTTCTGATCCCAGAAATCTGACAATGTTCGACTTGGATTCTGTTTCCTGCAGTCAGGAACATTCTGTGCAGAGTTATTCCTGTGATTTAAACTATTTCTATGAACAGATTTTAAAAGTTTTATCTCCCATATATATTTTTTTTTCCTGGTGCCAAACTACAGCTGTGGGCGAGGGGAAAGCAGGGAGATGGAAGTGGAATACCAAGACTGGAAGGGTTAGAAAAGCAAGGAAGTCTCTGAGGGGAATGGGATTGGGATGACATCATTTTGTCAAGGATCTCTCTCTCTCTCTCTCTCTCTTTGTATTTCTACAAAATCAAATCTGGCCAGTCAAAATTTTTAATAAGATTTGTTCAGAAAATTACCATGCTGATTCCACACAGTGATGGGAAATTTCAAGTGCTCCACCAGATTTCACATTTAAGTCATTTTTAAAAATGCGAAAATGCTTCTTCCAAAAGTATTCTAGTGAAATTTTAACATTTTTATCTGAAATTATTTTGGCTCTAGTTTTCATTTACTGCTTTTTTATTGGAGAAAAAAAAAAAAAAGGCAAGAAAACATCCAAGAAGGAAAGCTTCTCAAAACAAAACCTTGATGAGGAAAAAGTTTACATTTCCTGAATGCAGCTTTAAAGAAAAGTTTAAATCAGTCTGAATTTCATCATTTCCACAAAGCTAAAAAATTTCCCATTTTCATTCTGCTCCACTTTGCATTTCTATGGACAATGCCACAAACAGCACGCCTGCCTAACCTATAATTTCTGTCCTCCACTAGAATCTGCCAATTTGGTAAATTACAGCAGAGCAAACAAATGTGTTTGTCACAGCCGTAATGAGATGTATCCATGGTACCTGCACTGTGTGATTGTCATTAAAGAATGAGGAATCTTAATGCTGGATTAGCACTGCTCCTGTCTGATTGAACAGCCTCCATTACATTTATTTCTGCTCACTCTGATTGAAGGGGTAATGAGAGCTGGGAGAATCATCCTGCTGCTGTTCCACTGGCTCTCCCACCAACCTGTGCCGTCAATAAATTCACAGATGCACCCAAGCACTTTGACTGCTGATACACAATGGCAGGAATTTCAGTGGGGCAGAGAAATCCCAAATACTCAGTGACAGACACAACCACAGCCAGTGCTTCCCTGAAATAATGTTCAGCTCAAAAACCACGGAAAACCAAATGCTCGGATACAGAGAAAGACAAATGCCACATAAAACTCCTTTCAGATATAAAACAAGAATGTAAACGACCAAAAAAGAACAATTTATTCCCATAGTCACTAAACCTGTCTAGGACAGTCATGTTTTTGAGTCATGGTACAGACATTTTTCCTTCAGAGACTGAACCTGAAATGTATTTCTTCCTTCCTCCCTGCATTCCAGTGAGATCCAGTCTAGAAAGTAAAAGTTCATTTAGCGCTCATGGATGAGCTGAGAGAGAAACTAGAAACCATTTTTCCTCTGGAGGAGCCATTGGATTTCGGGAATTTTTAGTCCTAGGGATGAATAAAATCACAACCGGATTTTCAAGGGCTCAATTTCCCCTCTGGCAGCATCCCCTCGCTCTTCCAGCTGTGCAGCCACAAACCAAAGGTGGCTTTACTGCAGGTCCTGGTGCGGGAGAGACCTTTTCCAAAAGCTGGCTCTGCTCAGTCTTCAGGGACTCTGAGGATACCTTGCCCATTTCTTTCATTTTCCACCTCACTCGAAGCCCAGAGGAGAAACCAAGCACTAAACACGGACAGTGCCGTGGCCTTCAGGCAGGACACAGCAGAGAGAAACCCCATAACTGATACACTCCTGATGGATTGGTTGGAAACATTTGATGTGGAGCCTGTTCTGGCTAAATTCTTTAGGACTGATGCCTTGCACGTTAAACTGATGAGACTTTGCAGCACTGGAGAAACAAAACCGCTGAGCCCCAGCTTGGCTGAGCTTTACATTCCATTCCAAGACAGCTCTTTCCTCGAGGGTAAGGATGTAAGCACCTTTTTTTTTATTATTATTTTTTCTTGTAGACAAGGGTTATTCATTTAAAGAACTGCACAAGGTAAATGAAAGATGAAGGAATTCTGCATGGAAAGGGAAACCTTGACACCTAACACCAACAACTGGCAGAAACTGCCGTGCCTCCAGGGGAGCTCAGAGCAGTCAGGAGTAACAGCCTGGATTTAACTCTTGGGAAAAGAAGACAGCTGGGATTGTTTTTAATGACTTGATGGTAAGTGAGCTTCATTTCTCTTCATACATTGCACAATCTGGCTTTATATTTTATTTTTTTTCAGACTTCGTACCTGTCATAGTTCTGTGACAAATGATCTCAAGTTTCCTTGTTTCTCATTGTGAGGTAAGTAATGCCCAGGAATAAACTCCAGTAAGAGCGAAGTTCTACACGTCAGGTCATACACACACAAATGCATCTATGGAAACACTTGTGTGACATGAGCAAATCAGGCTGACCATCACAAATTACCTTGAATTTGGCATCTGACAGCACAAAATCTCCATGAACTTTGCAGACAAGCATGACTGGGTGGGAAGTTAACCCAAATAAACTAATTTTACAGCAAGAACAAAATTCCAAAAACAGTAGTCTATTAATATCCAATGAATTAGCTGTTATTTTTGTAAAAGGATACAGAATATAAAAAAAAAAAAAAATCCAACAAATATCTATTTCAGTCATTACTAACGCACTGCTTCTGACCCAGGAGAGCGAATGTCAGATTTTGGAAGCCTCAAATATGTGCTGCTGAGTTTCTTATTTTGGAATTATGCAGAGAAAGTGTCTGCTAAAATAATAATTAAAAAAAAGAAGCACAACTGTACAGTTGTACCAAGAATAGATCTCAACATACTCTATTCACAGCTCGCTGTAGGACGACAGAAGAGGAAGGAAGGAAGGAAGGGAAGTAATTGCTATTTAATTATATCATGAAAACATTAGCTGACACTGCCAGTAAATGTGCCATCCCATGGACAATTTCCAACCTTTGGAGCTCGTGGAAGCCCAGAGCAGGAGCACAGGAAAAGGCAGAGCCCAGTCCAGGCTGCAGTCCCCACTCCCACCCCCCAGACCACACTCACTCATCACCCCCACCTCTCACCCAGCCCTCTCCAGTCCCTGGGCTCACCCAGGCCTTGAGCATGAAAAGGAAACCACCTGCCAAGGGCGTGCCTGACTTCAATTATATCCCTAATTTCTGCAGCTCCCTCCATCTCTACACCTGCCTGCTTATTGCCTCAGCCTTTGATTTTTGGCAGGTGTAATCCCACTTAAAGATTCTCCAGCCAAAACCAACTGCATGTGTTAAAAATTCAGCAGCAAACAGACTGAGAGCTCAGAGAGTGATGCAAAATGCTTCCTACAGAATTAACAGCAACAGGAGAGTGGCTGTGACCCAACCAAAACCTGACTTCCAGGGCACAACTCCCCTCTGGGGGGAAAGCAGGGACCTGACAAGTGAATGTTGTGGGCACTGCCCCAGCTTTTCTTTCCACTGTGTCAGTGGTCACAGAGCACTGATGGCCTCCTCTGATGTCCTGCAGCATCTCCTGCTTGGCACAGCACTCCTCTCATTCCTTCTGCACTCACTGCCTACAGAATAAAAGCTTTTATTTTCCTTCTTCTTCTTCTTCTTCATTTATTTTTTTAATTTATCCAGAGGCACAGGAGTGTTTTTCACTACATCTCTGAGTGCATCTTAATACAGGAGCAATAGTCATTCCCACTCAGCTGTGTCAGGATGTGTTTGCTGTAGATTTGGGGCTGCAGGATGCAGATGGAGTTCCGTGTGGAGCTCAGGCTCCGTGTCTGAGCCTCAGCAGTGCCCCATGTGATGCACTAAATAAGCAGAGCCATGAGCTCCGAGCAGCAGGGCTGCAGCACCAGCAGTGCCCACTCTGCTGGGTTTCTGGAGGAGCCCCCAGCATTCCAGAGTGTTCTGACAGGCACACAATGGCCCCCCTCATCCCCAGCAGTTAAACCTTACCAGAGCAAATCAGAAAAGCAGCCAATATTTCCCTAAAGTCACAGGCCCGTGGAGCAATTGATTCAGCCACCATGGAGAAGGCATTCCTTTCCCTGTGCCAGGGGAAAGCATATCCATGGAAAAGGAGAGATCAGGATGTCACACCCACACCCAGGGTGCCCAGACACACCTTGGCCCGCTCCAGCTCTTGTCTGGGGCCTGCTGCAGGCACGTCAGATGGCAACTCGTTCTGGTTTTATTCTCTTGTGGCAGATGTGCAGTTTTCTCCTCTATTTGCTTCATTCAGCTTGAGAGGGCTGTAAAAATAAAATAAAGAAAAAGCCAAATTGCTCTTCCTTGCTGCAGACTCTTTCCTTGCAAGACCTGGTCCAGGTCCAGATCCTTGGATTCTTCATCCTCTTTTCCGAATGGCAGAGGCAGGAGAAAAATTGTCCTATAGCTCCTACTCTGCTGGGGTGTGTGGGGTGAAACAGCTCTGGGTACTCGTTCTGCTGCTGTGGGGACACAGGGAAATGAACAAAAGAAAGGAATTAGCCTTCAGCAGTGCCGAGGCTTTCCACGTCTGAGGATGCTGCTAACACCGTGTGCTTGGGTAACAGCTCTGAGATTTGTACCAGGATCTCTTAGAGGAGGGTTTGGGTCTGGAGCTCGGGGTCAGGTGCAACCCCAGAGAGCTCAGGTGAGCCTTCCTTCTGTCCCCGCACCCTTTTACATCACACAGCCTCACAGCCTGCCTGCGGGGTTGGGGTTGGTTCAGTTCACACACCCCTAGACCAGAACACCCCACATCGGCAGCTTTCACCTGGAGCCACACAGAAAATGCAGTGTAAGCAATGAAAGGCAGCTCGGGGGTTTTTGTACTCCCATTTACGCAGATGGTGTGATAAACTCCTTGAGAATTCACACATTTTGGGGTTTATTTTGAAAGTTAAGAATTCCTCTCAGAAAAAGCTATCAGTACTGGATAATGACACCACTTTCCCTTTAAAATAAGTCTCCATAATGAAAGACCTTGGATCCTCCAGTCAAAAAAAAATGATGTTTATAGGGCTCTTTCTATAACCAGACTTCACCATGTGAGAGGATAGGGGTGTGGGACTGAACTCCTTTTCATTCTGTGTAATAGTCAATAATGGCTAATCACATATTGCATTTTTACTTGGGGGAAATGATCTCATTACATCAGTTTTTGATCCCCCATGATTCTTGAGCCTCAGTAAATGAGAAGGTTTCCAAGTGAGTAACTGCATTCTTGATGAAACTGATTTCTTTTTATATGATCCCATAAAGGACATCTCTCCTCATCTTCGTGTGAGCACTGTGTAATATCCAGTGTTTCATCATTAGCCAGCCTAAATGGACATTCATTGGATTAACATTAGAATGTTTAAATTTCTCCTGCAAAATAATACATTAGAGATTATTGCTGTAGTTCTTGCTCCAAGGCACTACTGCTGGTAATCAAAATCTCATTAAAAGGAATTCATACATTCTGTAGCCCAAAGGATCTGGATTTCATTCCTTCCCCTGTCCCTGTGCCTTCCGCCCACTGATTTATTTGGGTGTTTTACCCAAGGAAAAACTGCCCAATTTGGCTCTTTTAAGAGCCAGTGTCAGAGGTACAAATGGAATTAGACACCAAGTTGTTTACATACACTCAGGAGCTTTGGGGAAAATTTCGCTGCTCTCTTTTTGCCAACTTAAATCAGACTTTTGAAGGGATGAGAACTTTTTAAACATCCACTGCTCTCATGTATGGTCAGATCAGAACATCCTTTGACATTACAATCTATTAGACCAGAAGGTAACAGCTGTAGAGAGATTTCTGCCTTGTAACTGCCTTTTCTTCTGGCTTTACCTCTCCAATTTGACTAAATTTCATTCAAATACCTCATTACTTTTAAACTTAACCCAGTGACTACCACAGCCTATTGAAGCAAGGTGTGAAGTTTTTTGAATCTTATATAAACTGGTGCTTGCCTGTCACCAAGCAGAAAAAATAGAGGACAGTTTGCAGTAATCAGAGATTAATTAATGGGTTTTTTTGCTTGAACTTCGAGACTATCATGGGAATAACTGCACTGCCCAATGTTTAGGAAAACCAGAGAGCTGCATTTTTCTCCCCTCTCTCACAGACATACCAGAGACCCCTTGGCTGAGCAGAGCCTCTTGAGGAGTTTGTGATTTTTTCTGTGTTTCAGTTGGGACTATTGGGGGGAATTCAGGAGTTTTGGGGGTTTCCAGTGGTTTCCCAGGGTTTTTTCATGGTTTGTTATGGGGATTTTGAGGCTTTCCAAGAGGTTCTCCAAGAGGTTTTCCATGTCCAGGAGGGATTTGAGGGCGTTTTGGGAGGATTTGTGGGGAATCCAGGAGTTTTGGGGATTTCCAGGGGGTTTCCAAGGAATTTTGGGTTTTTTTCAAGTGGTTTTCCAGGGGTTTTTCAGGGAATTTTGGGGGGTTGTAGAGGGTGTTTGAGAGGTTTTCTGGGAGGTTTTCCATGTCCAGGAGGGCTCCAGAGGGGATTTTGGGGGTCCTATGGAGGATTTGGGGTCTCCAGGGGGTTTTGGTGACCTCCAGGTGGTTTTCCAGGGTTTTTTCAGGATGTTTTTGGGGTATTTTGTGATCTCCAGGAGATTTTTGGGGGTTTCCAGGAGTTTTCTGGGATCTCCAGGAGATTTTTGGAGTTTCCAGGGCTTTTTTTTTTTTTTTTTTCCTCCATGATCTCCAAGAGATTTTCTTGGGCTCTCCAGGGGATTCTCTGGGGTCTCCAAGAGATTTTGGGGGATTTTTTCCAGGGCTTTTTTGGGATCTCCAGGAAGTTTTTGGGTTTCAGCGACAACGTTGTGTTGCCTTCACAAGTACAAACTTTTTGGTATTCAGATGGACTTCACACCTGCAGCACCTGCCCTGAACTAGGAACTTTTCCTAAGTCCTTCCTCTGTGGTCTGTGGTGGCACAAAGACACCGAAGGGTTTGGTTCTTCAGGTGAGGTTCTTCTGCCTCTCTCTCCACCCCAAGGCGAGCTCCCCCAGGCCAGCCCACACTGGTGGTATTTTGGATTAACTGCTGAGCTGCTGTCCCGGGGGGCAGGATCCCCTCTGCCAATCCAAACACACCCAAGGCACTCAAAGGTGTCACTGCCAGGGTGTGACCCTGGACAAACGAAGCTCCTGTGCCTCTTCTCACTGCCAGGGAGGTCACAGAGGAAGTCTGGGGGAACACAGAAATGCAACTTCAGCCCAGAACTTGAGCTGTGTTCCCCATCCTTGTTTTAACCATAAGTGCCCTCTTTACTCGGGGTAGTAATTGAATGTTTTAATCCACGCTGCTGATTCACAGAGAACTTGTTGAGTCTGCATCTGAAGGCTCCTGAGTCCAGAGAGTGTTGTTTCCTTCAGAACCACAGCGCCCAGCCCAGCTGGAATTATTGAAACAACCAACCAAACAAATCCAAGCGGCTCCTTGCTTCCACCCTGAGTCCTGTAAATGGTGTATCAGGGTCCAGGCTCAGCAGACACACCGTGCCGAGGTTCCCTCCCTGGGATCCCCTCCTCGGCCATTTTACACACTGACTGCCCCAACTGCAATTCCCACTGGGGATTTATTGCACTCATTCCATGGGCTCCCCGTTTTTCTCCTCTCTGGCTCAGCAGTGCCGAGGTGCTGACGAAATTGGAAGGGTGCAAATGGGTGAGGCTTTGAACTGCTGGAGTGGCACAAAAATACTGACCTCAATTTTCGGTCCATTTGGAATCCTGAAATATTTTTAAGATGAATGTGATGCTTGCGAGCTGTGGGAGGATTTGAAAAGCGTTGCTGTTTTATGGACCTTCTGGCCCCTTTGAACTCCTGTGCTGTTCACACCACATGCAGGAACGCTCTTTGTTTCCTGCTTCCCCAGCTGAAAATTTCCTTGGCTGGAAAATGCTCGAGAGATTTCCACCCCCATCTTTGAGCTGGGAATGTTCTTTGTACCTGCTAATGTTGGGAACACAGTTTAATGACCTTCCCGAGTGCTGAGAGCAATTCATCACTAATTGCTTTTAGAAGCTGGTTTTCCAAGGTAGCAGTTCAGACTAAGCTTGCTTGCTGATGCTCACTCATCCATAGAACTCACATCTTGCAACTAAAACCACTTTTTCTTTCATATGATGAGATCTTAGAAACTCCTCTGCGGGTTTCCCAAATGTCCAGAGAAAATCCTAGAGTGGCACATTGGTGTGGCAATAAACATTTTATTTACCTCACATCCAGGAAAAGGAAATAACCCACGATTTAGGGAGAGCTGCTCAAAGACAATCTCCTTCACAGTCCTTCAGAGCAATGGGCTCCAAGTTTCTTCACCTTGTGTAAAATCTCTGATACTCCACTGCCTCTCACTGATTTAAATTCAGCTTTTTTTACAGCGTATTTTAAGGGTGTATAAATTCTGCAGTGGAAGATGCCAGAGGTTTATCTGTTTGCCTGTGTCCAGGAACAGATTTCCTATTGAACTTCCTGTTCCTCAGCAGCACAGGAAGAGTGGGCTCAGAGGGGACGGTTTTCCTTAAATTTCAGGAGGAATTGCTGTGCCTGTGCCAGGCAGCACTGGAATTTCTGTGTGCACACAGGACAGAAGCACAGGTTGCAGCTGAAGCAGGTGATCAGCACCCACAGTTTCAGTGCCATTGCTAAAGCTTAAACAAGAGCATCTCAGTGAGTTCCTTAAGGATATCTGACATTTCTAGTTAAGATTTTTTTTTTTAAAGTCCATCTTCATAAACTGTGGATAAGCAGTAGGAAACCTTTCTTCTAATGGTCCTTAAAAAATTGTTCCAGCTGAAATCTTCCTCCTCCCTTCCTTTGCAGTTGACTGGAGGTTTGTTTTTCTCATTTTACTGGGAACAAGCTTTCACATACAGAGAATTTTCTTATATTTCTCTACCCAGCTGCTGCCATCACCATGATATATGGGTGCTGCTGCTTGGCTCTATTACTGATAGCCATGTACAAAGATCTAAAAGTAAAATATTTTCCATTAAATCCACTGACCCTTCTTCTGGGAAAAAAAGTTGAATGTTCTCATTATGACTTCTATTTATTTTTTTCTTTTTTTTTCTAATTTTACTCACGTCTCAAATTGGCTTCATTTGATCTCGACTACCTTTGTCCTAAAGCTATCACTTTTGTTCTTCTTTTTCTGAAAACCAGGGCTTGTGATTTTGGAAAAAAAAGAAATAAGCTTTTTTTTTTTTTCTTTTGTTTTATTTTGTTGCTCTGTGCTTTGCTTGGAAGATTGTAGCTTGAGGACAGAAAGTTACATTGATGTGGGAAAAGGATGAAGCCAGCTACAGGAATTTACATTTTATAAGAAAATTTTAATTTTGCTTCAATTTCAGTCACAAACAGAATTCACTTGCCAGAGTTTGTGCTATGACAATTACTTTGAAATTGAGAACCACTCCATAATCTCTCATCTTTTTTTCCCCTTCTCATTTGAAATTAGTGATTATTGAGCCTTAGTCAAGCTGCCTTCTCCCTAAATGCCTGCAATTCAGTATTTTATAGTTGGTTTCATGGTGCAGATGCTATTTAGAGCTATATTTATGCTCACAACTGGAACTGCAAACCCTCCTGTAGCCTCTGGCTAAGGGACAGATGTGCTCAGCCAGATGTTCCATGGATATGGAGGAAACCATTCCTTAAATAAACACATGACCTGCTTAGCCAAGGATCCTGTTGCCTCGGATGCCAGGAGATGATAACAGTGAGAAGAAATCCTCTCTGAAACGGAGTCTGTTCTGTCCTTTTACCTTCCAGGGCAGCCCTGGAGCACAGCCTCACAGTCAGGATGCAGAGTGGGCCTCCCCACTGCTCATCCTGCCCGGACACTTGGGACAGAGCTCCTGTCACCCCCTGCCCTCAGAGGGACCTGTGCTCCTTGTTTGTGTCCCTGTGTGACCCCACAAACACAAACTGCTGTGCCTGCAGCACCTGGGGTTACCTCCCTGTCTGGGACATGCTGCTGTCATTGTGGATGTGAGGCCAGTCTTTGGACAGACCACATCAGCCCCTGGTGATTAAAGCTCTCACTGAAGATAGAAACTCAGGAAATCAGGAGCATATTCGCATGTCAGAGATGGAACCTGCCCTGGTGTCCACTTTGATACCAGGACTGTGACAGCAGATGCTTCTGCTTTCAGCTGTTTGTCACAATCCACTCTTTGCCACAATGCCACTGCTTTCCACTCTCCATGCCAGAGGAAAAAACACAGATTCTAATGAACTTAATGCCTATGCCTAAATGCCCAAATAATTATGATGATGCTGGGCTAAACCACAGAGACCATGATTTTCTGAGAAAACCATTCTTCTCCCAACCCCTCGGTACTCCAGCATTAAGATCCTCGAGCACAAATTCAGCTCTGCAATACTCCAAACTGCTCAGTGGAGGCAGAGTGCAGTTATTAATTATTTGTGTTGCAGAGGGAAAGGAGGCGATAAACCAGGAATGAGGGAGATCGAATTACCTTAAAAATACCTTGGGATGCTCACAAGGTCAACAGCAGAACACGGTAAATGTGATATGTTCCTTTCCCCCAGTAACTAAACCTCACTTTCTATCACACAGTGTAAAGTCCAGCCTGAACCAATACTGCAGTGAGATCCAATCTCACTCCTACAAACCCAGGAAGCAAAAGCTACAGTGGGAAGAATCCAGTCTGCCCAGCAGGAGATTGTCCCACCCTACCATGTGCTCTTCCCTTCCCTATTCCCTGTGTCACACAGGTACAGTATGGCCAAAATGCCATTGGATTTATGTCACCCTTATCCTCAGCTGTTTCCTCATGACTGAGCACAGAGCCAGGGATATGATTAACTGTGAAATCTAATATATGTCAATTTATCTGCTGGTTGCTGTGTGTAGCATATTGTGAGTAAAAGTGTAAACTTCCTCATTTTTTTTATCCTTCACTCATGTCAGAAATGCCAGACTCCTGAGCTGTACAGTCAGAGGGAAAATAACTGAAATGTCCTTTCCTGAGTCAATCCTGTCTCTGCTGACATGGCAAGATGTCACAAAACCTGAGGATGAAAAATTGCTTACTGCACACAACAGCAAATTAATAACAGTCCAAACACTGCAGCCAAGTCCTGCAGGTGTTACTCAAACCTGGTGCCCATCAGCTCCATCAGAACCCAATCCATTAATCCACAGCCTGTATTCTTCCCATGCTGCTGTTCTAGTCCTGCAGTATCCAGGAGGGGTTTGCAATACCAGAGCACAGTGAAATTCACCCCTGGGCACCTGTAAACAAAACCAGTAGAGCCCAGTTTGGTACCTCAGAAGAAAGCTGGTGTGGCACCTCATTACTGGGATTTCTAAACGTCTCTCAAGCTGGTCTAACTTGCCTCCCATTGAAGTAATTTATATCCCCTTCAAGCCAAAATTCACTCATTCAGTTTGAACAGCTCCAGCTGGAAGCAGAGCACTTCTGAGGGGCCTGTCCAAGGCTAAGAGTCACCACTGACATAACCACGATGAGAGAATTTTCTTTATTTGGTCACAGCCTGCCGAGGCCTCACCAGGATCAAAGTCCCATCGTCCACAAGGAAAACCACAGGCACTTTTATTCTCCTGAGTTTTGTACCTAAACACCCAGGGACAGGAGAAGAGGAATGATTAATATTAATATTATCCCAAATTTGTAGGTGAGGGTAGCACCCAGTGTGAAGTACCTATTCCTGTACTTTAGGAACACAACACATTTTCCCTTCCAGGACCGTTCTCTCAAGATATCTGAGAGACTTGGGGAAAAAAGCCTGTCATGGTACAAATATCTCAAAGCTCATTATTGCTTCCAGTAAAGAAAGTGAATCCAGGGAGGGCAGAAGGGAGCTTGGAATTGTAAAAAACAACAGAAAACCCCAATAAAACCCCAAGTGAGCAATTGCATAGGTGCAACTCATAACTGCACCCAGCAACTCGCCAGCCACTGACAGTGTTTTTCCAGTTCTTTGGTTTCCATTTATTTTTGATTTGCCCAACACCACGAGACAAGCAAGTTTGGTTAGTGAAGGACGATGCACAAGGAAAGCTGTGTACCTAAAACTCAGCAATGAATTTAATCACTTCTTCTCTGCTCATCCAGCCAAGGAATAATCAAATCCAGGAGCGCAGGTGAATTCATTCAGTAGATTTGGATTTATATTAATGAAAGAGAAAAGCTCTAAAGCTTCCCTGCATTAGAATCACCTCAGCACGGGGTCAGCACTTGTGGCAGCCTGTCCCATCTTGTCCCTGCCTTCCCTCAGGTCTCCTGACTTAGGAGCTATTAAATGGCAAAGTTCTCCAAAGGAGCTTGTGGCCCTTGGTGATAAAATATTTCTCCCCATTACAGCTGCTGGAAAGTTGGCAAAATCAACTGTTTATGTTATCAGGCAGAACATTTTCACTTTTTATCTGTAGAATGTTGTCTGACTTTTCCAAAAAGCAGGGGAAAAAAGGTTTTCTGTCACTTATTCAAACTCCAGAGCCTCTGCCTTGTTGCTTTCTACTGGGCCTCCCTCTTGGATACTTGAGAATCCTGCCTGGAGAATGGCAGCCAGCCCAAATCTACATGGAACTCCTGTTTAAATATGACATTCCAAGCCAGTCTGAAATGTGACAGGAATACAAAACAACACCTCAGAGGTTTTGTCCAAGAATCTGAACTAAACTTTTTTCTGGAATTGAAAAAGGGTTGGTAATTCAGTTTTGTAGCTCTGTTCAAAGGTCTTTGGAATAAGAAGCACATTCCCTGAAACTCCCTGGGGAATTTTGAAATATCAGTTTCTGTATTCATACTAATACTATTTATGATGTATAAATAACCTCTGATAGATAATATAAATAATATTTACAATGTTATTTATTAGATTATAAAGAATCTGTGTTTATTTGTTTGCTTAGACTTTTTTTTCATGATGTTTGACTACAACAGAAATATCTAAACAGCATCCTGTCCTCACAGGACTGCAATGATCCTTGGCCAAGACATGGGATTTTCCTAACTGACTTAGGTTTTAAAGTCCTGCATTTTTGGGGTCTTCAGATTAAAAGCTGAGGTAAATGCTGGATAATACAAGCCTTGAGTAAGGGAGCACATAAGGTCATTGCCAGGTATTTCTGTATCCAATTCAAGCAGGAAAACCTGGGAAAATCCATCTCAAAGCTCTTGCAGGATTCACCAGGATCCCAGCAAAACATTCCATGAGGGCCTGGGAGCTAAATGACAGCTTTGACCTCAGCCAAATCTTCCCTTGGAAAAGAAAAGAATTTTGGGGAAAGAAGCTAGAAAGTGTCTGCTGATGTGCTTGTGATGCACTTACTGTGCAGGAGGTTCAGCTGCAATAGCAGAACATTTCTTGCATGAAACAGATTCAGAAATAAAGCTGCACATCTTCCACCCAGCTTCAGATCTGCGGCTGAGAGACACAGCCTGTGCTTCTCTGTCGTGGGATAAGGCTGTCCTTGAGCTCAGGGAAAAAAGCAAAATGCAGTGCTGTGCCAGAGATGATTAATGGGAGAGAAAAGAGAGCTCCTGCCAAATGCATTAATGCCCAGGTAGGGGAATGTGAAAAAGCCTCGGAACACATCAGTGCCCCAGCCAAGAGAGCACGCAACAGGTCCAGCCCCTCTGAAGCTTCCTGCTCATTTCCTCTGGAATTCATCCATCACCCCTCCAAAAGACCTTCTCAGAGAATCCTTCCCAGGCTGTGATCTGATCAGCACAGCCAAACAGGATAACAAGGTAAGGAAACCTCAAAACACTCTCATTTCAGGTGGAGTCGCTGCGGCGAGGAAAGCGGAGACGTTATGCTTTAAACAGAGACCAGAAAAAAGGTGAGAAAATGTGATATGGATTTTGTCATCTCTGTGCTGATAGCTGCTACTGGCTGCCACCTCAGCAAAGAATCAAAGAGCTCCTACAACCATTCACCATCAAAGGCGTTTTGCACAATGTGGGACAATGTGAAATGGAGTCCGCTTCAGAGGTGGGGTGGTTCAGAGCTGCCTGGGGAGCTGTGGGATGGCAGAGCAGAACAATGAGCAGAGGAATGGTGCTCACCGAGGCACGAGGAACCTGCAGCACAGCTGATCTGAACCCCACACTCGATATTTCCCTGCAAGAGCCCTGAGTGTGAACCAGATCACTCCCAGGTTTTTTTTATTCCCCACCTGACCGAGGAGAAAATGACTGTGAGCAGAGCAAGGCAGCAGCGTGCAGCAGGGTGATTGCAGCTCCCAGCCTTGCCTCTGCACCTCTGTATTTCTGCTTTTCTTTGGTTTCTTTTCTTTGTTTCCATTTCCGTTTGGAACTTGGTACAAACACCACAGTCTGCCTGTGGGGTCTGCCATGGAGCAGCACCTCCAGCACGTCCTTTCACCTTTGGGGGACCTTGCCTTGCTTCCTGCAGCAGATTCTGCTCTCAGATGTGGCAATTAATTTTCTCTAAACTAAACGAACGTCCTTGTTAGGCGGAGAACTCAGCCTTTGCTCAAGTCTAGTGATGAGCCTAAAAGGATATTCAGATCTCAGTCGACTTCTGTGACTTTGTCCTTTGACAAACGATTTCCTCACACAGATCTCTGTATGTTGTTTTTACATTTATTTCTGTTCCCATTCCACACTCCTGTGCAACACATGGTTGAAGACAATATTCCATCTGTTTAGGTGACTTTCCTTCCTCACTGTGCCACCACCCATTCACTCCAGTCCCCCACAGAGATGGAATTTTTCCAGTCAATGCTCTCATCAGTACAAGAACCCTTCTGCCTGCACCTCATCTCCTTGCTAATACAAAAATGGTGAAGTTTGCTGTAAAAGCCAGTATCTGAGTACTAAGAGAACTGAAACAAACACTTCTGTCTGCATTAAGGAACTTGAATTCCCCCTGCAGCTCCCTGAGCCATTGACAATCATTACCCTTGTTCCTTCATGCATTGTTTTTGCCAGTGCTCATTATTAATCCTGTTTTTCCTGCTGCTGGATGGATTTCAAACCACCCTATGCAACAAAGAAAAGTAAATTGAAATTAGCATTATCTAAACCTCCAATTAAAGGGGTAATAATTTTTCTTCAGTGAAAAAGGGAAAGATCCCATTCTTGAAAAAAGAAAATACGTTGTCACATTTTAAAGTCAAAGTTAACTATGAATTATGGATCATTTGAAATAAAGCAATACAGAAGTACCCACCAGGCCTGTATCCAAAGTAAAAATGAATTTATGACAAAGCTGATATTGACCCATCATTTATAAGGTCTGTTAAATTCATCTTAGACTGGGCTTCTAGCGGAAGATGATTTATTAAACAAAGTAATATAAAATGCAATGAAATAGATTAAGTCTCTTTTGAAATATTGTTATCCATTAGATCTGGTAAATTTAAGTCTGTTTAAACATGAAATACCACTTCAGCAGATACTGCAGCTCCCACCTAAACGTGGGGGGTTGCTAGTGCTCAGTCTCTTGCGGTGAAAAATCTTTGTCAGGAGAAGAGATGGCATTAATGATTTTATTTATTTGGGGGCTTTAAATTAATCATCTTTAGGATATCTTAACAATTGCAGATCTTTCCTGCCTTCACCAAGAATACAGATTTGATCTAATTCGGATGCAGGAGTGGGGCAGCTCATGTCCCATTCAGATAAATGTCTGGGGAAACCAAAAGTTTAAGGGAAGCCAAACACTCAGGGGCAGAGCCAGGCACACACATCGGAGCTGGCAATGAGCTGGAGTGTGTGAGGAGCCTCAGTGGGGTCAGAGCACCCTTCCCACCCTTCCCAGCTCTCAGAGCATCTCTTGCTGCCAGGCAGGAAGGAGTTCCTCACTGCTGAGCACTGTGAGTGCTCTGGGGGAAAGCTCCCGTGCATTTCCTGGACATCTTGTGCATTTCCTGCACAGCCTTGCTGGATCTCTGCTCCCCAGCCTGCTGCTGCAAGCACTGGGATTCATTTCTTGAAATAAATCTCTGGTGGAAGGGCTTGAATGGTTTATAGCCTTGCTTCTCTCTGTGTTCCAACAACAGTAATTCTGTTGTAATGACTCCTGTAAAGATATCATTTGAATAGTAATGTTTTATCAGTTTTACTTTTGCCTGTTTTCCAGAATAATCCATTCTCTTATCTCACTTTTACTTTTCAGCTTTTGAACATTTCTAAGCTTTAGTGTTTGTGCATAACACAAAAGCTCATGGCCATGGGAAAAGCGGTGCCTCTTTTTTAATTTATTCATAATTAAAAGTCCTGTGTTAATGACAGTTTTCAAATCTGACATGACATTTTTATAATCTACTTACTATCTCGAAAGGTTTCTCTGCACTGCAGCCTGGGAATTATGCAAATTAAGAGAAGAGAAGAAGCACTGCCTCAGTGTTATTTAATCATGAAGCTATGACTGAAGAATTATTATTGTTTTTATTACAGGAAAACTACATTACAGGGTTTTGCCAAAAGCAGGTGATGGCTCGGTACATTCTGCACTGCAAGAGTTCTCCTTCTCACACAGATGCAATCACAGATTCACTGCCACTGCAAATATGCCTGGCCTCAGTCCAAAGCTGCTGTTGAAGTTAATAGAAAGACTCTGTAATGGGCCTGGGATCAGGCCCTTTGTAAATATAATTGACTGTCATCCTTTCCTCCCATTTATTTCCGAGCCTCCTGGCATTTCACGCTGCCAGCTCTTTCACACGCAGCCGTGTGGGCACAGCCTGTGCCCAGCCAGGGCTGGAGGAGCCACAGGACTGGGGAGTGGGTGCGAAATGGGCAGGTGGTTCTTTGTAATGACTCCAAAGTTTTCATTTTGTGTCTCTGCAGTTAATTACTGAATTCTTATCCCTATATTGGGCTGGGATTTGTGGTTCCCTCGGTGCAAGGGCAGCTCTGAAATGCATCACAGAGGCAATCCATGTATCTCATTTATCCCTGAGTGCAGATTCGCAGTGGCAGAGGCAGGCACAGGCAGGTCAGCCTCTCCACAGAGCTCTGCTTACAATAAAATAATGTGGTTTGATGGCATGAGGGGCTGGTAACTCACAGATCCAGGCTGCTCTGTCACCAGAGCAGGGAGGAGGGCAGTGCTGAGGTCTGGCCATGTTCTGTACAGTAAAGGGGAGGCAGAGGAGGGGAGCCTGGCCTATATTTGGAAATCCCAGGGCTGCCAGTGGAAAGGGATGGACAAGAAGAGAGGATTATGCGCTCCTTGTGCAATCACTGCAGCCACTGGAGCTTTTGTGGGAGTGGAAGTAAACAGTGCTGAGTGCCTGAGCGAGCAGCCTGGAGCCCAGCTCTGCAGCCAGGTGATTTATGGAATATTTGCTTTCCCTGGCCAGCCAGCCAGCAGTTGCCTTTAAGCTGCCATCATTTCTGTGTCACTGGAGAGTCTATTATTGCTCCAATCTCTTACTCATTTTCAGTCTGCTCTTTCTGATAATGGAGGGCCAGACAGGATTCATTACAGCGAGACTGTCACAGGGCTCCTACAATGTCTGCCACTAGCAGGTGTCTTTGGCCTTGTAAATCCTTTCTCTACACATGCCCAGGTGGCCCAAAATTGTATTAAGCTGAGTAACCTGGTGCCTGCATTTTCTTAGTGTCTTCTGCAACATCCAGAACTGGACCCTTCATCCACCAGGAACCTCTCCCAGAGCTGTGGAGCAGCGCTCAGGCCACTGCAAGGCCTGGGGCAGCCGAATAAAACTGTCTTGTTCCTCTGGGATAGAGCACAGGGCACTTTGTCTGGGGGACATCTGCTGCCAGCTGATCAGTTGTGTCTTCAGACACCAAAGCTGACCCGAGGCTCTTTCTCTCCTGTCATTTCTCTCAGAAACAAGAGGGAAAGATGGAAGGGAAACCAGTGCGAGGGAGCGCTGCAGTGCGGTCTGCGGGAGCGTACCTGTGCTTCCAGCAGCACAGGGCCGAGCTCAGGGCCGTGCATTTTCAACAGATGGCACTCAGGAATGAGCTGTCCTTCCAGCCCCTCCATGGTGGGGCTGAGGATTGTCCCTGGGGAATGACTGACCCCTGGGATCTGGCTGGCAGCTCCTGCTGGAGCTGAGGAGTTGCCGAACTTCTGTTGGCCCTGCCCTGGGAGATGCACCTCATGGCTCAGGCTGCACCACCCCAACCCCAAAGGGAAGCTGAGCAGTGGTTTCTGTGCCGTGCTGGGTTCTGTCCCACAGCTTCACACAGCACTGTGCTCAAAAGCACCCGGGTCTGCTTGTTGCAATACTGAGCTTGTCGCTGCCTGGTGAGCTCTGTGTGCCCAGAGTGAAGCGTGTTTATAACGCAGATTTGGGAAACCTCTTCCTCCAACTGAGCTACAAACCCTCCCAGTTTCTAATGCAGCTGCAGTTTGTGCCAGGCTGCAGCAGCCACACCAATGGCAAAGTCGATTCCAGCACAAACACAGCACGTGTGTGTTCATCCTGCTGGAAACTGCAGTGACTCCTCAATATATGAGTCTCAGTGCCATACTTTCACTAGCCTTATCTCAGTTTGCAAGTATCTGATGGCAGATATTAATTTCCATACCAGAATAATTCTTATATAACTGAGAAATTCCTTTAGCATAATTTAGGAAGGTTGCTTAGCTGGTATTTACAGCAGCTGCAGTAAATCCAAGATGCAGCTTCAAACACAACTCACAGCATCTCCCTAAGATGTAACCTAATACTGTCAGGAAGTGTCAGCTTTAAACAAATAACTCAACACAACACTGTACTAAATAAAGATTATGACAATCTAATGCCGATCTTCAAACTTGAGATGTTTAGACACAACAGAATTGATTTTTTTCTTTTTTAAAAGAAGGTCAGGCAGAAAAACAGTATTCCAGAGGTCAATCAGTTCACAGCCCCCAAGCATATTTCACTACATCTTGAAATTTCACAACAGAGAAAACATTATGACCATTTATCTTGTCCTGCCGAGAGTGGAACAAGAAAGATGATGCAGCACCTAAGTTTTGGTGAAGCAAATAGCAGAAATTTCACTGCTTGTAGGAAATAATCCCCCAAAATCGCAAAGTTACACTGGGTTAATTTAATGATAAAGCCCACAGCTATTGCATTGCCTTTTACTGCATTTAACAAGATCATTTATCTTATTATTTCAGTGTAATCATCTTCTATGCTCTATTTTCACATACTATCAGTGTTACAGTGACAACCACAAACCCAAAAACCTTTAATCCCCCCTCATTCCACCACAGTTCATTCCTCAGCAGCCAAAAAGGGTTAAGACCTAACCCGAGGCAGAGCAGGGAGGGGATAATGCCAATGTCCCACAGCAGCTCGGTACCAGAACCAGAGCCTGGAGCCTTATCAGTGAGATAACACTGCCCCAGAAATAAACCCCAGTTGTGGGTAACTGGTGGATGAGCACACACCAGTTTGCAGCAGGGACCAGTTACAGGCCCAGGCTTTCCCATCTCATCAGAACTGCTCCCTGTCAAGGGGAGGGATGTGTTGGGAGACATGTGTTGCCTTTGGAGTTACTTGAAGAAGGAAGGAAAGGGGTCAGCAGTCCCCTGAGGAATGTGGGTTTGGAAAAGAATGTGAAAATTCCTCATAAGAGGACTTGAGAAATGTTTGCTATCCGGGAAAAAAACCCCAACAAACTAAATCCATCCCCCAAAAGGACAGAATTCAATACTCTGATAACTATCAGATTCTAGTTTAATGGCAATGACTGCACTGCTTTTCAAAGCAAGGTCTCCTCTTTTCTCCCACTCCCACCTCTCTTAACTTGATTAATCAACTGTAAAGACTCGAGAGAGGCCTTTTTGCCATTTTAAATGCGTTTACCTGGAAAGTCAAAATGCACTCTGTAGTGCTCCACAAAGGCAGTTCCAGAGGCAGCAGAAGGGAAGGCAACAGGTGCCCTGCACTGCCCAGCTGTGACAATTTCACGGGAACAACCACGGGAGCTTTGTTTGGAAACGTGCCCACTTGCACCCTCAGCCATTTCCACTAAAATACCAACCAAGGCTGAGCGAATAAACACCTCACTGGCATCCCTGCCTTCCAAGGTACCACAGGCCCAGAGCCCCAGAGGGGAGTCCTAAAATTCCATTTGTTGTGCTCAGATTACATTATTTGAGACAACGCCTTCACCAAGATACACATCAGGATCTCTGAGGTGAAACTTCTACAAAACACAAAAAAAGGGAAGTTTTCTCCTGCAGAACAGCTGTTCTCCTTTACCTGTGCCTCCAGGAACAGGGCCATTTTATAAATAGTTTTCACTTCAGCAATTAAGCAAGATGTCTTACCAGCAAGCAAATGTTTCAGCAGCCTGTGTGATTGCCTTAATAGAGTTCAAACACTCTCCATCCCACTGCTTTTATCCACCAACCTGGAATTACATCCCTGTTTCTTAATGCTAAATGCAAATTTCATTTTCTGATTTGTCCCATCTGCCCTCTGATATCAGATTTCTCCCCCTTTGTCTCTGCTGTGGTAAGGTTGTGGTAATGACTCGTGGTTAACCACATCTTTAGATACCACTTTAAAAGCTGGCCTTGGGAAGATGGTGTTGCAGAGAGGAAGAAGGATAATAAACTGTGAAGTACATTATTATGAGACAAGGAACAGCTTAGGTAAATAATTAGTGTCTTGCCTTCTGCCATGACAAGGTGTGAATCAGAGGTGACTTGTCCTGCTTCAGCCAAAAACAATCCTTCAAGCATAACTCACACATCCATGGGGGGGAAACAGATTACGGCCCGTGCTGCTGTTTGTTTTTTATTCTCCTGGCTCTGCAGAAAAAAAATATGATATTCCAGCTGACTGGAACCCCTGATGGAATGCAAGGGGTCATAACAAGTGTATCAACTGAGCAGGTCTCTCCCACCACTGGAAAAAATAGAAGGGCTGCTTGTGCCAAAGCCGTGATTGCAGCAATGTGAAATCATTGCCCTGCCCTCCTCAGGGAGCTGGGCAGGATCTCAGAGCCTGCTTCAAAGGGCTCTGCGATGGCTGAGTGCCTCCCACTCCCCAGGCAAGGTGGGCTTGTGCTGCTGATGTTAGTGGCTAAATAATGGGGAAGTGATCTCGTGCAGAGAGTGTTCGCCTATGCTTAGTGAGATTAGGGAAACAGTTAATTGTGTGTCTTCAAGACATCACTGGCTGGTGGAGAGGGGAAATTGCTTTTCCTTCCCAGCAGGGAGAGCACACCATTGAGGGATATTGACCTCACCAGAGACTGGGCAAGGATAGAACAGCTTTTCCTCTTGCACATCCAGAGTGGAGAAGCAGGGACAAAAGAGAGCACTGAAGAAGTGACCAGAGCTGTCTGGAGCCCCCAGCAGTGGCCACTGGCCCTGGCCCTTTACAGACCTGGTGGCCTCTGACTGACCCTGCACCATGAAGGTGCAAGGGTTTGGAACAAGTAACTTCTGTTTTTTCTGGGTTTTTTGGTATTTCTGCAGTGCTGATGCTTCTCTGGACAAGCCCTGGAGAGTCTGCAGAAGTCCTGGCAGTGTAGACACGATGCCAGGTGGGAGCCAGCCACCATCAAACACCATAAGAACCTGGGGAATGCTTTGGGGGCATTTCCAAAGGCATCCAACCACTCCCCTTTGCTCCCCCTTGGGGCACAAGCAGAGCTACTGAGGCCAAAAACCAGCAGGGAGAATAAGAGACAAGGAGTTCCATATTTTCATATTAATGCTAATATTTGTAAATGATCGTGCTCTAATTGCTCAGGAAACTGTTACTTAAATGTATATTCCATGAGCAAAGGAAGATAAAACAGGCATTCAAGGCACATTTGGTTTGCACTGAATTTAAAAAAAGGAATTATCTCTTCACTTGAACTGGTTTGCTAGCCTGCAAAAATGCTGTAGATTCCTGAACCTGATGCATAATACTCTTCTGTGATTAGATTATTAGTTTAATGAGTAAAACAATCATCTCAATGTTTCTTTCTGATTTTGCTGCATAGATTAAAAAAGGAAACAAGCTGGGAAAGGGTCATACATGAGCAGCTGGGTTTAACTTAGGAATCCATCAGAAGCACACTTTAGTAGGCAACTGCAACATCAGCCACTCCCTAAGAGTCAAAAAAAGGTGTTTTCAGTACATAAAATAAGACAAGCAAACTCCGTGTTCTGGACTGAAAGGGCAGTGCTCTGTTGGGGTAGGGTGCAGTGAGGAACAGGGTGAGAAGAAACAGTCAGAGGTGTGTGTGACCATGGAAAAACAACAGTCACAGGCAGGAAACAACCTCAGAGGTTTCCTGCTCGGATCCCGTTCCCAGGATGTCGAGAACCTCCTGTTTCCTGTGATTTCCTGAGGAAGCAGGAGCGTGGGGACGTGGCTTTGCTCAGCTTTATGGATGATGCCTGCAGCGCACACACCTACACCTGCAGCCTCGTGTAGGAATGTGTTCCTGACCCTGAAACAGTGCCTGGAGGGTTGGAAAGAGGTGCTCAAAATCCAGAACACTTCATGGTTTTAAAATATCTTATCTGGGCAACTGAATAGGCAGAGCTCTGGTCTTGACCTTGTCCATGTCTATGAGTTATTCACTGTACATGATTTCCACTGTGCTGGACTTTCACCACCCAGTGTCAGCAGGCACCTCTTGAGCCTCTGAAAATCAGTCTGAACCACTGACTGTGCCTCAGGGAGAGAGATCACTTTATTTGAAAAGAAGACTTGTTAGATTTCAAACTGAAATTTCCTGTCTTCCGTTTTAAAAAAGAAGAAGAAGCAAATGCTGCAGAGGTCTGGGTCCTTCCTAACTGGCAGGAACATTGTCAGAGTGCAAAACTTCTAAACTCCAGTGCTCTGGGACGAAAAAGACTAGACTTGGAACTATTTATAATTATTTAATTGGGACTCTTCAGTTGATGCTGCATTAACACTTTGCATAATCTAATCTCTGCCTTACAGAAGTGCTATTTTAAGCTCTAAAATTTCATGTGGCAATTTTCAGGATAAAGAATTTTGATTGTAATGATAGAGCAGAGACTGGTTGAGAAAAGTGACACAAGACAAGAATGCAAAGCTGTGGTTTCCCTCCCTGGCCACAGCTTTTCTCTTGCACTGTGCTCCACAGCATAAGGAACCTGCAATTAGATTAATCCTACCATTGATTCCAAAAGGTTCAATGATTAAAAACAACTGTACAGAACCAACATTTAGAAGAAGAATCAAACACAATTTATGCACCAGTAGCTTTGTTAAAAAACAGGGAAAAAAAACCCCACTCAAGCCAGAGGAACAAGCCCAAGGTTTAATTTATATAAATTGCAGCCACCTGCTCATTCAATTTCCAAAAGAAAGATTTTCCTGCATGCTCTAAATCAATTTCTCCAACTAAAGGAATCTCTGGGAGTCTCACTCATTTAATCTTCCATCTGAGGTTGCCAACCTTTCCCCTTAAGCTGTAGGTATGATTAGTAAATTAGGAAGTGATTACCTTCACCCAACCAACCTGTCTCGAGACAACCAGATTCATACATCCACTCAGTGCAACAATACAGAAAAAATGGATAAAGGCAGGAAACCTCACTGCTCTAATAAAGTATTGATTGTTAATGTTGGGAACTGGATTAGTGCCTGAGGAATAAAATTCTGACCTACAGCCTGGGGAGCTGCTGGGACCCTCAGCCTGTCAGGATCTCTCATCTGGCACTAAAGCATTTCCACAATTTCCAGCTGATTGTCACCAGCAGAAAACCAGTGAGCGTCACTTCAAAGCTCCAGCAGTCAGTGGAAATAATATAAAGAACAGATCAATGTTCCTGGTTTGTAAAACCACTGAAATGAGGGCTTGCTTTGCTGTGGTTTACAGGAACGGGCTTCTCCACTGGCATCTGGGTTTCTAAACCCACTCACCAGGGAATTACACCATCCAAAGTGCTGCCCAAAGAACCAGGCAAATGTGGTTTTCCTCTGCAGGTAACCAACTGCCCCAAGCAAGCAAGTTTGTCTTTGGTCTGGAGCTGCTTGCAGGTCACCAGAACATTTGGTACTCAGTTATTGGGCCAGAACCATCCCTGGTGTAATGCCACAGACACACAGGGAAAACGAACACTGCTGATCTGTACATGTCTTTACAAAAACTTTTCAAATATTTCCTCAAAAATATTCAAAATGTGCTGTCTTGGACAGATCACTCGTAGCAGGATATATTTAGGAACCGAAGGATGCAGGACTAGGACTGACAAATTTGGACATCTTTCTGTCACTTCCAATCACAACTCATCGTAACAGAGGAGCAAGGGAGGAACAGGATTGGATTTACAAGCCATTGTTATTTTATGTCAGTTGATATTCTCCATTGCTGCTGCTGCTCGTGACTCAGATTTCTTTACTATTTAGATACTTTATTCCCTAAAAGTGTGCAAAAAGGGACCCATTGCCAAGAGCTTTTGCAATTTAAAGCAGGCTTGTGGCAGAACTGGCAGAGTGAACGTGGTTCTTTCCTGCTGAGCTCTCACATGTGTCATCAGGATGGGAAAAGTTAAAGAAAGGATTAAGGAAAACATGTCCTTCTCTGAATCTGATGTGCAATGTGCCATCCCTGCCTGTTACACACACAGCCAAGTGCCCAGAAATCTTCATACCCATTAAACAATAACCATGCCCTGCCTGGGAGGAACTCTCAGATTCTCTTTGCCCATCACACCATGTCACAAACCCACACCCTTATGAAAAAGCAGGGCTCTGGGGTCTCAGTTATCAGAGATATTTAAGAACTTCAGGTATCTTTCCCCCTTTTTTCAATAAAATTTTGCAGGTGGTAGAGCGTGTGGGGGGTGAGAGGTAGCGCCTCTAAACTTTCCTTTGCATTTTAATTAAGCCTGAATACTAAAAGTTAAAAAGCTATTTGCTAAGATTAGCATAGTTTTTAAAAACTGTCAAAACAAAATCAAATTAGGCGACTTTCTGTCACAATTTGCCTGTGAATGGGTACAGTGAGTGAGGTCACATTCCCCTGCTGCAGATGGGGGTCACTCCCTCACTCCAGTGGAGCTCAGAGCAGTTCTGGCCAGGTCTCATCCTGTGTGGCCTCATGGAAACCCTGGAAAATGCCTTTTAACACCTGATAGGGGGTGCTTTACATTCTGACTCGTGTGTAGTTCAGTATCCTCATTTATATTGCATATTTGGTGTTTGTGGCTGATGAACCCGAGTTACTCACTAACATGAATGGAATGTAAGTTGTTTAGCTGGGCAGACTCAGTTTGTGCTGCGTTGTCCAGCAGTAATTAGATGTGGGATCACTCCTGGTTCTGCCTAAGAAGGGAGTGGGACGTTAAGAACTCAGAGTTGAGGGATTTTCTGTTGTAGCCAAGGATGCACACACTGAAATCAGGAGTGGCCTTGCCCATGGCTTGTTCAGCAGTAGATTTATGATGATGCCCAGATGTACCTTTGAATCTAAACAAGACCATTACCCTAAAGCAAAAAACATTTAGTTTTGGAAGAAAATTATCACCATTTAGAATTTTGAGCTGACACTTCCTCCAACTATTTTTACAAACAATTTTGTCACAATTTCTCCCTATTTATTTATTTTTTTTTAATTTTCACAGTGCTGGGGTCAAATCTTACCAAGAATTTTAGTGAATTGCTTCCCATTTCTCAATCAGGCCTTTACAGTTTTATTTCCCCCTTGTACAAAATCTTTGGCATTTCCAGCTCCTACAAAAACAGACAAGAATTTGGAGGGCTCTGCTGTAAATATGCAAGCTGAATTCCCTTAAGCACAAGCCAGTGAAACTTGGATACTGCTGTTCCACTCCAGTGCTCATCTCATTTGCAGCCCAGGCCATGACTTCGGATGATTTTTTTTAAAGAGCAAAATGACAAATAATTGCAGGTAATGCCATGCAACTTGCCATGAAATCAATACAGCAAAGTGAGGGAGGAATACTAAAAGCAAGAGTGTTTCCCTGTGTGTGGTGGAACGTAGCACACAGCAGATACGTTTAAGGAATAAAAACATTTGACTGGATGATAAGACATTTGCTTTTGGTCTTAAGGACGTTATGCCACAGCTCTAGCTCCATCAGGAGGCATTATATCCTCATGTTCCATCCCTGTTCTCTCAGGGCTTTCACATTGGGCTGTTGAATTGGAAAAGACTTGACCATAATCTCTTATAACTATAAATACCAGCACAGTGCAGGAGGCAGGGAGGAAAGGACACACGGTAAAATAAAACCATGTTGAGAATCACGCAGCTGCTGGAAAGGGCAAACCCCAGCTGGTGCAGAAATGAGTATGTTCCATTTCTTTCAGGATTTGCTTTCATTACCTTCATAATGACTAAGCCTCCATTTGGTTTTCAGGGGCTTTTGAACCTAGAGCACCTAAATATTGTATTTATCAAAATATTTATCACTGAAGATACTGATCCCACTGCCAGCAAGAGCAAAACCTAATCTTTATGTCAGCCAACAGCAGGGAATAATGTCTGCAACCCCAAAAACCCCTTCCACTGGAAAGGTCAGAACTGGCTGTGAATGTGATCTGACAGAGCAATGACAAAAAATGCCCCAAACCCCTGTGCTAAAGCAAGAAAACCACTCTGAGGGATTCCCACTGCTACTGGAGCTCAGACACAGCTTTATTACAAAGCTGGGCAGAGATACAAGGCTTCTACATCCACCCATAATCTGTGCATAGAATCACAAATGATCAGGGATAGAATTAAGTTTAATTAGACTGTATTTGGAAATCTCAGTTTTTGTGGACAGAAGGTACTGAAGAAAAACAAATGCCTTGTTTTTAATTCACCTTATTATGCCTTTCATTTGTAGCACATACTCTGCAGAAGAGCAGAATGCAGAGAGATTTGGGCAGCGCCCAGGAGCTGCTGGGTATCTGCTTTATTCTATTTCTTTTCACAAACTTGAGGCCACTTGAGACATGGGTCTGATGTCCTGGCAGGAACAGCATCAGAGAAGCCTGCAAATGTACACCCGTGTAAACCTGGGAGTTCTTAGATCCAGCATCAGATCTGCCACTTGTTGCGTTCAGAAGGGAAAAAAAAAACCAGTCTGAACCTTCATATTGGAAAGCAAAGGTTTCTTTAAGAAATATCAGGTTTAAAAATATTATAAAATACCCACTTTCAACTTTTTTTCCCCTTGCACATTAGGCCAAAACACAGAGGGAGAAAATATTACAGTCACCTAATTCCAGATTAACTATTTCTCACCTAAGGATTTTAAGACCAAAGCAAAGAACTCTGTGACCCTCCACACTCCACAGGATTGCTTTGGAGGCAGAGGACAGGTCTCTGAGGAGAACCCAGTCGAGAGACTGGGGTTTGTATGAGAGGAACCTACTGGAGGTGACACATTCCTCTAACAAAGCTGTGATCTCCCAGTGCTTTCCCATGAGGAGGAAGGTTCAGGCAGACTTGAAAGAGGAAAACGTGTGCGAGGGAATGGACATGATCTTCCTGCAGACGTGGGATGCAAGTTTACCCTTGTTTTCAGAGGCAGCAATGATTAATGGAGTACAAGCAGAGGAGACATGAGTGAACTTTAACAAACTCTGGAGCAAGCTGAGAGATATGATTTGTGAGCTGTGTTCTCTCTGTGGGCCTTTCCCATCTCTGCATCATAAATATGCACGCTGGCTACAAAATGAGACAGAGAATTCTGTCGTGGCCTTAAAATCTCTGATCCTCCTCCCTCTTCATCTTGCCTGTCTGTGCATGTCTTGCCCTCTTCTCTGGATAATTTATAGGTGTGTTCTCTTTATAAGCTAAGCTGGAGGAAGGAGCACAAGAACTCCTTGTTGGGCACTGTGAATGCCAATGAACTCCAGGAGCCAGCTGCCACTCACACATCTCCTGTTCCTGCCAGGCACCATCTAGGTAGGGCACATGGCAATTTTCCCATCTGCCCCGAGGAAGGAGCAGTTTATGGCTGCCCTGAGAGGCACATCAGGGATTCAGTGGTACCCCAACCTCCCGTTCCTCGGATGGTTTTCTGTGGAGCAGCTGACCTCTCCTGCATGCAGCTACTTGAGCAGGCTGCAGCAGGACTGGGGAGAAAAGCTCTGCACCCTCCATCTCCTGGGAGACTCCTGCAGCAGCTCAGCACTCTCTGTTCTCTCCTCAGGAGCTGCAACCTCCGAACAAGGCACGACAGGGGCACACAGTGTGTCTGCACTCTCCCCATGGTCCCAAAATGAGCCTGGGACAATGTTTACAACAGTATTTCCTGCTCACAGGCTGGTAACTCCATTTCCCTTTTGAAGCTCCCCTTTTATCCCTGCTGGGTTTTGGCTGTAGGCAGAGTTCGTTGTGAGGAACAACCCCAGGACCCTGTGGGCACTTCTCATCCTGAAATCATTGCTGCAGAACAGCAGCTGGAGTGTAAGAAAAGAATGGTCTTAGCCCCAGAGAGGTGCTGGGATCCAGGCTTTGGCAGATGGGCGTCTCCAGAGAAAGATAATCATGTACCAGCAACAGAGAAACAGCCTGGCCCTGCTTTTCTGGGTGAACTGGGACAGGCAGGGGGGAGCTGACAGAGGAATTGGTGGTGCTGCGGGGCAGTGAGAGCTGGGACAGTCACTCTGCAGCGCCTGGAAACGAGGGCCTCAGCACCTCTCACCAACTAATTAAGCTCAGGGAATAATGCTTTGCAAATGAGGGGATTGATGTGGGTTTGGTACAAGAAACTGCTCTTCCCTGCCTTGGTCGCTGTACAGCTTGAAAATATGATTAAAAAATCCAAAAAGAGTCTATCCCTGCTTGTTCATTCCAACCTAAGTCAGCACAGAGCCTCATTGTCTTCCACTTGCAAATTTAGAGCCTATAGTCACTTAAAACCCAAATCAAACAAATACTGATCTATTACTGCTTAGCAGAGCCAGAGTGAGGAGGTTTCCAAGTGAAAAAAGGCTCTAAAGTCGACAAGTGAAAACAGAAATTGCACCATAAAGCCTTTTTATTTTTTTCCCTGAAAGAAATGATCAGGAAAATATTATCTTGCTTGAAATATAATTGTCATTTTTAATCCAGCTATGTAAGAGAATACGATCCATTCAGATGGAGGGCCGTTTTGTCAACAGATTGTAAACTAATTTAAAAAAAAAATAGAAAAGGACCCTTTGATTTTAAACTGTAGATAAAAGTTAAACCCACAAAGCAGCTGAGAGGGAGCAGAGCAATCAATCATTGCCTGACTTCCAAATGCAGCTAATTGCCTCCCGCACCATCTTAGCACTACGGAACAAATCAGAAATCAAAAGATATTTAATGTCAACGCATCTAAACTATAGCAGTGGTTTTCACCAAATTATTAGAAAGCAATGTTTTTTAACTCAGCAATGGAACTTGCATCAGATTCCAGCCTTGCCTAAGCTTTGGCAATGCACCAGGACAGTGAATGGCAGCTTTGGTGCCACTGAGAATATTTCAGTTCTTGGATTTCAGAGACAGCTCCGTTTCCTGGTTCACCCTCACTCAGCACCTAAATAAAGAAATTCTGTCCCAGCTGTGCTTTCTTTCCCTTCACATTTTCCAGGTATCCCAGGACCAGTGCATGGGCAGGCCAAAGGTGTGAGGTGCAGCCCAGTGAAGTTCTCGGTTGGTTTCCTCTCTTTTCCCCCCTTCCCTTCCGAGCTGTTTCTCCACGTGGCACTAATGATTGTTCAAGGAATAGAACCCCAGAGTTGTAGATCTCATGTTACCTCCCGGGCCAGTGAGTGGCATTGACACAGTGCAGTGGTGAGAATAAAATCCATTGAAATTCACTCCCAAAGTCATGGAATATTTTGGCCGTTGGAACCCCCCCCCCACCCATCTCTTGCACACAAAACGTGGTTTAGAGGAGATTTTTCTAATTAAATGTTTTTTTCCACAGGGACATGTTTACGAGTGACCAACTTTTGCCAAGGAAGGGCTTGGGAAAGGGAGCCAAATAAAACGAACTGTGGTGCATAAGGATTCCTGTCTTCCACCAGGCTGGAAGTTTCCTGTTCTTTTAGGTTTTGAAGTGCATGAGGAAGTTTTGGGCTCTAAGGAAATGTAAAGGTCTTCGTCTCTCCCTCAAGAGAAGTAGGTACCTTTGTTTCTTTTGAAAATGCAAATATTTCTGAATAACAGAAAAATCATTTTCTGCCTGTTTCTGCCAGCTCCACACTTAAGATTTCCAAATTTCTTCCAGCAGAGGGCTGTGGGATGCACACCACACCTCCCAGGCAGCTCATTGCAAGGTTCTCGTAACCAGCTGTGCCTTTCACCGC
Source organism: Aphelocoma coerulescens (assembly GCF_041296385.1). Taxonomy (NCBI): domain Eukaryota; kingdom Metazoa; phylum Chordata; class Aves; order Passeriformes; family Corvidae; genus Aphelocoma; species Aphelocoma coerulescens. Next base: position 1,595,304 of record NC_091029.1, on the reverse strand, counting down.
AGGGACAGGTCTGCTGCACTCTGAAATGGAACAAATGTTTAGCCAGGAATTTCCATTGTTCGTAGGAGCTCAATGCCCATTTTATTTCTCTTAGTGCCTTCCTTTCAGAAGTGTGCATGGTGCAGGCACCTGCAGCTGGGTTTAAAGCAGTTTGGCTTCACACAGGCAGTCTTTGTTCTCGGCTTTGTTTCAAGTAGAAAAGTGAGTTCTGGGTTGGTGAAATATATCCAAGATATCAAAAGATGGCAATTATTTAAAAGCAGCAGTTTCCAAATAACGTTTTTACAGCACAGCATTAACTCCTTGGCTGTTTCTGACATTAGATCACGTTTTGGAGACTTTGCAGAGATTGTGCTTTGAACCAAGGATGACTCAGTCCTCACTGAGTCCAAAGCCTGGAGCAGGACAGGCTGTGTGTGGGGCAGAGGGCAGGAGTTACAATCTCATTTCCTGTGGTTCCCATCCCACTTCCAGCATGATGGTTTGATATTTGCAGTGTGCCAGAGCACACCATCTCATTCAAGGGATCCTAAAGGTGCTCTGCTGCCTGTCTCCTCTCCAAAACACATCTAAATTACACCAAAAGCCAGGGAACAAGCACAATAAGACAGCAAAATCTCCTATAAAAGCAGTGAAATATGTGTCAGAAAAGAAAATAGGTATTAGCTTCAAGATTTGGAGAAGTTAGCAAATAACAGCGCAAATGGGGTCATGCCCAACAAATTAAATTCAACTGAAAGTCCTCATTCCATTAAACACTTTGGTGGGTGGAGTGCCCTCCTAATCCTTCTCTCCTGGAGTACCTTCAATATCGTCCCCTCAGCTCCAGGGGAGCCAGGCCCATGGCACAGCCAGAGACAGGCAGCACAGACAACACAGAAATTGGAGCTTTTCTCCTCTGGGCTTTAACTGAAGCCCCTGTGAAATGTTTAGAATGGTGCCTGACCTCTGGAAGGTCAAAGATGGGTAAAATACATGTCACAGGCTTCCTTCAACACCTTTGGCTGTGCAGGTGCTCTGGGAAATATTTCTTAAGAGAATGAATTAATCAGCATCAACAGTTCATTCAAATTATTATCTTCTCAGGGTGGAGGCCCTCCACAGATTTTCTAGGAAACAAGAAAGCAGATTTTTTTTGTCTTTGTGTGTGTGTGTGTGTGTGTGTGTGTGTGTGTGTGTGTGTGTGTGCGTGCGCACCACACCAGGTTTTGCACAGCTTGGCAGCTTGAGCAGACTGATATTATGGCAGCAATTTTTTAAGTTTTGCACTTCAAAAAAAAAAAAAAAAAAAAAAAAAAAGCCAGTCTCTTCTGTCATTAATTTTCTCACATTTTTTCCAAAATGTGATGGCTCTTTAGCACTCTGCTTTTTGTTGTCATATTCCCAGTCTAACTGACGTTTCTGCCAGGTCTGGGGGGCACGGCCAGCACACGTTCTCAGGCTCAGCACACACCTACCAATGGTGTCAGCTCACACACAGCGAAGACAAGATCATAGAAATTGGAGTCAACAGAACAAAACCACTCAAAACTTGCTTCATCATCCTCTGAGATCAACGAGCATCTTTTGATTGGATTCAGCAGGTTTCAGGTCAAGCCCATGGGTGGATGCTCAGTGTTTCTAGCCCTTAACCATAACATCAGGATGTGACAGAAAATCCCTTTGGTTTTTTTTGGTACAGGTTAGTCAGCTGCTGCTACGTCTTTTTACTTTACCACTTATCATGTCCTTTGATGCCTGGAGACTGCCCCTGCCCCAAGAACTCGTTCAGTGGGAGAATCAAACCCGTGTCCCCGGCTCTGCCTCAGCTCCCTGCCCTTCCCCCACACTGATCCTGCACTTAATCCCTGCATTAACAGGAGTGCTGTCGCTCATCTCCCCCCCTCATGCAGCGAACAAAAAGCGCATCTCAGAGGAAACAAACACCTCCAGCAGTTTAAAGCTCCACTCGTGTTTGCGCTGCACGAAAAGATGAACGGCGCTCATCTGAGATCAGCAGCTGATGTAAGGTAGGTCAAACACCTGGGGCTCAGAGCTCTGCAAGCCCATGAAATATGAATGTGTTTGCCTTGCAGAGGATATTCAAATAGCTAAACGAGGGTTTGCTTCACCTCCAGCACCTTCATGTGTTTGGTGGAATTCCCCTGACGTGCATCCCCATGTGCTGAGGTAAATATATTCCTAAACACAGGGTTGATTGTAGAATAAAGGAAAGCTCCTTTTCTGACGGATGTTGCTCAACACAGGGACAATCCCCTGTTTGGTGTTCGTACATCTTTTACTCTGGCTGGAACAGGAGTTGACAGTAGACACTGGTGTTACACCAAGAAGTCAAATTTTCCCGGTGATAACCTCCACACAAAGCTCCAGCTGCCTTTTAGGGTTTCAGACTATTTGAGTCAGTGGGAAAACCTGCCTTCAGTGGGCTTCTCTATCAGAGCCCTCCAGAGACAGCATTTCCTGAAAGAAAACCCAGCAGATTTAACACAAACAGCCCTCTGGAACTGAACTTAATTATTGCTTTGACAAGCCTGTACTTCTTCCATTTCACCACAGACTTTGTGAGAAATTCTGTGATGTTTCCTTTCTCCTGCAAATATTTAAACACATGCACTATTTCATTATTACTTTCCTCTAGCTCTCTCTCTTTTTTTTTTACATTTCCCTGCACAAGATATATGCCCCAAAGGGACCAGAACAGAACAAGGGTAAATGATAGCTTATTAAAAGAGGAAAGGGAAATATTCCTCTGATTACTTCTTTGCTTCTCTGTCCACGGTTATACCCTGCTTTCATGGCTCTTAATGAGCAATTTTATCATGAACTGCAAGGCACTTGTGTGACACTGTTGACCTGATTTTGGTCAATGCTGTGCTGCAGAGGCTCCCAGTCTTACAAGGGAACTGCCTTTTCCAGTTTAAATACGGGTGTATAATGGGGTGAACATGGGCCAGCCTGAATGGGAATTCTGTCAGCACACAAACCCCTGCACTGGAGACTGGATGGACTGGAAGGAACAGAGGGAAGTGAAGCATAATTAAATATGCAGGAGCTATTTTTAAACCTATTGGAACAGAAGACAATTGAATGGAGAAGAGCCAGGAGAGATTAAGTCCTGTTGGAGATGGACAAGAGGAGCTGGGTATCGAGGGGATGGAGCCAGTGGCCGTGCGTTGGGATTTGCGAAAAGGTCAGGAGCTTGCAGCAGCACAGACCGGTGCAATCGAGGGAGAGATGGGGTTAGCAAAGATGGTGGCAGCTGCAAAGGGACCACACAGCCACGAGAGCTTCAGAAAGAAGAGTGAATTAAGGAATAAAGACAAGTTCCTAGAGGAAAACATGAATGAAAGAAATCGCAACGTGGGGAAATCACGGTCTGGACGTGCTGGCTGCAGATCTTTGGGTAACTCTGGTAATAAGGTGGGTCTTTAATGGGCTGGTGCTGAGAAAGCTGCTGTGCTCTCCACCTGGGGAGCACTAAAGCAGCACAAGGGCTGTTACCAGCCTGTGTCACACTGATCTGGGAGCCTGGCTGAGGTTACCTGTGCTTTCAGGTGTCAGCAGCACAGGATTAATCCAGCTGGGACAGAACTGACACCGTTACACACAGGAACTGGCTGTCTGCTCTGAGAAATGCATCCTGATGTGAATGTGCAGTTTGTCCATCAGCACAGGGCTGTGCTCACACTGCTGGGTAAGAGCTCAGCTCAGTGCTGAGCCACTTCCAGCAGCTGCAAACCAAACTGGCTGTCCTTGGTCTTTCCTTAATCTTTGAGAAGACACAACGCGACTGGAGAAGTTCTTTTGATGTCAAGCCAGTCCAGCAGGCAGTTTTTAAGCTGTAGCTTGTTATCTCCAGGCAAAGTGAAGCTCACACTACACGGAACAGGCAACTGCAAATTGGGAAGTGTAAATGTGCTCGGGAAGGGGATGCTGAGGCATCACTCCTGTTCTGTGCTGTCCCACGCAGGGTAAAGCAGGACAGTGCAGTGGATGTGGGGGTGAGTGTTCAAACTGGGATCCACCTCAAACCAGTACCAGACTTCTCCACAGCCAGGAGAGAGGAGGGAAGGTACTTCCAAAGGGTTATCCCTGTGTTTTAGAAACCTTCCCTGGGCTCTTGAAGGAGGCTGGGTGATGTGCACAGAGTATTTTCAGATGGCTGAAGGTAAAGAAGTTCTCATCACTGATCTGACACCAGCACCTCTCCTGGGTTTGGGCTCCTGTGCACAGCAGGACTTCCCTGGGGTCACTGCAGACACTGCACAATCAATGCTGAGCTGAGCAAGAGGACAGATTTTTGCCAAGAAACCAAAGCCAGTGTGTTGTGTCCAAAAGAACCCTTACAAACTGCTCCCTGTGATTCAGTCTTTTCGTACTTTTAGAATTGAATTACTTTTTTACTACTTTTCCATCCATTTGATTATTATTGGTTAACTCAGTGAGTACAACTTGCAAAAGCAAAGAATTACAGGCTAAATAACTTTGAAGTAATTTTCTGGACTTTTCAGTTTGGGATACTCATGGAACTAAGCACAGAAAATTAGGAACTGCTATTTAGTTATTTTTTATTCAAAGGGGATCTTCATCAATTAAACCTCTTATAGATATTTGGATGAACGATGAAGTTTGTAGAGTTTATTCCAGAACATAAAAATAGATAAAGGAAGAAAACCTATAAAATCAACTGTCCTAGGGAGGATAAGTAAAAATGGCAAGCACTTAAATTTTCTTTTAATAAACTATTTAGCAATATTTATTTAATGATTGCCCAATTCAGCAGCTATAACACTCTTTAATAACTCATAAAGCATATTTTACAGCAGCCATGAGATTTAATGTCATCACAGTGGAAAGAAAATCTATCTTGACATGAAGCTTCTGAAAGCAATGGGAAAAAATGAAGCTGAGGTTTCTGGATGGGAAAAATATTTTTTTTTATTGAGGTAAATGCTTTCTATCACCTTCTTTGTCTGTGTACTGTAGCCAGGCAGCTATTATATGCAATTTGAGTCTGTCAGTTGAGGAGTGTGATGCATATTAGAGTGGGTAAAAGTGGTTGTGAGCAAGTTAAATTTAGCCCTTATTACCTGCATTATGTTAATGCCTCTGGGTGCTAACAGATTGAAAGCCACTGTGATAGACACTGTACAAGCACAGAGCAAGACAGGAGTCATTCAGGGCATGGGCTGAATCAAAATAGACAAGACAGAAAAAGGGTAGGAGGCTTGGAGATGAAAGCAGAGAAAAATAAAGAACGGCAGAGCCGAGGGAAAAAACGGCTTAGGAATTTTTTTTTTTTTGGCAAAAATATATTTCATCTATAAGTGAACATTTGTCAAAGCCATGAAATGTTTTTGGGAGCGATATTCTTCCCTGGGCATGTGAAAGAGAGAAGAGAGACCAGCTAGTGCAGAGCCAGCTTCGAATCTCATCTTGTAGGATTAAAAGATTTGGATCTTTGGTCTCCTAAAGGAGTGACCTAATGACTCTGACCTCATGCTGTGGTTCCTCCAAGACGTTTTCATGAAGACAAAACAGTGAGGCTTTTCCAAATGCCACAGGATTTCATGGCATGAGAAAAAGCTTTTCAAGCCATCTCTCACCAGGGACATCACCCTGTACCCCCAAGGGGCTCCATCCCCAGGCGTCCCCAGAGCCCCGTGCTGCCCCAGGGGACTGTGCAGGCTGACACTGTTTGTCTTTTATTGCTTTGATCTCTCCTGACCATCAGAACAACTGCTCCCTGTGGAGCTTAACTGTCTGTTCAGACCCGATTAAGCAAACAGCTGCAAATCTGTAAACTTTAATTTAAAGTACATGTGCAGAGACTCTGTTTTTGTTAGGAGTTGGAACCACTGGTGAAACAGCTCACTGACAGCTCTGTCCTGAGTTTAACTCCATGTTCCAGGTATCACCTGTAGCAGAGTTTTACACAGCACCTCAAACCAAACCAAAATTACCTGGTAGGGTACTCAGATCTATTAATGACCATCACTGAGCTGTGAAGGGCTCCAGTGATAACTCGAAGCTGTGATAAGGGAGGGAAGGAAGAGGAAGCTGATGCTGGTCTATTGATTACAGGTATGCACTGTTTTATTTAACAGCTAAATCCTTGCACAGAATGATTTAACACAAGGAAACACACAACATGCATGTGTGTGGGTATCAGATTAGTAGCTGACAAACTCTCTCATACTGTGGCTTTATTTCTTTGGCCCTTCCAAAATTTCTGTGTTAATGTCCTTTCAGGTGGCTGCTGCACGGTGACAGGCAACAAGAGCATCCCCATGTCTGAGAAGCTGGGATGGCTGTCATCACACAGTGGTTTGAGGCTTCTCTCTAGCCCTGCATTGCAAAGATGTTAAAAAATGCTCCCCCAGGAACAGCCTCATTCCTCAGTGCAGCAAACAAAGTGCTGTCATTTTGGTGAGTTTTGTTTTGAAGCTCCTGCAAGAGCTGATGGCATGCCTGAAGGAAGGCAAATATCTCTGAACTGTCTATGTTTCCCCACAACTCCTACATTTCAGTGAAGAAAAATTGAAACTCCTTTCCCTGCCCCTCTCCCATCATGTTTGTGCTCCCTGGCTGCCTGGGAGGCTGTCTGATGTCACCACAGGGTAAACGATAAAAACAGATGCATCAGAAACATTTTCCTCTGGCAACTTAATTTTAACAGTGTTTGCAGCTTTACTGAGCTTAACAAAGGCAAGGGAAGGCCTGATGGGTACAACCCTGCGATCTGTGTCTTGGATAGATCAATGGGAATGTGCTTTCTGCAGCACTGGAGTACAAGGATGGATGGAAAAGGGATATGTCAGGCTTGAGTATTAATGCTTAAGCTTTGATATTTTGTCACTTTTCTCCACTTTGTCCAACGCTGTTGAAAGCCATCTATAGAAAATCAGCTTCCCTGGGCATACAGCACCCAGCTCCATCCCTCCCTCTGACAGAGCTGCACCTTGCTTGTCACAGCCATTGCTGCCATCCTGCCCAGAAACGTGGCAGCAAGAACAGCTAATTGCAGCCTAGGCCCCAGAGCAGAATGAGGTCTCAAACCGTGGATGTTTTTTTAATAAGCTCTTTTTTTTCTCTTGCTGTCAGGCAGGTGGAGGTTTCTCCAGTTTGCTGATGAACCAATCTGAGCATGGAGCTGCCCTCCCTGCTGAGGTTGGCTTTGCACCCTTGCTTGTCCCCAGCCCTGCAGAACCCAAACTGTCCTCACCCATCAAACCTCCCAGCTCCTTCCTGCTCCCAGCCTGGGTGCCTGAGGACAGCATGAGGAGAATGAGGGCAAGACACAATTCCAGTGCCCTGCCAATTCTGTGCAGGAAATAATTTTCCTGTAATTAAGTGCTGATAACAAAGAAAGAAGCCTTAGTCTGGCCAGTACCTTTCCTTCATTGTCAATTCACCTTCCTAAGCAGCTCCTTAATTTTCCTATATTTTTAGAGAAGTGAATTAACAAAAGTAAAGGGTTCTAATGAAGTAGTCACATCAATCCCATGTACATTGAAATTAAAACAATCCTGCAGAGCAAAGCATCTGAAACTGCCTCAGTTTGGAGCTGAATTTGTGCCAGCAACAAACAAGTTACACAGCCAAGGTGAGTACCAAGAACATTGCTTGGCAATTTTCTCTAGCAGGTTATATGGCCCCTACTCATATAAAGGCTCCAAGGCTTTAATTTATTTGTCCTCACAACATATTACACTGGGGAGAGTGAAGAAATATTTCCCCATTCATTAGTCAGAGAGGAACTGAGAGACCAGAGCAACACAGAAAATATTCAGCCACTTACTTCCCACTGAAATGGCATTAAGGGGCAACGAGAACAAGTTACATGCTCCCATAACTTATTTACCTATATTGCTATTGCCAATAAGACTCAACAAAAACATACCAGGGAAACATAATCTGAGCATCTCCTGTGCAAGGAGAGCTCAGCAAAAATACATCAGAGCAGATACCAGACACCCTCTTTCATTTGGCCTGTCCCTGACCCTCCATGTTTCTTAGTGACTGATTAATATTTATGCAAACCACCACTTCAATTAGAAACCTAGTGGGATTAATTGGATGGAAAACTACTCGCAAAGCAGCACATAAAGGGAAAAAAATAATCAAAGAGAGCTTTTCTCTCTTTTGTCTACTGCCACCAAAATAACACAGGCGGGTAGAGGTTCGGCACAGGGATGTACCCCCTAAAGTGTTTCAAACTAATAACCTTTGGAATGGGTTTGCAGCCCTGGAGCAGCAGCAGGGATACACGAGGGAACAAGGTTTGATTGAAGCTGAAGCCTGGCTCACGTGCTCATTCAAGCAGCCAGCTCTACAACAGAATGTCACAGGATCACAGCCAACTCCTACACTCAGAAAAATCTGTTTCCATTAATTTGCCCCCTCGAGCCCACAGGCAGTGTGAGGCTGCATGAAGTGGACGTGGTGCATTGATCCTGGGACAGCAGATCCTCGGGAGTGCGAGCAAACTGTGGCTTTGTGGCCACTCCGTGGCTCGGCCGTGGCTGTGTGGCCGTGCCAGGCACTGTGTGCATGGGGACAGCAAGGGCCTTCACATCCCAGCTTTGCTTTTCTGCCACCAAACTTCCAAAGGGCATCACACAGAGATTGCAGTTAATGCTTTGGGGGGGTGTGTGTGGCTGAATCATGTTTGAAAGAACATGAGGAGGAAAAACAGAGAGCCTCAAGTGACCTCAGGATGGAGTAAAGGTCTTGCTGCAGACTGCATGCCATGGAATTCCGTCTGCTTCCTGACTACCTTGCTCCTGCAACACATCTCCTACAGATCACAGACCTTCCCAGCAGCAGGAAGCTCAGCATTTCAGGCAGGAGACTTCACTTTTCCAAAGAGCAGTAATTCACTAAAGGCACCCTCTCTCCTAGCTTTGCCTGCTGGTGCAGCTCTCCCCCAGAAGGCAGAATCCCACTGGGGCAGACCTAGGGCGGCAGAATTTTGCCCAGACCCACCAAGTGCTGCACAGAAAAGAAGGGAAGAAACTGTTTGCTGTGGGTTTTAGTTTTAGTCTATATTTAGACAATGGCTTAACAACATTTCAATTGCAAGAGAGTTGTGAACAAACTACTTTCATAATACACAAACTCACTAGCAGGTGGTCTTAACCTAGAAAGAAAATTCTCCCTAGGCTCATACCCATAAAAATAAAAATGCAGTAAGGAATTAGGTCTCTGCAATTCAAGAGAACATTGTAAACATACATTCCCATTTTATTTGGGAGTTTTTAATTTATATCTCTGGCCATGTATCACCTAAAAAAGCTAAAAACTGAGCCATGCAGTGTAATATTTACTACTGAGCCCTGGAATATTTGCTGCTCTTCTTTACATC